>NC_141879.1:697844132-698164132 GCF_056163025.1 Triticum urartu
ATGTTTACCGCAGACCAGCCCAGTAGTTTTTTTCTTTCTGAAAATGGAAAGCCCAGTTTTTTTTGTGATTTGTCAAATAAGTCGTTTTATCAGGCCTGTTGGGCTGCAAATCTTTCAAGACGAGGAGAGCTTCATTCGGCTGGCCGAGAAAATGGCCTATCAGTAATGAGAAATGGGCTGTATATTTTTAAAACACATCAAACCGGCAATTAGTTTCAAATATCTTTTTTTCATTTCGAGATATTAAATTGCATTGATTTTTATGCGTGGACAATTTATTGGATTTTATATTGATATGCATTTATTTTTAAAATCAGTCTGAATGTGACTCGAAATTTCGGGATTAAAAACAGTTCAGACCGCACCGACATATGCAAAATTTCGTATAATTTTTTAACCGTGGCCACAATATGGGCTATGATGCTAACAAAAAGAATATGAGCTCCAAAAAAACCCGTAAGAATTAGCAAATGGGCTGTAAATTATTTGAAATAATGGCAGATAGGCTGTATGCTGTTTTCCACAGATTTGAGGCTTTCCACAGATGGCCTGTATACTGTTGGATGTCCATCCAACGGCCGTCGTGCTTCTTCAATATCTGCTCTTCCTGCTCCAGCCGCTCAAACAAGCGCCGGCGGGACTGCCTGCTCCCTCCTCCCCGCGGTCGGCTGTGCTGCCACGTAGTCCTCAGCGGCCCACTGTACTCCCATCGCTGGCCTAGCCATCCCTCTACTCACTCACACATGCTGTTATTCTCCCGCGACGGCAAACGAACCAGTAAACCCTCATACAGTCGTACTCCCCTCCACGTGGGAAACAAAAAAAACTTCCGAGTCTTCCCTGCCTCCGTGTCATTCCCTTCCTAGGCCTCGCCGTCGTCCACCGCCCTGGTGCTCTCGGCGTGGCGTGGTCAACGTGGTCAACGACCGACATGCATCTGAAGTGCACTGTACGTGGAGAGGCTGACAGCTGGGTCCATGGCCGCACGCAAGGAAATGCCTCCTTATTACGCGCAAAATAATGATTCCTCCACCTGACATCTGGGAGCCACCGAAAGGGCTTCTGTATTTCGCGAAAAAAATGTTACCGCCGCTGACAGCTCGGACCCACCAGCTATATCTTCGCACGCAAGGAAGTGCCTCCTTATTACGCACAAAAAAATGAACACTCCCCTGCTAGCTGGGACCCAGTATAGTGGGCCTACTAAGTGGACGGGGACGAAGGGCTTTGTCAACTTAGTCAATATGCACGATTCTAGCTCGACTGACCGTACGATGTCCATCCAACGGCCATAGTGCTTCTTCAACCTCTGGTCTTCTTGCTCCAGCCGCCCAAAGCAGCGCCGGTCGTGTCGCCTGCTCCTGCCTCCCGTGGCCGGCTGTGCTGTCGCGGAGGCCTCACCGCCCCCATACTACTCCCACCGCTGGCCAGGCCATCCCTCCACTCCACTCACCCACACCCCATGTTATTCAACGACGACGACAGCGCAGCCGAACCAGTGAACCCTCGTACTCCTCTCCGCGTGGGCATCCACTACCGCGTCTTCCCCGGCTCCGCGTCATCCCCTTCCTAGGCCTCGCTGTCGTCCACCGCCGTGGTGCTCTCGGCGTGGCGTGGTCAATGTGGTCAACGACCGAATTCCATCGGAAGAATACTGTACGTGGAGAAGCTGACAGTTGGGTCCACGGAAGCCGCAAGGAAGTGCCTCCTTATTACGCGGAAAATAATTATTCCTCCACCTGACAGCAGGGACCCACCGGACGCCCACCAGTATTTCACGAAAAAAACGTTTGCCCCTGACTGCTGGGACCCACCCGACGGGCCACCGTATTTCACGAAAAAAACGTTCCCCCTGAAGGAAATATGACCTAGAGGCAATAATAAAGTTATTATTTATTTCCTTATTTCATGATAAATGTTTATTATTCATGCTAGAATTGTATTAACCGGAAACATAATACAAGTGTGAATACATAGACAAACAAAGTGTCACTAGTATGCCTCTACTTGACTAGCTCGTTAATCAAAGATGGTTTATGTTTCCTAACCATAGACAAAGAGTTGTTATTTGATTAACGGGATCACATCATTAGGAGAATGATGTGATTGACTTGACCCATTCCGTTAGCTTAGCACTCGATCGTTTAGTATGTTGCTATTGCTTTCTTCATGACTTATACATGTTCCTATGACTTTGAGATTATGCAACTCCCGTTTACCGGAGGAACACTTTGTGTGCTACCAAACGTCACAACGTAACTGGGTGATTATAAAGGAGCTCTACAGGTGTCTCCAAAGGTACATGTTGGGTTGGCGTATTTCGAGATTAGGATTTGTCACTCCGATTGTCGGAGAGGTATCTCTGGTCCCTCTCGGTAATGCACATCACATAAGCCTTGCAAGCATTGCAACTAATGAGTTAGTTGCGAGATGATGTATTACGAAATGAGTAAAGAGACTTGCCGGTAACGAGATTGAACTAGGTATTGAGATACCGACGATCGAATCTCGGGCAAGTAACATACGGATGACAAAGGGAACAACTTATGTTGTTATGCGGTCTGACCGATAAAGATCTTCGTAGAATATGTGGGAGCCAATATGAGCATCCAGGTTCCGCTATTGGTTATTGACCGGAGACGTGTCTCGGTCATGTCTACATTGTTCTCGAACCCGTAGGGTCCGCACGCTTAAGGTTTCAATGACAGTTATATTATGAGTTTATGAGTTTTGATGTACCGAAGGAGTTCGGAGTCCCGGATGAGATCGGGGACATGACGAGGAGTCTCGAAATGGTCGAGACGTAAAGATCGATATATTGGACGACTATATTCGGACATCGAAAAGGTTCCGAGTGATTCGGGTATTTTTTTTGGAGTACCGAAGAGTTACGGGAATACGTATTGGGCCTTATTGGGCCATACGGCAAAGAAGGGAAAGGGCCTCAAGGGTGGCCGCACCCCTCCCCTTAGTCTGGTCCGAATTGGACTAGGGAAGGGGGCGCCCCCTTCCTTCCTTCTCCTTTTCACTTCCTCTTTTCCTATTCCATATGGGAGGTGGAATCCTACTAGGACTAGGGAGTCCTAGTAGGACTCCACACCTGGCGCGCCTCTCCTAGGGCCGGCCCCCTCCCCCCTTGCTCCTTTATATACGGGGGCAGGGGGGCACCCATAGACACACAAGTTGATCCTCGTGATCATATTCTTAGCCGTGTGCGGTGCCCCCTTCCACCATAATCCTCGATAATATTGTAGCGGTGCTTAGGCGAAGCCCTGCGACGGTAGAACATCAAGATCATCACCACGCCGTCGTGCTGACGGAACTCTTCCCCGACACTTTGCTGGATTGGAGTCCGGGGATCGTCATCGAGCTGAACGTATGCTAGAACTCGGAGGTGCCGTAGTTTCGGTGCTTGATCGGTCGGGCCGTGAAGACGTACAACTACATCAACCGCGTTGTGCTAACGCTTCCGCTGTCGGTCTACAAGGGTACGTAGATCACACTCTCCCCTCGTTGCTATGCATCACCATGATCTTGCGTGTGCGTAGGAAATTTTTTGAAATTACCACGTTCCCCAACAATACCGACGATCGAATCTCGGGCAAGTAACATACCGATGACAAAGGGAACACCGTATGTTGTTATGCAGTCTGACCGATAAAGATCTTCGTAGAATATGTGGGAGCCAATATGAGCATCCAGGTTCCACTATTGGTTATTTATCGGAGACATATCTCGGTCATGTCTACATAGTTCTCGAACCCGCAGGGTCCGCACGCTTAAAGTTCGGTGATGATCGTAATTAGGGTTTTTGTGTTTTGATGTACCTAAGGTTGTTCGGAGTCTCGGATGTGATCACAGACATGACGAGGAGTCTCGAAATGGTCAAGACATAAAGATTGCTATTTTGGAAGCCTATATTTGGATATCGGAATCCTTCCGGGTGAAATCGGGATTTTACCGGAGTACCGGAGGGTTACCGGAACCCCCCGGGGGTTAATGGGCCTACATGGGCCCTAAGGGAGAAGAGGAGGGCCGGCCAAGGCAGGCCGCGCCCCCCTCCCTCCTAGTCCGAATAGGACAAGGAAGGGGGGGCGGCGCCCCCCTTTCCTCTTTCCCCCTTCCCCTTTCCTTCTCCAACAAGGCAAGAGGGGGAGTCCTACTCCCGGTGGGAGTAGGACTCCCCCAGGCGCACCCCTAGGGGCCGGCTGCACCTCCCCCTCCCTCCTTTATATACGGGGGCAAGGGGGCACCCCATGACACACAAGTTGATCTTCATGATCGTTCCTTAGCCGTGTGCGGTGCCTCGTTCCACCATATTCCACCTCGGTCATATCGTAGCAGTGCTTAGGCGAAGCCCTGCGTCGGTAGAACATCATCACCGTCATCACGCCTTCGTGCTGACGAAAATCTCCCTCAACACTCGGCTGGACCGGAGCTCGAGGGACATCATCGAGTTGAACGTGTGCAGAACTCGGAGGTGCCGTACGTTCGGTACTTGGATCAGTCGGATCGGGAAGACGTACGACTACTTCCTCTATGTTGTGTCAACGCTTCCGTTGCCGGTCTACGAGGGTACGTAGAAAATACTCTCCCCTCTCGTTGCTATGCATCACCCTGATCTTGCGTGTGCGTAGGAATTTTTTTGAAATTACTACGTTCCCCAACAGTGGTATCAGAGCCAGGTTTTATGCGTTGATGTTATATGCATGAGTAGAACACAAGTGAGTTGTGGGCGATATAAGTCATACTGCTTACCAGCATGTCATACTTTGGTTCGGCGGTATTGTTGGATGAAGCGGCACAAACCGACATTACGCGTACGCTTACACGAGACTGGTTCTACCGACGTGCTTTGCACACAGGTGGCTGGCGGGTGTTAGTTTCTCCAACTTTAGTTGAATCGAGTGTGGCTACGCCCGGTTCTTGCGAAGGTTAAAACAGCACCAACTTGACAAACTATCATTGTGGTTTTGATGCGTAGGTAAGAACGGTTCTTGCTAAGCCCGTAGCAGCCATGTAAAACTTGCAACAACAAAGTAGAGGACGTCTAACTTATTTTTGCAGGGCATGTTGTGATGTGATATGGTCAAGACATGATGCTAAATTTTATTGTATGAGATAATCATGTTTTGTAACCGAGTTATCGACAACTGGCAGGAGCCATATGGTTGTCGCTTTATTGTATGCAATGCAATCGCGCTGTAATGCTTTACTTTATCACTAAGCGGTAGCGATAGTCGTGGAAGCATAAGATTGGCGAGACGACAACGATGCTATGATGGAGATCAAGGTGTCGCGCCGGTGACGATGGTGATCATGACGGTACTTCGGAGATGGAGATCACAAGTACAAGATGATGATGGCCATATCATATCACTTATTTTGATTGCATGTGATGTTTATCTTTTATGCATCTTATCTTGCTTTAATTGACGGTAGCATTATAAGATGATCTCTCATTAAATTTCAAGATAAAAGTGTTCTCACTGAGTATGCACCGTTGCCAAAGTTCGTCGTGCCCAGACACCACGTGATGATCGGGTGTGATAAGCTCTACGTCCATCTACAATGGGTGCAAGCCAGTTTTGCACACGCAGAATACCCAGGTTAAACTTGACGAGCCTAGCATATGAAGATATGGCCTCGGAACACTGAGACTGAAAGTCGAGCGTGAATCATATAGTAGATATGATAAACATAATGATGTTCACCATTGAAAACTACTCCATTTCACGTGATGATCGGTTATGGTTTAGTTGATTTGGATCACGTGATCACTTAGAAGATTAGAGGGATGTCTTTCTAAGTGGGAGTTCTTAAGTAACATGATTAATTGAACTTAAATTTATCATGAACTTAGTCCTGGTAGTATTAGCATATCTATGTTGTAGATCAATAGCTCGCGTTTAGCTCCCCTGTTTTATTTTTGATATGTTCCTAGAGAAAACTAAGTTGAAAGATGTTAGTAGCAATGATGCGAATTGGATCCGTGATCTGAGGTTTATCCTCATTGCTGCACAGAAGAATTATGTCCTTAATGCACCGCTAGGTGACAGACCTATTGCAGGAGCATATGCAGACGTCATGAACGTTTGGCTAGCTCAATATGATGACTACTTGATAGTTTAGTGCACCATGCTTAACAGCTTAGAATCGGGACTTCAAAGACGTTTTGAACGTCATGGATCATATGGATGTTCCAGGAGTTGAAGTTAATATTTCAAGCAAATACCCGAGTTGAGAGATATGAAGTCTCCAACAAGTTCTATAGCTAAAAGATGGAGGAGAATAGCTCAAGCAGTGAGCATGTGTTCAGATTGTCTGGGTACTACAATCGCTTGAATCAAGTGGGAGTTAATCTTCCAGATAAAATAGTGATTGACGGAATTCTCTAGTCACCATCACGAAGTTAGTAGAACTTCGTGATGAACTATAGTATGCAAAGGATGATGAAAACGATTCTCGAGCTTTTCATGATGATGAAATCGATGAAGGTAGATCAAGAAAGATCATCAAGTGTTGATGATTAACAAAACCACTAGTTTCAAGAAAAGGGCAAAGGGAAAGAAAGGGACTTCAAGAAGAACGGCAAGAAAGTTTCTGCTCAAGTGAAGAAGCCCAAGTCTGGTCCTAAGCCTGAGACTAAGTGCTTCTACTACAAAGGGACTGGTCACTGGAAGCGGAACTGCCCCAAGCATTTGGCGGATAAGAAGGATGGCAAAGTGAACAAAGGTATATTTGATATACAGATTATTGATGTGTATTTTACTAGTGTTCGTAGCAACCCCTCGGTATTTGGTACTGGTTCAGTTGCTAAGAGTAGTAACTCGAAACGGGAGTTGCAGAATGAACATAGACTAGTTAAGGGTGAAGTGACGATGTGTGTTGGAAGTGGTTCCAAGATTGATATGATCATCATCGCACACTCCCTATACTTTCGGGATTAGTGTTGAACCTAAATAAGTGTTATTTGGTGTTTGCGTTGAGCATGAATATGATTTGATCATGTTTATTGCAATACGGTTATTCATTTAAGTAAGAGAATAAATTGTTGTTCTGTTTACATGAAAAAACCTTCTATGGTCATACACCCAATGAAAATGGTTTGTTGGATCTCGATTGTGGTGATACACATTCTCATAATATTGAAGCCAAAAGATGCAAAGTTAATAATGATAGTGCAACTTATTTGTGGCACTGCCGTTTAGGTCATATTGGTGTAAAGCGCATGAAGAAAATCCATGCTGATGGGCTTTTGGAATCACTTGATTATGAATTAGTTGATGCTTGCGAACCGTGCCTCATGGGCAACATGACTAAGACTCCGTTCTCCGGAACAATGGAGCAAGCAACTGACTTATTGGAAATAATACATACTGATGTATGCAGTCCAATGAATGTTAAGGCTCGCGGTGGGTATCATTATTTTCTAACCTTCACAGATGATTTGAGTAGATATGGGTATATCTACTTGATGAAACATAAGTCTGAAACATTTTAAAAGTTCAAAAACTTCAGAGTGAAGTGGAAAATCAACGTGACAAGAAAATAAAGTTTCTACGATCTGACCGTAGAGACAAATATTTGAGTTACGAGTTTGGTCTTCAATTAAAACAATGTGGCATAGTTTCACAAAATCGTGCCACCTGGAACACCACAGCATAATGGTGTGTCCGAACGTCATAACCGTACTATTATTGGATATAGTGCAATCTATGATGTTTCTTACCGATTAACCACTATAGTTTTGAGGTTATGCATTAGAGACAGCTACATTCACGCTAAATAGGGCACCATCTAAATCCGTTGAGACGATACCGTATGAACTATGGTTTGGCAAGAAACGTAAGCTGTCGTTTCTTTAAGTTTGAGGTTGCAATGCTTATGTGAAAAAATTTCAACCTGATAAGCTCAAACCCAAATCGGAGAAGTGCGTCTTCATAGGATACCCAAAAGAAAATGTTGGGTACACCTTCTATCACAGATCCGAAGGCAAGTTATTCATTGCTGAGAATGGATCCTTTCTAGAGAAGGAGTTTCTCTTGAAAGAAGTGAGTGTGAGAAAAGTAGAACTTGATGAGGTAATTGTACCTGCTCCCTTATTGGAAAGTAGTTCATCACAGAAATCTGTTCCTGTGACTACTACACCAATTAGTGAGGAAGCTAATGATGATGATCATGTAACTTCAGATCAAGTTACTACCGAACCTCGTAGGTAAACCAGAGTGAGATCCGCACCAGAGTGGTACGGTAATCCTGTTCTGGAGGTCATGTTACTTGACCATGACGAACCTACGAACTATGAGGAAGCAATGATGAGCCCAGATTCCGCGAAATGGCTTGAGGCCATGAAATCTGAGATGTGATCCATGTATAAGAACAAAGTATGGACTTTGATTGACTTGCCCAAAGATCGGCGAGCCATTGAGATTAAATGGGTCTTCAAGAGGAAGATGGCCGCTGATAGTAGTGTTACTATCTACAAAGCTAGAATTGTCGCAAAAAGGTTTTCGACATGTTCAAGGTGTTGACCACGATGAGAATTTCTCACTTGTATCTATGCTTAAGTCTCTCCGAATCATGTTAGCTATTGCCGCATTTTATGAAATCTGGCAAATGGATATACAAAACTGCATTCCTTAATAGGATTTATTAAAGAAGAGTTGTATATGATGCAACCAGAACGTTTTGTCAATCCTAAAGGTACTAACAAAATATGCAAGCTCCAGCGATCCATCTATGGACTAGTGCAAGCATCTCGGAGTTGGAATATACGCTTTGATAAGTTGATCAAAGCATATAGTTTTATACAGACTTGCGGTGAAGCCTGTATTTACAAGAAAGTGAGTGGGAGCACTACAGCATTTCTGATAAGTATATGTATGACATATTGTTGATCAGAGATGATGTAGAATTATTCTGCAAAGCATAAAGGAATGTTTGAAAGGAGTTTTTTCAAACAAAGACCTCGGTGAAGCTGCTTACATATTGAGCATCAAGATCTATAGAGATAGATCAAGACGCTTGATAAGTTTTTCAATGAGTACATACCTTGACAAGATTTTGAAGTAGTTCAAAATGGAACAGTCAAAGAAGGAGTTCTTGCCTGTGTTACAAGGTGTGAAGTTGAGTAAGACTCAAAACCCGACCACGACAGAAGATAGAGAGAGAATGAAAGTCATTCCCTATGCCTCAGCGATAGGTTCTATAAAGTATGCCATGCTGTGTACCAGACCTATTGTATACCCTGCCCTGAGTTTGGCAAAGGAGTACAATAGTGATCTAGGAGTAGATCACTGGACATTGGTCAAAATTATCCTTAGTGGAATAAGGATATGTTTCTCGATTATGGAAGTGACAAAAGGTTCATCGTAAAGGGTTACATCGATGCAAATTTTGACACTGATCCAGATGACTCTAAATCTCAATCTGGATACATATTAAAAGTGGGAGCAATTAGCTAGAGTAGCTCTGTGCAGAGCATTGTTGACATAGAAATTTGCAAAATACTTACGGATCTGAATGTGGCAGACCCGTTGACTAAACTTCTCTCGCAATCAAAACATGATCACACCTCAGTACTCTTTGGGTGTTAATCACATAGCGATGTGAACTAGATTATTGACTCTAGTAAACCCTTTGGGTGTTGGTCACATGTCGATGTGAACTATGGGTGTTAATCTCATGGTGATGTGAACTATTGGTATTAAATCACATGGCAATGTGAACTAGATTATTGACTCTAGTGCAAGTGGGAGACTGAAGGAAATATGCCCTAGAGGCAATAATAAAGTTATTATTTATTTCCTTATAACATGATAAATGTTTATTATTCATGCTAGATTGTATTAACCGGAAACATAATACATGTGTGAATACATAGACAAACAGAGCGTCACTAGTATGCCTCTACTTGACTAGCTCGTTGATCAAAGATGGTTATGTTTCCTTACCATAGGCATGAGTCGTCATTTGATTAACGGGATCACATCATTAGGAGAATGATGTGATTGACTTGACCCATTCTGTTAGCATAGTACTTGATCATTTAGTTTGTTGCTATTGCTTTCTTCATGACTTATACATGTTCCTATGACTATGAGATTATGCAACTCCCGTTTACCAAAGGAACACTTTGTGTGCTACCAAACATCACAACGTAACTGGGTGATTATAAAGGTGCTCTACAGGTGTCTCCGAAGGTACTTGTTGGGTTGGCGTATTTCGAGATTAGGATTTGTCACTCCGATTGTCGGAGAGGTATCTCTGGGCCCTCTCGGTAATGCACATCACTTAAGCCTTGCAAGCATTGCAACTAATGAGTTAGTTACGGTATGATGTATTACGGAATGAGTAAAGAGACTTGCCGGTAACGAGATTGAACTAGGTATTGAGATACCGATGATCGAATCTCGGGCAAGTAACATACCGATAACAAAGGGAACAACGTATGTTGTTATGCGGTCTGACCGATAAAGATCTTCATAGAATATGTGGGAGCCAATATGAGCATCCAGGTTCCGCTATTGGTTATTGACCGGAGACATGTCTCGGTCATGTCTACATTGTTCTCGAACCCGTAGGGTCCGCACGCTTAAAGTTCAGTGACGATCGTAATTAGGGTTTTTGTGTTTTGATGTACTGCAGGTTGTTCGGAGTCCCGGATGTGATCACGGACATGACGAGGAGTCTCGAAATGGTCGAGACATAAATATTGATATATTGGAAGCCTATATTTGGATATCGGAATCGTTCCGGGTGAAATCGGGATTTTACCGGAGTACCGGAGGGTTACCGGAACCCCCCCGGGGGTTAATGGGCCTACATGGGCCCTAAGGGAGAAGAGGAGGGCCGGCCAGGGCAGGCCGCGCACCCCTTCCCCCTAGTCCGAATAGGACAAGGAAGGGGGGTGGCGCCCCCCTTTCCTCTTTCCCCCTTCCCCTTTCCTTCTCCAACAAGGCAAGAGGTGGGAGTAGGACTCCTCCAGGCGCACCCCTAGGGGCCGGCTGAAGGAAATATGCCCTAGAGGCAATAATAAAGTTATTATTTATTTCCTTATACCATGATAAACGTTTATTATTCATGCTAGAATTGTATTAACCGGAAACATAATACATGTGTGAATACATAGACAAACAGAGTGTCACTAGTATGCCTCTACTTGACTAGCTCGTTGATCGAAGATGGTTATGTTTCCTAGCCATAGACATGAGTTGTCATTTGATTAACGGGATCACATCATTAGGAGAATGATGTGATTAACTTGACCCATTCCATTAGCTTAGCACTTGACCGTTTAGTTTGTTGCTATTGCTTTCTTCATAACTTATACATGTTCCTATGACTATGAGATTATGCAACTCCCGTTTACCGGAGGAACACTTTGTGTGCTACCAAATGTCACAACGTAACTGGGTGATTATAAAGGTTCTCTATAGGTGTCTCCGAAGGTACTTGTTGGTTTGGCGTATTTTGAGATTAGGATTTGTCACTCCGACTGTCGGAGAGGTATCTCTGGGCCCTCCCGGTAATGCACATCACTTAAGCCTTGCAAACATTGCAACTAATGAGTTAGTTGCGGGATGATGTATTACGGAACGAGTAAAGAGACTTGCCAGTAACGAGATTGAACTAGGTATTGAGATACCAACGATCGAATCTTGGGCAAGTAACATACCGATGACAAAGGGAACAACGTATGTTGTTATGCGGTCTGACCGATAAAGATCTTCCTAGAAAATGTAGGAGCCAATATGAGCATCCAGGTTCCGCTATTGGTTATTGACCAGAGAGATGTCTCGGTCATGTCTACATTGTTCTCGAACCCGTAGGGTCCGCACGCTTAACGTTACGATGACAGTTTCATTATGAGTTTATATATTTTGATGTACCAAAGGTTGTTCGGAGTCCCGGATATGATCACGGACATGACGAGGAGTCTCGAAATGGTTGAGACATGAAGATTGATATATTGGAAGCCTATGTTTGGACATCGGAAGTGTTCCGGGTGAAATCGGCATTTTACTGGAGTATCCAGAGATTACCGGAACTCCCCGGTAACCTAATGGGCCTTAATGGGCCTAGTGGAGGAAGTGGAGAGGAGGCCAAGGGGCAGCCGCACGCCCTTCCCCCCAGTCCGAATTGGACAAGGAGGGGGGTCGGCGCCCCCCCCCCTTTCCTTTTCCCTCTCTCTCCTTTCCCCCCAAGTCCTAGTCCAACATGGAAAGGGGGGGTCCTACTCCCAGGAGGAGTAGGACTCCTCCTGGCGCGCCCCTTGCCTGGCCGCACCTCCTCCCCCTTGCTCCTTTATATACAGGGGCAGGGGGGCACCCCAGACACAACAGTTGATCATTGATCTCTTAGCCGTGTGCGGTGCCCCCTCCACCATAGCCCTCGATGATATTGTAGTGGTGCTTAGGCGAAGCCCTGCGACAGTAGAACATCAAGATCGTCACCATGCCGTCGTGCTGATGGAACTCTTCCCCGACATTCTGCTGGATCGGAGTTCGGGGATCGTCATCGAGCTGAACGTGTGCTAGAACTCGGAGGTGCCGTAGTTTCGGTGCTTGATCGGTCGGGCCGTGAAGACGTACGACTACATCAACCGCGTTGTGCTAACGCTTCCGCTTTCGGTCTACGAGGGTACGTGGACAACACTCTCCCCTCTCGTTGCTATGCATCACCATGATCTTGCGTGTGCGTAGGAATTTTTTTGAAATTACTACGTTCCCCAACACCGGCCGCACCTCTCCCCTCCCTCCTTTATATACGGGGGCAAGGGGGCACCCCATGACACACAAGTTGATCTTCGTGATCATTCCTTAGCCGTGTGCGGTGCCCCTTCCACCATATTCCACCTCGGTCATATCGTAGCACTACTTAGGCGAAGCCCTGCGTCGGTAGAACATCATCACCGTCATCACGCTGTCGTGCTGACAAAACTCTCCCTCAACACTCGGCTGGATCGGAGCTCGAGGGACGTCACCGAGTTGAACGTGTGCAGAACTCAGAGGTGCCGTACGTTCGGTACTTCAATCGGTCGGATCGGGAAGACGTATGACTACTTCCTCTACGTTGTGTCAACGCTTCCGTTGCCGGTCTACGAGGGTACGTAGACAATACTCTCCCCTCTCGTTGCTATGCATCACCATGATCTTGCGTGTGCGTAGGAATTTTTTTGAAATTACTACGTTCCCCAACACCCCCTGCTGTCAGCTCGGACCCACCGGAAGTGCCTCCTTATTACGCACAAAAAAATGAATACCCCCTGCTAGCTGGGACTCACCTTGGTGGGAGGCTGACTTGTGGGCCTACTAAGTTGACGGGGACGGAGGGCTTTGTCAACTTAGTCAATATAAACGACTCTAGCTCTAGTGACCGTACAATGTCCATCCAACGGCCGTAGTGCTTCTTCAACCTATGATCTTCTTGCTCCAGCCGCCCAAAGCAGCGCCGGTCGTGCCACATCCTCCTGCCTCCCGTGGCCGAATGTGCTACCGCGGAGGCCTCACCACCCCCTACTATTCCCACCGCTGGCCAGGCCCTACGGCGACAGCAGCCTCACACCGTAGCCGAACCAGTGAACCCTCGTACTCCTCTCCGCGCGGGCTTCCACTGCCGCGTCGTCCCCTTCCTAGGCCTCGCCGTCGTCCACCGCCCTGGTGCTCTCGGCGCGGCGTGGTCAACGTGGTCAAGGAACGACTTCCATCGGATGTGGACTGTACGTGGAGAGGCTGACAGCTGGGTCCACGGCCGCAGCAAGGAAGTGCCTCCTTATTACGCAGAAAATAATGATTCCTCCACCTGACAGCTGGGACCCACCGGACAGGCCACTATATTTCGTGAAAAAACGTTTTCCCCTGACTGTTGGGATCCACCAGCTACATCTTCGCACGCAAGGAAGTGCGTCCGGGCAAAAAAAACGATTCGACCCCCTGACTGCTGGGACCCACCGGCTACATCTTCGCACGCAAGGAAGTGCGTCTGGGCAAAAAAAATGATTCGCCCCCCTGATTGCTGGGACCCACCAGCTACATCTTCGCACGCAAGGAAGTGCCTGACAGTCGGGACCACATGGTCGAAGCGTACGTAGCGTTGTCATTCTGGTCGCGAACGTGTATGTACATATATACTGGTGGATATAGAGGCGCGCAAATAGCATGTACACGTACGTATAGCGGACAGGGTGCAAGAAAGAAAATACGGCCACGTATGTGTACATACGGGCGGGGTCTCGAACACCTACTCGCGCATATGTACGGCGAGGGCTCGTGTACATGGCTGGGTCGGAACGGAGAAACAACGTCGTCGTCGTGTTCATGGGGAGGCAACGGAATGCGTCGTGTTCATGGGGAGGCAACGGAATGCCTCGTGTTCATCGGGAGGCAACGAAACGCGTGGGAGCCAACCGGTTGGGTCGGAACGGAATGTGTGGTCGTCGGGAGGGCTTGGACGGAACAGGTGATGGAAACGAGGCCTGGCGTACCGCAGAACGGAGGAAACGGACCTCCTACGGTCGAAACGGGGGTCCTGTTGATCGGGACGGGTGTGGCGTACCGCAAAACGGAGGAAACGGACCTCCTATGATCGAATCGGGGGTCCTATTGATCGGGAGGGGTGTGGCGTACCGCAAAACGGACGAAACGGACCTCCTACGGTCGAAACGGGGGTCCTGTTCATCAGGAGGGGTGTGGTGTATCGCAAAACAGGACTCCACGGGATATTGTTCATCTCCACCGTCGACCTCCTCCAGCCTCCACGGGCTACCGTCGACCTCCTCCAGCCTCCACGGGCTCCTGTTCATCCAGCCTCCACCGCGCGCTACTCCACCGACTACTGTTCAACCACTCCTCCACTGTCTATTGTTCATCCAGCCCTGCACACCACGGGGTTCTGTTCAACCACCCCTCCACGGGCACCCCTCCACCGTCTACTGTTCATCCAGCCCTCCACCACACCACGGGGTCCTGTTCATCAAGAGGCAACGCCACCGTTCACTGTTCATCCAACCCCCACGGCAACGCTCACTATTCATCCAATCGATCGGCTTCAGTTAGCAGCAGTAGCGAAGGAATCACTCGATCGGGTTCAGTTAACAGCCATCGATCGATCGCTCGGGTTCAATAACGCATAGCCTGCAGTGCAATCGCTCGGGTTCAGTTAGAGCCCAACGCCTCGCTCGGGTTCAGTTAGAGCCAACGCCTTGCACACACGCGCGTACGTGTACGAGAGAAACGCGCATCGCTCGGCCCCCGACCTCCCACCGTAACCGGGAACTCCTCGAAATCCCCCCCCCCTCGCTTCTACCACGGTTTTTTCTGTCATGGACGGCCCAAAGAATGTCATACAGCTACGTCTCCGGCCTGCCCAAGACGAAAAACCCATTTTCTGTCATGATTTTTTGTCATAGAAGTAGGAGCCCACCACATCTATGATGATACCGGGTTTTGTCACAATTATCGTCATAGAAGTGTCATATCTATGACAGAAAAAAATTTCATTCGGCCCAAAATGTCACGGATGTGTCTTTTTTTGTAGTGCTTACGCTTCCAGCAGCTTATTTTTTTTCAAATCGATCTTCGATGCATTTCCATTCTTTATTAGTCAATTTACGATGTTGAATCGGAGTACCTAGATAACTGAACGGTAAGGATCCCAATTCACATCCGAACAAATGCCGATATACATCTGGTCCTTTTTAGCCCTACCAAAGCAAAACAATTCGATCTTATGAAAGCTAATCTTTAGTCCCAACAGTTGTTCAAAAAATACACAGCAGTAGCTTCATATTCCTAGCCTTTGCAAGATCATGCTCCATGAAAATGACAGTGTCGTCGGCATATTGTAGGATGGAGACTCCCCCATCGACCAGATGAGGGACGAGTCCACCCACTTGGCCGTTCTCCTTTGCACGACCAATAAGCACGACCAACATGTCAGCCACTATGCTGAATAAGATAGGAGACATCGAATCTCCTTGATTTAAACCCGTATGAGTCTGAAAATAATGACCGATGTCATCATTTACCTTTACCTGACACTACCTTTTTGGACCAAGGAATCCACCTAATTCCTCCATGTTTTGTTAAACCCCTTCATGAGCATGGCCTGCTGAAGGAACGGTCACTTGACTTTATCATATGCCTTCTCGAAATCCACTTTGAAGATCACTCCATCAAGTTTCTTCTAATGGATTTCATGCAACGTTTCATTTAAGACAACAATCCTTTTTAGGACATGTCTCCCAGGCATGAAAGCGGTTTGACTCGGTTGCACCACCGAATGTGCGATCCGTGTCAGTCTATTGGTTCCGACTTTTGCGAGTATTTTGAAACTCACATTCAAAAACCAAATTGGCCTAAACTGCTCGATTCGAACTGCTTCTTTTTTCTTTGGTAGCAACGTTATCGTACCAAAATTGAGATGGGGGAGTTGCAGGTGAGGAGGGGCACTAATTAGTAATTACATAGAGTAGGCTGATGATCATTCGCTGTCCGTCTCCGAGATGTTTGTGGAGGTAGGGTACTACTACAAGTCAGTCTGCGTGCCTATCGTGTGATAACCAAACTGAACCGCATGTAGGTAATCCATCTTATGATGGTATATCAATACTGTAGCTGGCTGCACCGGACCGTGTCCCGCGGTCCTTTGGTCCAGCCCGGTCGTTGCGGCCGTCTTGTCAGGTATATTTAGCAGACAGATGAGGGTTAATGTGGGTCCCGTCTCAGTTCTGACGATGACTAGGAGCAACACTAACAGGTGTGTCATATTCGCAGCCTTCAGATTTGTTATAGAGCGTCCTGCATGATATTTCGAGGTGGAGTGAATATCAATGGAAGTCAGTCTACGTGCCTGTCAGATTTGCATCAGATTAACGAACCCGAAGTGTATATGTGGGTATCCCTGGATGATAGGGCATGCTATGAGTTCACTGCACAACGCCTGACAGCCCGACTGTTGCAGCCGTCTTGTTAGGTTTAATTGGCAGGCAAGTTAACTATCATACAGAGCAGGATCTGATGTGCGTCCCATCCAATCTTTGAGTTTTGACGATGACGAGCCAACCAGGGCTTGAGATCAAGATCTGGATGCCTCACACGGTTACTGATGCCTACAAGTCTAAATAACTCCATGCATGTGCTGCTTCATACATTTGTTAGTGGCTGTGAGTGTGACCCACGCATTTGAGTGGCTAGATTGTTATATATTTTGGTGTTTGTTATTGCTATATCTGTCTTCTAATGTTGGAAGCACTTATGGTAAAAATACATTTACAATTTCACTTTTTCGGCCGTACACATAGGGGATGCCCAGCAAGAAGGATAAACTAACTTCTCTGAAGAATATTCAAAATGACTATGTCTAGGTCTTAGTCAAGTGACATAAGATGTATGAAGAAAAAACTAAAAAGAAAAATTCTTCATGAATGTTCACTCAAGATCTAACAAATATAGCATGGACTGAGATTCAACAAATGCTGATTCAACACAAAGTCTCATTGGGCTTTCTTTTTGAGTTAATTATTTGCACCATGTACATTATTTCATTACGAAAACCAGTTTCGTACTTTTAGCGCTGGTAACGTCATCAATAATAGAGTTATTTACCCAAAACCACCACACTTGGGGCTAGGGTAACCGGTCGGTACCACATTTAAGCCATGTCACAAAAAACCACCAACTCTGGGACTAATCGGTACCGCGGAGCACTGACTGGCCGTTTTAGCCGCGGAAACAGCGAAACCGACAGGTCGGGCCCACCTATCGGGTCGACGTGGCGCGGTCTGACGGACGCCGTTAGACGGAGGGGGACGGTCGTTTCTGCACCCGTGTATTAGGTCACGCCCCTGCCATTTCGTCGTCCAATCCCTGATTCAGTTTCCCTCCCGCGCGTTCCTCCCGCTCTGCTCATGGCGACCAGCTCCGGTGACGGCTATGGCGGAGAAGGTCTCGACGGCTCCGGCGGCGGTGGTCATTCTTCCGGTGGCCGCCGCCAGCAATGCGACCCCGTTGGCAAGTTGGGCCCCAACCCCGATGGCGATTCGCACTCGACGGCGGATTGGGGAAAAGTTGTCCTGCCGCCACCGTCGCAGCATGCGGAGGAGGCAGAGAAGGATGTTGCGGATGCGGAGAAGGCGTCGGCGGCGGCTGATTCGTTGGGGGAGGAAGTACCCCCCGGGCATCCATCTCCACCCAGGTAAATCTCAGTGCAAAAACCTAGGGTTAGGGTTCTAGCAATACTGCTTAGTTGGAGTACTCAGTTAGTTAGGATGCCTAGGGTTACTTCTAGCAATACTGCTTCGTTGGGGGAGGAAGCTCCTATGCCTAGATGAAGTTTTTTCCTTTGTTTTTTTTCTGAATTACTAAATGTATCATAGTTTATTCTGCATTTGTTGGCTCTTGTGGCATAGATCTTATTGTTGTTACTTTGTTTTATATGTGAATATGTCATAGTTTTTATTGTGGCACTCAAAATGTCATGGTCATGAATTTGATTTGTATTCTGTAGGCTTGAAAATGTTACTGAAAATGTCATGGTCATTAATATGTTTTAATATGTTTTGTGTTTTGTAGGCCTGAGGAGCCATGGTCATTATATTTTCAGTTTCCTTCTAAAGATGCTGCCAAAAAATATGCCCTTGTGAAGATGTATGAGAGAGACATCACTTATGGCAGTTTGCTTAATGTGATGGTCAGAAATGGATATGGAAGTGATGACAGTATTTGCTACTTGAGGAAGGATTGCACAGGGCTGCAAGGGATTACTTTCATCAGAAACAACACTGAAGTGGATGAGATGATAAAGCAGTTTAAAAGCAGTCAGACACTGTGTTTGTATGTTAAAGAGGGGAAATTAGATATAAAGCAAGCACCAGTTAACAAAAGTGCAGAAGATGAAGAAGTGGACCCAGATGAAACAATTGAAGATTTAACAGTGGACCCACCAGTTGTATTTGCTGTTAATGAGTCAGGTGTTGTGCACAAAACAAACACTGATCATGTTGGCTCATCATATTTTCTTGGTACACAAGAAAGTGTGAACTATATGCCAATAAAATCAGTTCCTCCACCATGCCAGTTACTGCTTGGGACACAAGATCACCCAATTGAGCCAGAGATGGTAGATGCAGATGAGGAAAATAATGCATTGCAACAGGTTAACACTCAAGTTAGTGTTAATTATGCAGATTTCCAGTTTGATATAGATGAGGAAGAGCATGCAGGAAATGAGGACACATCTGATGAAGATGATGACTCAGTATTTGATGAAGACTTTGTAGCTCATGAAGACCTCTCAGATGCAGATTCAGATTCCATGGACTATGAAGAAGAAGATAATGTAGCTAGAGAAGAAGAACAGAGGAGGAAAGTGGACAGTGATCTGAAAGACACAATTGCTGACATTAAGAGGAAGAGAGCTCAATACATGAGCAGTACACACTGTGAAGGAGACACAGACCCTGAAGATTTATATGGCATAGACTTGGAGGAAGAGGATGATGACTGTCAAGAGATAGCAGTTCATGAGCCTGTTCAGAAGAAGATAAAGAGGCCTAGGCCTACTAGTAGGTCCCACTCTAGTGCTAACAGAAGCATGAATGAGGACTGGTATCCATCTTTAGAAGAGGATGATACAGGCTTTGAAGCTGATGATGATGGCAATGAACCTATGTCTTTTATAATCCCCTCTGGTAGAAAGAGCAGAGCTAAGAAAAGACCACCTAGGGTCTGGTATGATGAGGGCAGGCTGCATCCAGAGCAGCAATTCCAGCTTAGGCTTTGTTTCAGAGATGTGTACCAATTTAGAGAGGCTCTTGTGAATTTGCATGTGAAACAACTTAGAAGATACAAATATCACAGAAACTGTAATGATAGGGTAATAGTGTGTTGTGATGGAGAGGGCTGTCAGTTCCACATTGTTGCAGCAAAGATCAGTAATGAGCCCACTTTCTGCATTAAGAAGATGGTATTGGAGCACACCTGTCCCACCCAATCTGAGAAGACAAGGATCAGCTCCAAGTGGCTTGGCAACAAAATGCTTGAAACTATCAGATCAAACCCCAACACTACTGTACCTGCTATAGTTGACAAGGTAAAGAGGCAGTTTGGTGTTGAGGTGCCCAAGATGATGGCATGGAGAGCAAAGAGGAAAGCAAAGGAGGTTGTGCTTGGAGATCACAAGAGGCAATACAAGAGGCTGAGAGATTTTTTGGAGACTGTGAAGGCTACAAATCCTGGATCAAGATGCATTGTCAGTACTGTGAGTGGAAAAACAAGAGAAAACCCAACTGCAGGACCAAGGTTTCATGGTCTTTTTTCTGTTTGAATGCATGTGTTGAGGGATTTTTGAATGGATGCAGGCCATTCATAGGCCTAGATGGTTGTTTCATTAAGTTAACTAGTGGGGCACAAATACTAGCTGCTACTGGAAGGGATGCAAACAACAATATGTACCCCATAGCATTTGGAGTGGTTGGAGTTGAAGACACACCAAATTGGTCATGGTTTTTGACTCAACTCAAATATGCCCTAGGAGGGATTGGAGAGGGGAAATTTGGGAAGTACACATTCATGTCTGATAGACAGAAGGTGAGTTTATCTACATCGTCACTTGTCCCTAAATTAGTACTCTAATTAGTTCATTAATTTGTTTAATTAGTTATGCATTTAGTGTATTTAGTCTAATTAGTTCTGCATTTAGTGTATTTAGTTCATTAATTTGTTGAACACTTACCCTAGTTGGCATGTGTATAGTGGTCAAGGTAGCCTAGGGTGACCCTTATGGGCCACCATAGCCCAACCAACCTCCCACCTACCCTAGTTGGCATGTGTCGAGTGGTAACGCATCTTGTCGATACTTCGGTCAAGATAGCCTAGGGTGATCCTTATGGGCCACCATAGCCCAACCAACCTCCCACCTACCCTAGTTGGCATGTGTCGAGTGGTAACGCATCTTGTTGACACTTCGGTCAAGGTAGCCTAGGGTGACCCTTATGGGCCACCATAGCCCAACCAACCTCCCACCTACCCTAGTTGGCATGTGTCGAGTGGTAACGCATCTTGTCGATACTTCGGTCAAGATAGCCTAGGGTGACCCTTATGGGCCACCATAGCCCAACCAACCTCCCACCTACCCTAGTTGGCATGTGTCAAGTGGTAACGCATCTTGTCGATACTTTGGTCAAGATAGCCTAGGGTGACCCTTATGGGCCACCATAGCCCAACCAACCTCCCACCTACCCTAGTTGGCATGTGTCGAGTGGTAACGCATCTTGTTGATACTTTGGTCAAGATAGCCTAGCGTGACCCTTATGGGCCACCATAGCCCAACCAACCTCCCACCTACCCTAGTTGGCATGTGTCGAGTGGTAACGCATCTTGTCGACACTTCGGTCAAGGTAGCCTAGGGTGACCCTTATGGGCCAACATAGGACAAGCTACAACAATTAAATTGAATTAAATCAATGTAATATTAAATCAATATAATATTACTACAACAATTAAATTGAATTAAAATTTGTTTTGATAATTTATTTCATTTTAAAAAATTCAAAATCCTTTGCAGGGTCTGTTGAATGCAGTCACAGCAGTCTTTCCCAACTGCCCTCATAGGTACTGCTTGAGGCACATTTATGCCAACTTTCAGAGAGCAGGATTCAGAGGAGAAGACTTGAAGAAATGCATGGATGCAGCTGCATATGCTTACACTGAACATGACTTTCAGTTGGCAATGGAAAGCATGAAGGCTGAGTGCAAGGCTGCTTGGGAGTGGATGTCAAGGATTCCTCCAAAAGCTTGGTCAAGACATGCAATGGATACTAACTGCAAAACTGATCTGGTTATCAATAACTTAAGTGAAGTTTTTAATAAGTACATACTTGATGTAAGGAACAAGCCAATTGTCACCATGATCAATGGGATCAAGGACAAACTTCTGGTAAGGTATCAGCAAAAGAGAGAGGGTGGACTAGTTTCAAGATGGGAAATTGCACCAACTTATGTTGAGAGGTTAGAGATGAACAAGAGATATGCAAGGGACTGCAAATCATTGATAGTTGGACCAGGTCTTTTCCAAGTGAGTAGTGGGGATAAGACCTACTCTGTTGACACTAATCTGAAAACATGTGGTTGTAAGAAGTGGGACATCTCTGGAATTCCTTGCAACCATGGTTGTTCTGCCATCTACAGGTCCAAACAACTACCAGATGACCATGTAAATATTTTCTTCAAAAAGGCTATGTACTTGGAGTCATACAAGCCTATCATTTACCCAGTTCTTGGTCCTGATTGTTGGGTGAAAACTGCAACTCCTGACATTGACCCACCTCAGTTCAAAGAAGACAAGAATGGACCAGCAGAAGAGAAAAGGAAGAAAGGCAGGTTTGAGCCTCCTCAAGCAAAGCAGACATCAAGAATGGCTACAATAACTTGTAGTAACTGCAAGTTGCAGGGCCACAAATACACAAGTTGTGCAAAGCCATTGAGGCTAGATCTGCAAATTAGGAAGAACAAACACATGGTATGTTATTTTTTACTTCCTTCTCTATCTCACCACTCATTAAGTATCACTGAAATTTATCCAACAAAAATAATTGCAGGAAAACAGGACAGCCCCTGCATGGCAGCAAGGGGGAAGCTCAACATCTGGTACAACAACTCCTAGGGGTGCAAGCTCTACATCTGCTTCAAGGGGATCTGCTGCTGCTGCTTCAAGGGGCAAATCTGCTAGAGCTGCTGCTACATCTGCTAGAGCTGCTGGTTCATCTGCTAGAGCTGCAAATTCTTCTCCTTCTGGTGCTGGTACTGCTGCTGCAAAGAGAGGTGCAAAAACAGGTGCAAGAAGCTTCAATCCTCCAAGAACTACTGCAGAAGCTTCAACTAGCCAGCCAATAGGATATAGGCCGAAAAGGGCAAGATACATGAGCAAAAGGATGGAGGGGTACTTCTATGCCAGTGGGAACTACTGAGAGTTCTTGTTTGACTATGTATCCAAGTGCATGTGTGCTCCATCAGGCACTAGAGCACTTTATCTATGCCAACACTAAATTTGAACTTATGTAATGCTGTGTTGAACCTATGTGTGCCACTATGAACTACTGTTGTGTAATGTTATGCTAAACCTATGTATGGATCTTGGTTTTATGCTATGAGGAACTACTATCTATTATTCTTGTGTACTGCTATGTTGGCTTGCTTCAATCATCATGTACCTATCTATAATTATGTGCTTGCACTACTACATTTACTCTGTACTGCTATGTTGTTTGCACTCCCTGATCATCACATTATGTGCATAATAATAATGCCAGAAAGTTCCTGGTATACTCATGCCATAAGTTACTAGTATTTCAAATTTTTCTATGCACAATAATTTGACTATCACACCAGTTTCACCTGGAGTGAAGTAAATATAATAGAGTACTCAATATGATACAAGAGATAGCACTACAAATTAAGTTCAAATTCATGCCATAAGTTCAAAATCTAGACTTGCAGATAAACTGCATAATTCAGTACAAATTTAACCATTACAACAGTACAGTGCACTTCTAGTAGGGTTGATTATTCAGTGCAACAGAGCACAACTACACCAGTACAATGCCACATTACATAATTAAAATTCATCATAGATCTCCTTCAACTTCTTGATCTTGTCCTTGTAGCCATGCTTCTGTTTCAGCAAATCAGAGATGATGTACTCTAGCTTTTTCTTCTCTTCCTTTAGTTGGTCTCTCTCTGTGAGCACTTGGTCTCTCTCTACCACAAGCTTGTCCCTCTCCTTCTCTGCCTTTGCCCTGAGTAACTGATGTAGGTTTGTGCAACCATGGTCTGCCAGCTTCTTCTTCTCCATCTCCTCTTTCAGATCATTGAGAGCCAACCTAGTATTGCCCAGCTCAGTAATAGCATCCTCCTTGTCAGCCACCATTTTTGCAAAATCAAGTTTGAAAAAGCTCAGCTCTTCTTCCATATTCCTCTTTTCTCCAACTAATTTGTAATTCTGATCACCAAGCTGAACATTGTCTCTCACCCTGTCATTGATTTCTTTGTCATACATGCCCCACAATTCAGTTAGGCAGAACTGCATAGCCACTGACCACTCAGGGTCTATCCACTCCAGATAGTTGCACTTTAGTTCAGCCTATAATTCAGAAAAAATATTGTCAATCATACTACACAAGAGAGCCTATCAAATTAATATGTGTTGTCAATAAGAAAGCCTATCAAATTGTGTTCATTTAAATGCACAAACAATTAAGAAAGCCTATCAAATTAATATGTGTTGTCAATAAGAAATTTTTGTCACTTTTAACAGCATATAAACTAAATATATGTTGTCATTAGTAAGTACAAAATTTAGTGCTGGCACTAACAATGTTGTACACTACTTAATTATTTGAGCAAATTACACTGCCATAGCATAATTTCCTACTGGCACTAACAATGTTGTACACTACTTAATTATTTGGAGCAAATTACACTGGCGTAGCATAATTTACTACTGTCAGAGCATAATTAAATCCAACTGTGGGCAATGACAATTGTTCACACTAATAAGCAGAGCAAAATTTCCTTCTGGCATTTGAATGGAGCAAGACCTAACTAAGGTTAACGAAATACGGTACTAACCAACATACCTTCTCCTCAGCGCAAGCAAGAAAACGTTGGCCAGTGTCCGTAGATTCAAATGCTACTAGCCTGAGGCAAGGCTCGCGATGCAGACAGCGAGAGGAGAGCTCATGAGCAATGCCACTCCGTTCATAGCATGGGATAGTCCTAGAAAGCTTAAAACCAAAGAGATTGAAGAAATCAGCGACTTGGTAAGAAATCCCCAACTCAAGAACCCTAACCCTAAATGTTGGAATCCTCAAATGAACGTACCTGGCTAGTCACTGACTCGTCGTCCGAAGAAGAAGAGCTTGACCCCTCGCTCCAGGAAACCATGGCGGACCGGCGGACGGCGGCGAGACGACGGTGGCGGCGGCGGCAGCGGTCGTCGAGGTCGAGACAGAGGGGTCAGATGTGCACTGGTGCGGTCTGGTCCGACGAGCGACCCGCACGGTCCACTAATACACGGTCGCGGAAACGGCCGTCCCCCTCCGTCTAACGGCGTCCGTCAGCCCGCGCCACGTCGACCCGACCGGTGGGCCCGACCTGTCGGTTTCGCTGTTTTCACGGCTAAAATGACCAGTCAGTGCTCCGCGGTACCGATTAGTCCCAGAGTTGATGGTTTTTTGTGACATGGCTTAAATGTGGTACTGACCGGTTACCCTAGCCCCAAGTGTGGTGGTTTTGGATAAATAACTCTCAATAACATCGCAAAACATGTAGCGATTATTTTGTCTCAGGTAAATATCTGTAAACACTTTTGATGCTAGAGCTAGAAATGTGATTTCTTTTGGTATTTCGGTTGTGAATTTGGACAGTTTGGAAAACTCATAATGAATGCTCGGTATTTGATGGGTGGCGATGGACTCGTGTAGGAGGACGATACTGACTGGCGTCGTGGTGGCGTCGATGGCAGAGAGGCCTGGCAAGATCGATGCGTCAGTATCGGATATGAGGATGGATCGATGGATGAAGAAGATGACGGCCCTTGTAGCGTGCGCATGTGGTGCCCACTGAAATATAGAACACCCCCATTAGTGTTTCGGTGTTTGGCGTCGTGAGCTAGGTGTCGGATTTAAAACCTGGCGTAGAAGTCACGCGGTATACTTTGGTTCAGCAATGAAACTAGAAGCTGTGTTCCTCTCTTCAAGGGAAAAAAATGGTTGCATCATTTCGAACATGAAGAGGGGGGAGGGGAGGGGAGAATCCAACCAAAAATGTTTTATAAACATATATGTCTCTTCTATATTCTCTCTCATAAACATTGTTATCAAGATATTATTATGCACTGGTGATGATTTCTTTTCAAAAATTTCCGTTCCAAAAGCATAATAGTGTTTTTTTAGAACAAAAAGAATAGTGGTTGTTAGAAAAGTAGAGTAGTAAAAATTTGTACCTACACCAATACGTCCACTTCATCTGACGCTAATTCGACGGCCGGGCGGAGAGCAGAGCAGCGCATACGGAGCGCTCCATGTGCTCCACGAACGCGTGTCCCGACCCGTGCCGAGAGCAGCGGAACGGCCGGGCGGCCGGATGGAGTCGCGCGTCAGGATCGATCGCCGGAGCGCCCGTCTCGTGCATGGCGACGGGGTCCGGCCGGCGGTACGTGCGTGCCTGCCCAGATCGGCCTTTTCCGGTGCCCTTGCCGGCACGGACGATCGAAACGGATACCGGTGACGTCTCATCGGCCCATTCACCGGCCGGGTCCGCCGGATCGCCGGACGGGACGAGATCGACCGATCGACCGCGGCCGGGAATCACGTGGCACAAGAGCTCAAGCAATGCCGGTTTCGACGACCCGACAAGGGAACAGCCTGCCGGCAACGTGACTTGCCGAGGAGTTTCGCTCAACTTTTCCATGACTTGTTCTTCACAAACGCATGATTCTGCAACGATCCATTCGATTGAAATCGCAAACTCGTCCACGAGACGTAAAATAAACAAGTTGGTGCATGCTTACACCACCCAACCAGAAACAAACGAAAAATATCACGCGTGATGAAGGCCTTAAAAAGTGCACGTGAACGATCACTCGTTCACTCGACGAGGATCAGTTTTCAGTGGTGCTTGCCCCAGCCAGACCCGCCACCGGACCCGTAACCCGCGCCGTAGCCTGTTCCTCCTCCGCCCACGCCGAACCCCGGCCGTCCCCCGGGACCGAACCCTGCGCCCGAGGTTGAGCCGGACGTCGAGCTGGACCAGCTGGAGGATCCTGCTCCGGAGAATGAGCCGGGGTTCGAGCCGGAGCCGGCGCCGGACCAGGCGCTCGAGCTAGAACCGGCGCCCGTGCTGGAACCGAATCCAGTAGACCCTGTAGAAAAATCAAGCACGTGTTACACTTGATTGCAGTTGCAATGAATAAAACTTTTTGTGGGGTTGCAAACGTAGGATTAGAACATTGTGCAATGTTACATATCAACGTGCAATCCTGTAAAGTACTCCAGTAACGACGAGGAGTAAACATCGAGTCGGATGCTGAGCTTGAGCCGGAACCTGAACTAGACATGGAGTTTGATCCACTACCGGATGCACCGAACGCACCAGAGCTCGAACCAGCATCCGAGTTTGCACCCGACATAGAGCCGGAGTTAGAGCTTGACCCCGAACCCGACATGGAGTTTGATCCACCGCCTGATGCACCGAACGCGCCCGAGTTTGCACTTGACATGGAGTTTGATCCACTACCTGATGCACCGATTGCACCAGAATTTGACCCTGAGTTTGCACCCGACGTAGAGCCAGAGTTGGAGTTTGAACCGACACGTGATCCACCAAATGAAGCCGCACCTGAGACACGCAAAACCTTGGTGAGACACGTGAAAAAAAGCGTGAATGTTAGCAACGAGAAGAGTAACCAAACACAACACTAACCTGACCCAGAAGATGAACCTGAACCTGAACCTGAGCCAGAGGAATCATATCCCGAGCCTACGCTTGAGCCGGACCCAGCTGCAGAATTCGAGTAAGAACCGGCATTCGACCCACCATACGAGTTGGAGCCTGAACCAGTCCCCGAATTCGAATTTGAATTCGACGAGGAGCCACCAACAACACCACCAGTGGCGGAACCACAAGATAAGCACCCACCACTTGGCCCGACATTCGACCCGCCGCCAACCCCGGACGATACACCCGAACCCGACCCAATACCAGATGACTCACGCCCACGTGAGGAATATGAACCTCCACCTGACCCGGACCCAGACCCAGAGCCCGAACCCAAGCCCGCTCCGGAACCATAGTTCGACCCGGTACCCGTGTTACAGTCCGGACCACCGTTCGCCCCACCATTCGAGCCGACGCCGACACCAACACCGACATTTATCGATGTGTCCAAGCCTACGGAGCCAGAGCCAGAACCCGAACCCGAGCAAGACGACGTACCCGAACCGCAACCGGAAGCTGAGCCCCCATTAGCAGAGCCCGAGCCATACCCGTAACCGGAGCCCGTGCCCGACCCATGACCGGACGCGGTGTGAGAGCCACCGTTCTGACCCGACCAAGCACTGTAACCCGACCCCTGGCCCGAACCCGATCCACCGAGCCCAAGATCAAGCCCTATGCCTAGCCCACCACCTAAACCCAGACCCAAGTCGCTTCTCACCGGCCTGCCCATTGCAACACCTGCTGCCATTGACACTAGCAGCGCCACAAGAAGAACCCGACGGGACGACGCCATTGGCGATTGATGTGACTGTGTTAGTACTATGATCTTTGCTGGTGATGTGTGCAGTCCTGTGCCGTGTATGCGTGTTTATATAGCCGCGGCTTGATGCATAATGTATTGGTGGCACATGATGCTTACTGTAAAAGGTGGCGCGAACGGTGACTGGACGGATTCCTTCACGGGCGCTATGGCATGTGAAACATGACCTAACTCTTTGGAGCTTAACCATTGGCGGTTCGTGTTATCTTAGGAGCTGACGAGGGGTTTGGCTCAATCTATGGTCGCTATTGCCAGTTTGCTAATACTATATACTGGTACTTCTCGTGAGTTCTGGATGGAAGTTTCTAGACTGGTTCCAGATGGCTTTGGTATGAAAATGCATCCCTGAAAATGGACTCTGTAATGTAAGCATAGTAGCATGCAGAATGTTCTGCAATGTAATTCATCAGTAAACATATTGTAAATGCGCATAGTGAGTAAACAGTTTTCAAAACAAAACTGAGCTCCAACATATCATCGCAAGAAGCTGGAATGGAGTTATCAAATATTTATTGTAACATCTAACAAAGGAAGTGGATCTAGTTTGCATCTCATATGAAGAATCTCCAATCGAGCAAAAAGTTTTCATCTGATCTGAAGAATAAATTTGATGCTGATGTCGCATTCCGAACTTTGACAGTAGTTAAGAGTGAGCGCAAACCTCCGAACCTTAACGGGCTAATAAAAATGATAAAGACAAAATAATTACAGGCTGGGATTCTGTAGTAGGGAAGGTGCACCGCATGGAACAAAAGCAACTGCGGCAGCATGATGACTGGACGCTAACGTGGAGTTCTTGACCACCACAAATATAATTTAGGCCTGAACATTTGGGACTTTATCTTTGTCTTCAGAGCCGCCCACAGAATCGTTCTACACTCCTTCCCATGAATAATACTAATCATTCTACACTCCTGTACCAAATCGCCATTCTAACTGCCACTGGCAGATTTGTTTTTTCTTTCAACATGCAGTGTAGCAATTACTCTGTTCATCATACATCTATATCTAGAACAGTTTCTTCCCATTGTCTCAGAATCATACAGACAAATGATATCTGAAAAATTTCAGGTACGGTCATGGGAGCCATGAGATCTCTCTCTCTGAAAGTCAGAAAAATCAACAGTTTACCAAGTGAGCTTTTAGCACTGCAGTGGGCTTGCAAGTTGCAACTACTATGGTGGTAGAATATGTGTCCACCGGTGTTCTTGGAATGTCTTCTCGTCGCAGCCTCATTAATGCTATGTTGTTCCTGGAAGAAATTCAGAAGAAGGACCTGTTGGAAATCATCAGGTAGCATGATGCTGTATGTTGATCAGAATCACTGGGCAGAAAGCTTACCTCTTGCTGAAGTTTTTTCCCACTCAAGGTTCTAGCACCTCGGTATTTAACAGCGTAGTTTGTGGTTTTGCAGAATGGGCAGCTGCATTGCTAGTTAAGGTTCCAAAGGGCAGATGCAAAATTCAGCTAGAGAGCAGTAAGATTTTAGGTCCAATACATCATTCAAAGTAAAGAATCTTCAGTATAAACGCGTATCAGATTAAATTTGGTACAGATGTTCATGGGGTACAGTACATGTGCAGAGTATTGCACGGCTAGGTAGCAAAGTAGGATACTGGACAGATTTGGAAGCCTTCGACAGCATCAACTGCAAGAAGCACTCTGCACAACCTTGAAACATGATAGGCTATTTGAGAACTTCTTAGAATAATGATGACAGTGAAAAACTTCTCTGAGATGAAGCATTATTTTGGAGGAATGGGGGAATATGCTTTATAAGCAATGATATTCAGTTAGTAGTGACTTCTGGGAGCGGGTTTATAGCCCCGCCGCGGCCGCATCGGTGTGACCTGCGGGTGTGCAAGGAGCACAGCCGGAGAGCGGGAGGTGGCTGTCGGTGGCTGCTTTTCGATCGGCGGAGGGAAAGGAGAAGAGGGAAGGAAGCAAGGGATCAAAATTTGGACTCTTTCTTTTCAGGCGGGGTCGGAGCGGAGTGGACGGCCGTGATGAGCCGATCATGACGTCTCTTTCCGCATAAACAGATTACCAAACTTAACTGAAAAAAATAGATAGTGAAATGAAAAGGCTCCTGAATATACTTACTTTTCAGTGTCAATGAGGGTTCAACTTTAGGAAAAAAGTAATCAAATTTTAGACTTCTCTTTCTTTTCAAACGGGATCGGAGCGGAGTGGACGGCCGCGATGCGCCGATCGTGACGTCTGTTTCCGCAGAAGCAGATTGCCAAACTGAACTGAAAAAATAGATAGAGAAATGAAAAGGCTTCTGAATATACTGTACTTTTCAGTGTCAATGAGGGTTCAACTTTAGAAAAAGCAGTTATAAAAAAAAAGCTTCCGTCGCCGGGACTTGAACCCGGGTCTCTCGGGTGAGAGCCGAGTATCCTAACCACCTAGACTACGACGGAATGAGTAACAATGCAAATACTACTGCATATCTCTTTCGGCACACCACACAAACATGCACTAGTACATGCAAGCCATATTCTTGGCTAGCTGAGCATAAAGTGACATGGCTAGACACCAACCACAAACAGAGAGAAAACTACATTTGCTCTATTTGATCCATTACATATTTGAATTCCGCCATGCATGCGAACACATGGACTGTCCATAATTCAGACAAAGCGGATCATGAGAATCCAAACCAACATATCATGTGTTTGTCTTGGCCAAAATTTCCAGCAATCTTCCAGCCTCCTCCCTACGTTGGAAGTTTCTAGGCTTGGTTTTGGTATGAAAATGCATCCCTGGAAAATGGAAATGGACGCCCTTCATGAACAGTTCAGGTAAACTGCATTCTTTTTCAGACAGTGCACTGAATGTTCTGTAATCTGATTCAGTAAGCACAGGGCCGGTCCTAACTTTTTGGAGGCCCGGGGCGAATGCAAAAGGTGGGCCTAATATAGTGAAAAAAATAAATTATATCGATACAAAGCATAATCAGCGCAAAAAAAAGAGAAACAAAGCACATCATTTTTTTCGGCCTAAAAGCATCTCTTTTTCATTACCAAATAAAATATATTGGATCTAACTTATCTGCTAGCATTTTCTTTCTTCTTTTCTCAAATTATGTTTTTAGGCAACATTTTACAAGAAAGGAGTGGAAATACCTGAATTTGTCGAATGAAAAATAGAAGAAATTCAACTATATATCCAACCCAAGCATATCAGATCTTTCTAGGGTCCCCGTATCCTCAAATAAGCAACATGTACAGATATAGAAGACCTGTCGGTGAATCGCTAGAAAACCAAAAAAACAGTACAAAGATCAAGCGGAAAAAGACTCTAAAATTACAAGAACTTTGTAGGCTTTTGACCCAAGAAGCTGTCCTGTTGCAACTTGCAAAGCGACCGTGCTTATGAAGTGTTGCCTTTGCGTGCTGCCGTCCGTTACATAAGAATACTTAGGCTAGTCATAGTGGGAGTAACTTAGTTAGTAACATAGCGCACTTCAAGAAAATTTTGCTTATGTGGCATGTAGTTAATGAGAAGTGGTAACATAATATGTTACTGTAACATAGCGCTTCCCAATACAAGATGAGTCTACAAACTAATAAATGAAGTCCTCTATGACACTACTACTATGTTACTTTGCACTATAAAGGTAGTAATTTAGACTAGTGTCATATGCATGACACTAGTATAAGTTACTCCCCACTATGACCAGCCTTATAGGCAAACCCATAGGGGAGTGAGATGGTGAAACTCAAAGTGGGTAAAAGAAATCAGCTACAGCAGTAATGTCCATTAATTTGCTAGACATGTTGGGTGCTTCGGGAGTAGGAGCAGAACAGGGAACGAGCATACCGAGGGAGAAGAAACGATGACGGTTGGTGTTACAAGATGGATCGATTAAATCGAAATTGGGATAGTGGCTTTCAGAATTCACGTAACCTGCTGCTTTTTTTAATAGAACATAACTTGCTAATTGGGCTTCAGGCTTTACGGCGCTTTTTGTTTGGCAGGCGGCAGTGTAGTAGTATAGTACATACTCTGGGTCGGGGCCCCCCATCAGGCTGGGCCCTAGGGCGTCGCCCTTCTTGCCCCTACCCAGGGCCGGCCCTGAGTAAGCATACTGTGAATGCACATTGGTGCTTACACAGCCTTCAGCTTCTAACAGTACAGTACAAAGTTCATAGCACAACTGATTCCAACGTACTATTGCAAGAAACTGAAATCGAATATTCTGATATTGATAGTAAGGTCTAACAAATGAATTGCAACTAGTTTTCATCCGGGCTGAAGAATACATTTGATATTGTGACATTCTGTAACTTCGAAGCGCACTCCGAAGCTTACCAAACTAGAAATGATAAAAACAAAAGAATGACAGGCTGGGATTCTGCAGCAGGAAAGGTGCACCGCACGACACCAGAGTGACTCCGGCTGCCTGATGGCTGACGCTAACGTGGAGTTCTTGGCTGCCACAAATACAATTTAGGGCCTGAAAACTTTGGACTTGATCTTTGTCTTCAGAGCCAGTTACAGAATCGTTCTATACTTCTGCACCAAATCCTCACTCTACTCTACCAGTGCCACTGGCAGAATATTTTTTGTCTCAGCATGCAGTACTAGCATTTATTCTGTTCTGCATACCTCTTGTATCTAAAACAGTTCTTTCCATTGTCCCAAAATAATGCAGAGAAATGATATCTGAAACATTTCAGGTACAATCATGGAAGCCTTGAAATATCTCTCGAAGGGTTCGAAAAATCAATAGTTTGGTAGGGAGCTTCTAGCACTGCAAAATCGAGCTTGCAACTCCTACGGTGGGAGAATCTGTCCACCGATATTCCGAGTCTTGGAATGTATTCTCATCGTAGCCTCATTAACGTTCTGTTCTTCCTGCAGCAAGTTCAAAATAGAAGGCTTGTTGGAAATTATAAAGTAGTATGGTGCTGTTGATCAGAATATCTGGGCACAAAGCTTACTTCTTGTTGAAGTTTCTTATCACTCAAGGTTCTAGCACCGCGGTATTCAACCGCGTAGTTGGCGGTTTTGCAGAATGGGCAGCTGCATTGCTAGTTAAGGACACCCACACTGAATTCAGATACAACAATCAAGGCAAAATATATTCTTCAGTATGAAACATAAGCATCATGCACAGTGCATCTTTGAGATCGAATTTAGTAAAGATGTTCAAAGGGATACAATATGCAGAGTATTGGAGACTAGCTAGGTAGCAAAATAGGATACTGTACAGCTCTGGAAGCCTTCGACGGCATCAGCTGTAAGAAACACTCTGCAGGACAGAATGATTGAAAGCTTCAGAGAAACTTCTCTTAGAATGTTAATATGTAGTTCTCACTTCACTTGGCCTAATATAGGTATTAACTACGAACTTCTGAATCTGTACAAATTTAGAAATGAAGAGAAGTATAACTGTAACTCGACGGATTACCTGGGCAGATCCCTTTGCCGAAGCCCAATTTACCTGTAACCAGAACTGCATCGATGGAGGAAAAAAAAACCATCAGACCAATGCACCAGAGAAGCGCAATTGTGAGAATTAGATGCGCATACGTACGTATACACCCATCAGCAGTTCAATAAGCAAGGTTTTAGCAATGCTAAATTGGGCTTGCAACTACTATGGTGTTGTTGATCAGGATCACTGGGCAGAAAGCTTACTTCTCGCGAAGCTTCTTCTAACTTGAGGTTCTAGAACCACAGTATTCGACAGCGTAGGCTGCAGTTTTGCAGAATGGGCAGCTGCATTGCTTGTTAGGGGCCCAAAGGGATTCAGGTGCAAGACTCGGCTAGAGAACAGTAAGATTTTAGGCGCATACATCAAACAAAGTAAAGATTTTCTTCAACATAAGCACGTATCGGACTAAATCTGGTACAGATGCTCATGAGGCACGTATACAGAGTATTGCACACTAGCTAGGTTGCAAAGCACTAAGGTTGAGACACTTATTTTGGGACGGAGGGAGCAGCAGGATACTAGACAATGGACAGCTCTGGAAGCCTTCGACGGTATCAACTGCAAGAAGCACTCTGCAAAGCAATGAAACAGACAGAACAGGATATTTGAGAACTTCTTGGAATATTGATGACAGTGAAAAACTTGTCTGAGATGAAGCATTATTTTAAAGAAACAGGGGCATATCCTTTATAAGGGATGATATTCAGTTAGTAGTTCTGCTACGTCTGGCAGCGGGTTTTTGATCGGCGAGAGGAATGGAGAAGTGGAGGGAAGGAAGCAAGGAATCAAATTTTGGACTCCTCTTTTTTTCCAAGTGGGATTGGATCGGAGTGGACGGCTGAGATGGGCCGATCCCAATGGTGACGGCGCTTTCCGAAGAAGCAGATTACCAGTCTGAACTGAAAAAATCGAGAAAATGAAAAGGCTCTTGGACGGAGGGAGTACTTTTCAGTGTCAATGCGGGTTCAAACTTTAGGATTTTTTTTATTATTTTAAAAAGATTGAATTTCCGTCGCCGGGACTTGAACCCAGGTCTCTCGGGTGAGAGCCGAGTATCCTAACCACTTAGACTACGACGGAACAATGGCAGAATAAATATTGGAACATATCTGTTCGCGCACACCACAGAAAATTAGCACCACCAGAGGTCAAGCCATATTCTTGCACGAACGATAGGGCTGGGCACGAGCTGAATCGCAGCTTTGTTTGATTCAGACATGGCTAGAAAACATCGAAAAACCGACAACAAACTGCATTTGCTCTATTTGATCCATTACATATGTGAATTCCGCCATGCATGCGAACACATGGACTGCTCCAGATTCAGACAAAGCGGATCCTGAGAATTGTTTGTCTTGGACAAAATTCCAGCAATCTTCCACCCTCCTCCTCCCTACATTGGAAGTTTCTAGACAGGGTTCCTGCCGGTTTTGTTACGACATCGCATCGCTGGAAAATGGAAATGGATGCCATTCATGAACAGTTCAGGTAAACTGCATTCTGTAAATGTTCTGCAATTCGATTCAGTAAGCATACTGTAAATGCACATGGTGCTTAAACAGCCTTCAGATTCTAACGATACAGTAGGAAGTTCGTGGCGTAACTGAAGAATCCGGAAACGAGCAAAAGGTTTTCAACCGAGCTGAAGAATACATTTGATGCTGATGCTGTCACATTCTGAACATCAGCAGTAGAAAAGATAGAAGTAGAAGAACTACAGACTGCGGTTGCATGATGAGTGGACGCTAACGTGGAGTTCTTGGCCACCACAAATATAATTTAGGCATCAACACTTTATCTTTGTCTTCAGAGCCGTCAACATAATCATTCCACACTTCTGCACCAAATCCTCACTCTACTAGTGCTCACTGGCAGAATATTTTTTGTTTCAGTTTGCAGTAGTAGCATTTACTCTGTGTCTCTGTTCTGCAAAGATATATATCTAAAACAGTTCTTTCCATTGTCTAAAAATTATGCAGACAAATAACATCTGAAACATTTCAGGTACTGTCAAGGCAGCAATGAAATCTCTCTCAAAGGGTCAGAAAAATCAACAGTTCGGTTTTCGAGCTTTTAGCGTGGCAAAATCGGGATTGCGACTCCTATGGTAGTAGGATATGTCGACCGGCGTTCTTGGAATGTATTCTCGTCGCACCCTCATGAACGCTCTGTTCTTCCTGTAAGAAATTCAGAATAAAAGTTTTGCTGGCAAATATCAGGTAGTATGATGCTGTATGTTGATCAGAATCTCTGGGCTGAAAGCTTACTTCTCGTTGAAGTTTCTTCTCACTCAAGGTTCTAGCACCGCGGTATTCGACAGCGTAGGCTGCGGTTTTGCAGAATGGGCAGCTGCATTGCTAGTTAAGGGCCCAGAGGTATTCAGGTGCAAAATTCAGCTAGAAAACAGTCAGATTTCAGGCCCAATACATGAACGACTCAACTTAAAATTCTTCAGTGTAAATGCAGAAGCATGAATCACAGAACAAGTACCAAATTAAATTTAGTGATTAAAGATGTTCATGATGAGATACATATGCACAGAGTATCGCACACAAGGTAGCAGAGTAGGATACTGGACAGCCCTGGAAGCCTTGGACGGCATCAGCTGCAGGAAGCACTCTGCAGGACAATGAAACAGGGCAGGGTGATTGAGAACTTGGCAGAGTCATTACAGTGAACCATGTTTTATAAGTACAGTGTAATTGTGCAGTTCTCAGTTGACAGGAGTACTACTTCTGAATTTCAGTACAAATTCGAGCAAAAAACTGGACAGATAATTGTAACGGGGTCACCTGTGCAGATCCCTTTGCCGCAGCACTTGGATCGATTCAAGCTCGGGTAGAACTGCATCCATCGAGGACAAAAAAGAGAACCATCAGAACAACGCACCAGAGAAGCCCAACTGTCAGTCGAACTTAGGAGGGAGTCGTCATGCGCATACGTACGTGGAAGCAGATGGGGCACTCCACGGCGCGGCCGTCCTCGTCGGCGGCGTCGAAGCACGGCGCGAGGTCGCCGGAGCGGATGAGCCGCCGGAGCCGGTCGGGGTCGAGGTCGGAGAGCTGCCGGACCAGGCGGCGCGGCTGCGTCAGCCGCTCCTCCACCGCCGGACCACGCAGCGCAGCGTTGCCCATTGTGGTTGCGATTAGGGGTGTAGGAGCAGAAGGCTGGGCTGCTACGGCCGGAGGCCGGGTTTATAGCCCCGGCGCGGCGGCATCGCTGCGGCCTGCTGGTGTGGAAGGAGCAGAGCCAGGAGGAGAGCGGGAGGTGGCCGTCGGTGGGTGGAGGTGGAGGTGGGGTGGCTCTGCTTTTTGATCGGCGGAGGGAAAGGAGAAGCGGAGGGAAGGAAGAAAGGAATCAATTTTTGGACTCCTCTTCTTTTCAGACCAGAGTGGACGGCCGTGATGCGCTCGTCGTGACGTCGCTTTCCGGAGAAGCAGATTGCTTTGGTGAAGCCGAACAGCATGCCGAGAACTTTTTATATCAAAGTGATGAAAAATAGATAGGGAAATGAAAATAGATTTCTAGACTAGGACGAGGAGCATGCCATGTTTCCTCGCCGCGGCGTTTTCTTTGATCAATAACACATCTCTGACCTTCCCATGGCAACACATGATCAAATGCCTCCCGGTGGATCGGTGTCTCAAAAGGTTAGGACTTAGGACTGCCATCACAAACTGGCCATCAGCTCATCAAGCATCTAGCTTGCTAGATTTACTACCTTGCAAGCATTTGCTTTCACCAAAACTACAAAAGCAATCTCAAAATGAAGATAAATTTTGATATGAACAGCATTGCCAGATTTTATCCTTCAGCGGGATCAGGAAGAATGATCATTCAACTTCAGTGAAAATTCCTTTGGAAAAAAATGAGGAAAGAATACAAAAAAGGAATTTTCCGTCGCCGAGAACTTTTTATATCAAACTGATGAAAAATAGATAGGGATATGAAAATAGATTTCTAGACTAGGACGAGGAGCATGCCATGTTTCCTCGCCGCGGCGTTTTCTTTGATCCATAACACATCTCTGACCTTCCCATGGCAACACATGATCAAATGCCTCCCGGTGGATCGGTGTCTCAAAAGGTTAGGACTTAGGACTGCCATCACAAACTGGCCATCAGCTCATCAAGCATCTAGCTTGCTAGATTTACTACCTTGCAAGCATTTGCTTTCACCAAAACTACAAAAGCAATCTCAAAATGAAGATAAATTTTGATATGAACAGCATTGCCAGATTTTATCCTTCAGCGGGATCAGGAAGAATGATCATTCAACTTCAGTGAAAATTCCTTTGGAAAAAAATGAGGAAAGAATACAAAAAAGGAATTTTCCGTCGCCGAGAACTTTTTATATCAAACTGATGAAAAATAGATAGGGATATGAAAATAGATTTCTAGACTAGGACGAGGAGCATGCCATGTTTCCTCGCCGCGGCGTTTTCTTTGATCCATAACACATCTCTGACCTTCCCATGGCAACACATGATCAAATGCCTCCCGGTGGATCGGTGTCTCAAAAGGTTAGGACTTAGGACTGCCATCACAAACTGGCCATCAGCTCATCAAGCATCTAGCTTGCTAGATTTACTACCTTGCAAGCATTTGCTTTCACCAAAACTACAAAAGCAATCTCAAAATGAAGATAAATTTTGATATGAACAGCATTGCCAGATTTTATCCTTCAGTGGGATCAGGAAGAATGATCATTCAACTTCAGTGAAAATTCCCTTGGAAAAAAATGAAGAAAGAATACAAAAAAGGAATTTTCCGTCGCCGAGAACTTTTTATATCAAAGTGATGAAAAATAGATAGGGAAATGAAAATAGATTTCTAGACTAGGACGAGGAGCATGCCATGTTTCCTCGCCGCGGCGTTTTCTTTGATCCATAACACATCTCTGACCTTCCCATGGCAACACATGATCAAATGCCTCCCGGTGGATCGGTGTCTCAAAAGGTTAGGACTTAGGACTGCCATCACAAACTGGCCATCAGCTCATCAAGCATCTAGCTTGCTAGATTTACTACCTTGCAAGCATTTGCTTTCACCAAAACTACAAAAGCAATCTCAAAATGAAGATAAATTTTGATATGAACAGCATTGCCAGATTTTATCCTTCAGCGGGATCAGGAAGAATGATCATTCAACTTCAGTGAAAATTCCCTTGGAAAAAAATGAGGAAAGAATACAAAAAAGGAATTTTCCGTCGCCGAGAACTTTTTATATCAAACTGATGAAAAATAGATAGGGATATGAAAATAGATTTCTAGACTAGGACGAGGAGCATGCCATGTTTCCTCGCCGCGGCGTTTTCTTTGATCCATAACACATCTCTGACCTTCCCATGGCAACACATGATCAAATGCCTCCCGGTGGATCGGTGTCTCAAAAGGTTAGGACTTAGGACTGCCATCACAAACTGGCCATCAGCTCATCAAGCATCTAGCTTGCTAGATTTACTACCTTGCAAGCATTTGCTTTCACCAAAACTACAAAAGCAATCTCAAAATGAAGATAAATTTTGATATGAACAGCATTGCCAGATTTTATCCTTCAGCGGGATCAGGAAGAATGATCATTCAACTTCAGTGAAAATTCCCTTGGAAAAAAATGAGGAAAGAATACAAAAAAGGAATTTTCCGTCGCCGAGAACTTTTTATATCAAACTGATGAAAAATAGATAGGGATATGAAAATAGATTTCTAGACTAGGACGAGGAGCATGCCATGTTTCCTCGCCGCGGCGTTTTCTTTGATCCATAACACATCTCTGACCTTCCCATGGCAACACATGATCAAATGCCTCCCGGTGGATCGGTGTCTCAAAAGGTTAGGACTTAGGACTGCCATCACAAACTGGCCATCAGCTCATCAAGCATCTAGCTTGCTAGATTTACTACCTTGCAAGCATTTGCTTTCACCAAAACTACAAAAGCAATCTCAAAATGAAGATAAATTTTGATATGAACAGCATTGCCAGATTTTATCCTTCAGCGGGATCAGGAAGAATGATCATTCAACTTCAGTGAAAATTCCCTTGGAAAAAAATGAGGAAAGAATACAAAAAAGGAATTTTCCGTCGCCGGGACTTGAACCCGGGTCTCTCTGGTGAGAGCCGAGTATCCTAGCCACCTAGACTACGACGGAATGATTGATGGTGAGAATACTAAAGCGTATCTATTTGTGGATACCGCACAAAATTCGCACCAGCACAGAGGCAGGCTGTTCTTGGCATCACAAAACAGCACGAACGATAGAGCTGGCCAGCTGGGCATAAGCTGACATGGCTAGTAACCAACCACAAACCGAGAGAAAAACTACATTTACACCATTTGATCCCTTGCAAATTTGAATTCCTCCGTGCATCAATGCATGCACATGGACTGTTGAAAATTCAGACAAGGCGGACCGTGAGAATCCAAGCCAACTCGTATGTTGTGCTCTTATTTGGACAAAGTTGGAGAAATCTACGTGCCTCCCTACGTTGAGCAGACAACCACACACGCGGTACGCTACGCAACTGATCAAAAATTCAAATACCACCGCAAACTAGTCATCAGCTCATCATGCATCATGCTTATCTCTTGCAAGGCTTTTGCTTTCACGGAGCACTCCAGAAAGATATCTCAAATTGTTTGTTACTAAAACTTCACCCCGCGGTCTTAACACTAGTGAAGAAATGAATGTGGTTACGGTTCATAACGACACATGTTGTACTTCGAGAAAAGTCCACATTACGACCCTGAATTTGTCACTTGGTTTAAGTTTTAAACCTGAACTACAAAACTGGTCAACCCGCACCCCACACCACCCTCTCCATCGGCACTGCATCTCCCCCAGCAGCTAATCCAGCTGAGCAAGACCAAAAAAAGGCAAGAGCCACAACCGGTTAATTACTCAATCGCCATGATCTGTCGATTCCGGGTGAAGTTCGGTGAAGGACAATCACCTTACGCTCACTGTCGGCAGCGACAAGGAGGCACACGAGGAAGGTGATGAAGGCGACAACCCACACCATGACCTTGCAGGAGCATCGGCGACCGAATGGCAACCACGACCGGGTGTCGGCGCCCTAATCCTCCCTACTCCCTCGCCTACATCCGCCTAGCTGGGAGACGAGGCGTAGGATCTGAGGTGGTCGTGGCGTGCACGCTTATTCTCTCCATTGGTGGAGCTTGGTCTGGAGGTGAGGAGATTCGAGGCGGCTCCGACAGTTAGGGGCTGTTTGAATTGTGACTATGTTTGTCTTATATTGCCATATTATTTTTGCCACACTTATCACACTTGCCTAACTTGAGTTGTTCAAATTGTTAGTCACACTTTGGCTCTAAGGGAATCTTGTCACACTTTTTGTGTCTATGACATGTGGGGTTCACTGCTCATAAAAAAATTCTTGCCTTAGGTATGGCTAGAACCAAACACCCATCTAACTTGGTCAAACTTGCCTAAGGTGAGATGTGACAAAGTGTGGCAATATATGGCTGGAAACCAAACTTGTTTAATCTCAGAGACACGAGCACCTGCTAGAGCCGAGAGGAGCAGAGGTGATCGATGCGGCGACATGGTTACTTCTAGCCCAAGCTACTAGCCTACTATGCTATGGGATGGACGGTCCGACCTCCGCGCATATCTAGCTGATCATACGGACGAGCTCTGCGAACCTGCCAACGCACTCGATGACGTCAGAAGAGTGGGGTAATTTGTGGGCCTCCCTCCCGCATCTCGCTGGTGCTTGCAGATTATCCAGACACCATTTCCTAGCCCCATTCGGGGGTTTTCTTCGTCTGCTCAGCATACCATACTATGTGTCATAGGCCGATTATTGATTGGGCATCACCGCTATGGAGAGTGCCCTTGTCCTTGAAGATTAATATTTTTGTTTGACAATTATTGAGGAGTCGCCTTCCATTCGAGATGGAGATGATCAAGAGACATATCCCGGGGAATGGCCGTGCCCTTTGTGTGTGGTCCCGAAGATGGGGACCACATCCTATTCCCTTGCACCACAGCTAGGTTTCTTTGGAGTTCTGTATGTGAGGCTTTAGGGCCTGATTGGGAGGCCCTAGACTTGGATGGGTTCAATCAAACCAGAGCCAACCAGACTGGTGGGTCTTTTGGTTTGTGTTTGTTATGTTAGCTTAGACTCTGTGGACGACACATAATAAGATGATGATTGAGAGAGTCTTTCTTCGACAGGCCTCTCACTCGGGCTTGAAATTCCTGACACTTTTGCAGCACTGGCACCCGCTGTCTAGGCAATGCGACCGAAAGCGGCAAGGACTAATGATGGACGCACTGCATGATGCCGCTTGTCGCCTTGCCTCGTAGCAGGCCCCTTGACTCTTTAGCCACTTGATGGTCTTTTTTCTGGATTTTTGTTATACTTTCCTTAGGCATGGTTGTGTTGATGTCCCAACAGGATCCTCTTTTGTGTTGAACTTGTAAATCTTGTACGGACGTGGTGTTGACTTTATTTATAAAGTGAAGCAAGAGCATCTATAACTGGGCACCCTAAACCGTCCCCAAACACCGGATCGGACGCCCCAGTCACTGACCGGCCGGAAAACCCGACCTAGATGGGCGCCTCAAACCGACCTCAAATGTCCAGGCTGACCGGCACCACTCATATCCAGCTCAAATCTGGGGCGGATATGAGGTGGCCCGGGCACATCTGTCCCGTCGGAACTGACAGCCTGCCCTCTACAAAAAATGAACCAAATTCCCCCTTCGACCTACCCCTTTTCACTTGCTCCTCCGTGCAAGACGTCTGCTAGCTTCGCTACCACCCTTGCACTGGACTGCACCTTGCTCTCTATGTATTCGACACATTGTGATTCAACAAGAGTCGGGCAGCCATCAATGTTCCCTTTGTGAAGGATATAGATCATGATTATTAATCTTCTCTGTGATAAGCAGATAAGATTAATAATGACAGTCTATATCCTTAACAAAGGGTGCAATGATGATCGAAGCTTATCGCTTTTGAACGACACGACTATTTAAGTCGGTCGTCTCGCTCCTCACGCGGTGAGGTGAGACGAAACCCCGAATTCTACCGGCACAATACGGATGTGAAAATCTGAAATACAAGCAATTTAGTTGGTGCTTACTAACAACCCTGCCGGCCCAATACGGACTAAACATTCAAAATGATCGACGTGCATGTATTTGCATGTATTTGATGTTTTGAAAATAGATTTTGTGGTTGCAAATAACAAAATTTGAGACCCGTCCGGTCACTGTCCACTGGCTCGTCCAGACGCGCCCACAGAAGGTTGAGGGCCCAAATTTGCAAGTTGCAGTTGTAGTCAAGATGCTCTAAAAGCCTATTTCGAGAGATGTCTTCCTGATCATTTTAGTGTTAGTGGGGAAGACATTTTAGTGTTTAGTACATTGCAGTTTGTATTTTGGGATACCCGTGTAGTATGTGTTAGTAAAACTAAGTAGCTTGTTCAAAAATTTGCACATAAATATCTACACGGCTGGCAAAGGGGGCTGGTAAAAGAATCTTCGCGTTGAAAACGGGGGCTAAACCTTTGGCCAAACCCCTGGACCTCCGCTTCTGATGGCGGTCACCGCCGCCGGCTGCTCCGACGGTTCGGTTCCCCTCTCGGAAGCGCGACGCCACGCGGCGGCGCCGGCACGGGCGCCCAATCTCCGGTTCCCCGTCACGCCCCCGCCCAGTCGTGCAGCCTCGAAGTTGCCGCAGACTAGCCATGACGACGCGGCGGCCCGCGAGATCCCGGTTGCTGTCGCCCTGCTACTCGCGGCCGCGGCCGCGAGCGTGGCCACCCCGCCCACCGCGATCGCTGCCTCCGGCGGCTCCATGGGCGGGCGCTCCTCCTCATCGTCTTCGTCCTCTAGCTCCTCTTCTTCAACATCCAGCAGCTCCTCCTGGTCCTCCTCAACATCCTCCAGCTCGTCCTCCTCAGGACCATCTTGGTACGATTCTTCGACGACCCACGAGTCGGTCGGGACGGCGGCCGCACCACCCCGGGCTGCTGCGGACGTCGACCCCGCCGTACTCGTGCAAGCGTGGCTGATGCTCATCGGCCTCATTCTCCTGGCCATCGCCGTGTGGCACTACACCCGGCCGAGGAGGACCGTGGTCAAGCTCCAGGTTCTCCTGATACTTTCTCATTCACAAGCAATTTAGGAGTACCTTTTTACCTCTACTTACAAAATCGTGATGCTGGTCGATCAATGGAGTTCATGATGATTTCAGGTTGCGTTGCTGGGCTTGGCAAAGCCGTTTCAGAAGGAACTGAACGAGATTGCTGACAAGGTGGAGGCTTCCAACCAGCGTTGGTATAAGTTCATATTGACAGGTAATGAATGTGCTTTCTAAGTGTATACATCAATATGACTCCTCTGCATCGACTTCCATGCATCGTGCAATAGCTTCAGTTAATTTGTTATTAGCCCTAAAGTTCTGCACTGTGCAACCTGAATATAAGATTTTTTTTCCCAAGAAAATGATTAGTGATCATATATAAACGTTGCTGATTATCTGCAATATTGGCCATTTATCTGTGTAGTGATCGCTATCAGATGTTTTTACTACTAATACATCTCCCACTGACATCAATTGTTCATCAGTACTATCTTGTTTATCCCGTTCATGTGATGTGACTCATTATGCAGAGACCATATGCGCCTTGAACCGTCACAATGATTGCTGTGTCTCTTCAAGCTTATCAGTAAGAAACATATACAGTATATATCTTGCCTGATAAATATTGTTTATGTGGCTTGATCTTTTCTGTTGAGATGACGACTAGGACCTTTGAAAAAAAAATGCAGTCCCCTGTATTTTAGCTCACTGGAACTTTTAAATTTTGTATGTTCTGTTTACTTTAGGCTGATGTCAAAGTTGGATCGGATTCTTGGGAGGGGCACTTCGATAAAATTTCTCTGGAAGAGAGGAGCAAATTTGATGAAGAAACACTTTACAACTTGGACGGAATCAAGCGGAAGAAAGAGTACTCCAAAAAACCAGATGGCTTCAGCAACGAATATATAGTGGTCTGGTATACTATCTTCGTCCAATTTACAATGATTCCAGAAAATTGGCCTTCTATGTTTCCTTACCAAATTACTAATTGATTGGGACATGTTGGTGAATTAGTACTTTTCATAACCTGTTATTCTTTTGCTACAAATGTGAAGTTGCATATTTGCAGATAATGACTTTTTGTGATGATTCACAATATCTTCAGGTAACCATCCTAGTAGCTGCGGATGGAGCAATGAAGTTCCCAGAAATCAAAAGACCCGCTGATCTGGTAGCAGTACTGGAAAAACTTAACTCTATACCTACAAGAGAAATCCGGGTATATGGAGCATCTTTCCTACTATTCCATAATTCAAAACTGCTGCCAGATGTAATTTCATCTGACATCACTGATAATTAATTCCTACTTGTTCCTGCTATCTCAGGGTGTTAATGTTTTATGGACTCCTCAAGAAGAGAACGACGTTCTTTCCGAAGAGCGGCTTCTTGCGGATTATCCTAATCTGAAGCCCCTGAGTGATTACTAGGATGACGTACCTCTCATGTTCCTAGATGCCCTGATCATTTTTAAGTGCCATCTCAATAAGTAAAATCATTTAGAGTAAATACTGGAATCCAATCGCGGCAATTATGATGAGCTAAACTCCAGTTTTGATTGGGCACTGAGTGTTTTTTTTTTTCAATTTTTAGCTTAAGATATGAGGTTCGTATTAGGCACTAGTCATGGATGAACTTGCAAAAAGACTACTTCAAATTGCTTGTAAAATTATCCTAGAATATGAGGATGAACGCTTGTACCTTTCTAATTCAAATTACTTGTAAACTATCTTCAATTCTACATGAAACCACCATTTTTTGGCAAGAACACTGCAAGTAATTCATGTGTATTAATTAAATCTATAAAGAATAAACAAATTATTTCAAGTCCCTGGTTTGCATGGTTCGTATACTATGGTTTTCTCACCTTTCTCCTATCTCCCTGTTTTGCATTGAGATATTGAGATGGGAGTTAAACATCCATTAAAATTCTGTGATCGAAAATTGGGAATGCTCTACACTATCATTAGTTTTCTCACACGTCACCTGGATGGATTTTTTCTAAACTTTTGAAAATCGATGTTTTCTGCAAACTCGACCTCAAATTTTGCAGATGACGACCGCTTGATCCCATAACTTGTACTCAAATTCAAGGCCAATTCTGTAGTTTTTAACTCTAAAATGGTAGTATAATTTTTGTCACATAACTTGTACATAAATTCACAGCTAAAATTTGACCCAAATACGAGGATGATTATAAACTGAATGGAAGGAAGATCTGGGAGTACTTCAAGTCTTCAACTCATCAAGCAAAGCTTCTTCAGATGCACATAATCAGGGCAATTCAAGAAAATAAGGTAAACGTAAACATAAGCAAAAGTTCATAGCAGGCACTCTCATCTGCAGACACAGCGCATACACACTGCGGCCAACAAGGGAACATTAGTCCCCGAGCTAATGCAAGAGCAAATCGCTGTAACAAACTCCTTGGTCAATGAAACGGCGCCATCTTCCACTTCTGGTTCGGACCGCCATTGGCCTGGAACAGGATGACGGGCGTCCCGTCGTGCGCCCCGCCGGTTTCGGACATGCCCTCCGCAGCGTCGAGGACGTACCCAAGGTAGCTGACGCTGCGAATGCAGTGGAACCCTTCTCCAAGGTCGCCGCCCCGCGTCCACAGCAGCGCGACGTCCACCGAGTCCGGGCAGTAGCCGACCACTTGAAGTTTCTGGTCGCTGTGGGAGCGCCGCAGCGCCTTCCCGGTGGCCTTGTTGACCAGGGCGAACGAGCTGCGCCCCTCCTCGTCCGTCACGCGCCCGGTGTTCCGAAAGCTCTGGATCCAAGCCTACGTACAAGAAGAGAGAAGCCATGATAACACGCCGTGCGAAATGCAGATGGTCTCTGCGCATCTAAAGCAACCAGCAAGGTTAACTGACTTGTTTGTCATCCTCCAGATCCGTGCGCGCGAGGACGGCAGCGCCGTCGCGGACGGTGAGGCTCAGCTCGTCGTTGCACTCACACGAGACCCGCACCGGCGGTCCGCGGCCAGCCAGCGCGTCGGAGATCCGCCAGAGCTGGTTGTGGCCGCGGTTCCAGCGGAAGAGGATGAGCCGCGTGCCGTCGCGCGCGCCGCCGAACTGCGGGATCGCCTTCTCTGCGTCAAATATGTAATCCATGTTATTTACCATGTGGATTAGCCGGTAGCCTCCGCCCACGTCCCCGGTCTCCGCCCACAGGACCGACTCGTCGAGGTACCCCCGGTTGAACCGGATGGCTCTGACGGGAAGATTGTAGCCGAGGGAGTGCTTCAGCGCGTCTCCGGTGGCCTTGTTGACGAGAGCGAACGCCGGGTTACCGGCCTCGTCCTTGACGCCGCCGGCGTACATCACGTCCTTCTGCCAGAGCTGCATCGAACGTGGGGAGAATGCACAAGGGTCACACAGGAGTAGGACTGTAGTACACAGGAAAGAGGAGGAAGCAGACGACGGAAGGTAGCCCTGCCTGGCGGTCGTCGCTGGGGTCGGCGGCGGCGAGGACGACTTCGCCGTCGACGAGGGCGAGGCTGAGGTCGTCGGAGGCGCGGCAGTGGATCCGGAACGTGTAGGCCATGGCTACGAAGTACTATCCGTGCGGGTCGAGCGTGGGGTGTGGGATTATTGGTTGATTACTCGCGCTTTATACTGCTACTACCTTGGAAGTTGAAAAGTGGATATATAGGCACCATCGACGTTCGAAATTCTGGAGCAGAATAAAGTGGATAGGTTCGTGTCCCCATTATTGCATGGGGAATAATTAATGGCGGGAAGGGAGGGAGGGACTGCCGTTCGTTCGAATTCGTCTTCTCGGTAGTGCCAGCAGGTTTGCAGGTGTGGGTCCGCTGCTGCGCATCAACTTCCTTCGCTCTGTCTTTCGTGCGCGTTTGCCCCTTTCGACGCCGGACAAATGGCAAGACGGTGTGGGGCCCACGCATCAGGGTTTCGTCCGAAACAGTGCGAGCTAGGATATAGTCAAATCTTTACCTATTATTTTACCTTGGATAGTGTTGATCAATTCATCAATCTTGGCAGTCAGCCCATCGTTCATCTCCTCAGAGATGGAGTTCACCTTTCTTGTGGTTTTCTTGCAAGTCATAAAGTAGTTTCTTAGCTTACTCAATTGGTCGTCCCATGATGATTCCTCCTACACAGCTGTGTCTAACATGGATTTATGGATTTTGACATGTGGTTAAGGGCATTATAAAATATATGAATAATAAGTCACTTTTTCACCACCCCTCCCCCCCATGGTTCTGGAAGTTACTTATGGCCTCCTTCATGCGGTCCCATGTAGGTGCTAGTGCCTCACGATCTTCCTGCTTAAAACCTGCAATTTGTGATCATAGTTGCATTATATTTGTATGGGCAAAACTTAGCCATAAACATGTTTCAATATAAATTGCACGAAGTTATAATTCCTATAGGCAAAGCTAGAAGTCATCATTTCCTTTTTCTTTTAAATAATAAGAAAATAGAGCAACTTCAAAGTGTCAGGTTCATAATCTTTAATATGCGGCATGTCGCACAGTTTAGTAAAAGTATGCAAACGCATACCGACATCTTCGAATGTAGAGCCTCAAAATTGGTTTTGTTAAACCACATTAGCAAAAAAGGGATTAATTTCAAATTGTTTAGTAGCAACATTGGGCAATGCGGTTGGTGCACTCATAAAGTTCTCATCGGGAGTTGCAAACTCTCCGAGTTTCTTAGCCATGCTATTTTTTGGGTTTTTGATTGAAACAAGAACTAGAAATACAAATGGAGATAAAAAGAAAAACAGAAAAAGAACTTAAACAAAAACTCTACTCTAATGACTAGTGACAGCCCTTCCCGACAATGTCACACAAAAACATGGTTGATGACCATTTGTGATCCGGTTTCGAATTGTAGATAGTCATCTTACCTTTTCCCCAAGGAGTGATCTTGGGCATTGAACCCACGGGAGGATGTGCTTATGACAAAGATTCAAACAAGATATTGTTCTCGTAAAATTGTCTAGGGTCCGGACCTTTTAAACGACCTTTTAGATGTAAAAAATAATATTGAAATAGGCATAGGTGTGAGGACTTACACTTACAACCTTGTACTTGTGAGCGGGGCCTTGTCTTGGTCCATAACATGGCTCTGGCAGACACCCGTTACGTGTGCTCACAACACGATGAAGTGGGAGATGTGTCCAAAGTACGTCATGACTAGTTCACGAAATGAATTGCTAGTCAGTTGTCCAATTGTTGTAACTCACTTCCTGTTTAAGTGCAATGAAGCGGCCGCGTTATGGCGCCTTTTTGGACGGGATTATGAAGAGGGCATGCGACGTCGACAGGGCAGGTGAAGCTGTACTAGACTTTTTTTTATTCAGATCCTGTACAAGACCTTGGTTTTCTCGGTGAGAATAATATACATGAAATAATAGCCATCTCCTCTTGGTACCTTTGGTAGGAAAGAAGAAAAATTGCCCATGGCGAGCAAACACATAATTCTAATCAAATAGTATCAACCATCAAAGCTTTGACAACGAATTTTGTCCTCTCATTGGATCCAAATTATGGCAACGACTTTGGGGTGGCTGAAACTACCAGGTGGTTTTGTCAAACTTAATTTGGATGCAAATTTTGATCAAGACCTCGTAAAAGGTGCATCTAGACCAGTCTATTGTGATTCATCTAGTAATTTCCTAGCTGTAGCTAATTGGAAGATCGACGTCTTCATGGATGTACTATCTGCTGAAGCTATGACATTCCATTACGGTTTATCTCTATCCCAAACAGTGGGATGTAACAAGTAGTTGATCAACTCGGACAACTTAGATGTCGTGGAAACTATGAAGAATGGTGGTCGATCAATGGGGAAAGTGGTAGCGATTTTTGATGACTACTACAATCTTGCTTGCGAGTTTACTCCCGCTATTTTTTATCATTGTAGTAGAGTAGCTAATGACGTAGCACATGAGTTCGCTAGGATGGCCATGAGAATTCCTTATCCCCAATTCCAAACATGTTGGTCAGCCCAAGCCCAAAATGGCATTGGTATGACCGTGAGTTAATTGATCGATGCGTACATACTTCCCGTTCCATGTTGTTCTACTCAATAACTCCACTCCACCCCTCGCCACTTCGTCAAGCTTTTTCCATCGAGCCTCCTATGACCGGTGGTGACGCATGCTACGACCAGATGACCTGCTGCCCCTATTGCCAGACGTCTCCATGGCTGATCTCTCCGATCCCGAGTCTCATAGCATGGCTCACCCATGCAGTATAATCTTCTTGCCCTACGCCACTAATTGGCACCTTCAAAATGTCCTCACTTGGAAGCATTGTTCTTTCCAAGGTAGGCACGTCCCATTCTCTTCCCGAGTAGTTTAGCAAATCGACCACCTTGGAAATGTTGGTGCGGTCCAGCGCTCCCGGTGGTTTAGTTGATCTAGCTCTCAGGATCCAGCCATCAACCCAGACATCGACAGTAGACCCGTCCCCTATGCACCAAACAAGGCCGACCTTCAACAGTTCTCGCCCAAACATGATGCTACACCAAGTGTATGATGTGTTCTTTTGGGCATGTGGCGTCTAGAAATCCCGTCTCTTGAAAATGTCGTTCTTTCAACACTCTAGCACAAACGGGTTAGATAGAATCCACCAAGCCTGTTTGGAGAGCAAAATGCTTGGTTGAAAACTTCAAAGTCTCGAACCCCATGAAGGAAATATGCCCTAGAGGCAATAATAAAGTTGTTATTTATATTTCCTTATATCATGATAAATGTTTATTATTCATGCTAGAATTATATTAACCGGAAACTTAGTACATGTGTGAATACATAGACAAACAAAGTGTCACTAATTTGCCTCTACTTGACTAGCTCGTTGAATCAATGATGGTTATGTTTCCTAACCATAGACATGAGTTGTCATTTGATTAACGGGATCACATCATTAGGAGAATGATGTGATTGACTTGACCCATCCGTTAGCTTAGCACGATGATCGTTTAGTTTGTGCTATTGCTTTCTCCATAACCATACATGTTCCTATAACTATGAGATCATGCAACTCCCGAATACCGGAGGAACACTTTGTGTGCTACCAAACGTCACAACGTAACTGGGTGATTATAAAGGTGCTCTACAGGTGTCTCCGATGGTATTCGTTGAGTTGGCATGGATCAAGATTAGGATTTGTCACTCTGATTGTCGGGGAGGTATCTCTGGGCCCTCTCGGTAATGTACATCACTATAAGACTTGCAAGCAATGTAGCTAATGAGTTAGTTACGAGATGTAGCATTACGGAACGAGTAAAGAGACTTGCCGGTAATGAGATTGAACTAAGTATTGAGATACCGACGATTGAATCTCGGGCAAGTAACATACCGATGACAAAGGGAACAACGTATACCGTTATGCGGTTTAACCGATAAAGATCTTCGTAGAATATGTAAGAACCAACATGAGCATCCAGGTTCCGCTATTGGTTATTGATCGGAGACATGTCTCGGTCATGTCTACATAGTTCTAGAACCCGTAGGGTCCGCACGCTTAACGTTCGGTGACGATCGGTATTACGATTTTATGTGTTTGGATGTACCGAAGGTAGTTCGGAGTCCTGGATTTGATCACGGACATAATGAGGAGTCTTGAAATGGTCGAGACGTAAAGATCGATATATTGGAAGCCTATGTTTGGACATCAGAATGGTTCCGGGTGAAAACGGGAGTATACCGAAGCACCGGGAGGTTACCGGAACCCCTCGGGAGATATATGGGCCTTATTGGGCCTTAGTGGGAGAGAGGGGAAAGGAGCAAAGGAGGGGGAGCCCCCCAAGCCCAATCCGAATTGGCAAGGGGGCCGGTCCCCCTTTCCTTCCTCCTCCCTCCTTCTTCCTTCTCTCCTAAATCCAACAAGGCAAGGGGGCGAATCCTACTCCCGCTGGGAGTAGGACTCCCCTTGCGGCGCGCCTAGGAGGCCGTGTTGGGGAACGTAGTAATTTCAAAAAATTTCCTACACACACGCAAGATCATGGTGATGCATAGAAACGAGAGGGGAGAGTGTCCTCCACGTACCCTCGTAGACCGTTAAGCGGAAGCGTTATAACAACGCGGTTGATGTAGTCGTACGTCTTCACGATCGACCGATCCTCAGCACCGAACATACGGCACCTCCACGTTCAACACACGTTCAGCTCGATGACGTCCCGCAAACTCACGATCCAGTAGAGCTCGGGGAAGAGTTTCGTCAGCACGACGGCGTGGTGACGATATTGATGAAGCTACTGTCGCAGGGCTTCGCCTAAGCACCGCTACGATATAACCAAGGTGGATTATGGTGGAGGGGGGCACCGCACACGGCTAAGAGATCAACAGATCAATTGTTGTGTCCCTAGGGTGCCCCCCTGTCCCCGTATATAAAGGAGCTAGGGGGGAGGAGGCCGGCCAAGGAGGAGGGCACGCCAAAGGGGGAGTCCTACTCCCACTGGGAGTAGGACTCCCTCTTTTCCTAGTTGGAGTAGGAGAGGAGAAGGAAGGGAGAGAAGAGAGAAGAAAAGGGGGGCGCCGCCCCCCTCCTTGTCCAATTCAAACTAGAGGGGGAGGGGGCGCGCGGCTGCCCTTGGCCGCCCCTCCTCTTCTCCCACTAAGGCCCATTAGGCCCAATATACTCCCGGGGGAGGAGGGGGGGGGGTCCGGTAACCCCTCGGTACTCCGGTAAATGTCCAAAACCTCCCGGAACCTTTCTGGTATCCGAACATAGTCATCCAATATATCGATCTTTACGTCTCGACCATTTTGAGACTCGTCGTCATGTCCGTGATCATATCCGGGACTCCGAACTACCTTCGGTACATCAAAACACAAAAACTCATAATACCGATCGACACAGAACTTTAAGTGTGCGGACCCTACGGGTTCGAGAACTATGTAGACATGACCGAGACACGTCTCCGGTCAATAACTAATAGCGGAACCTGGATGCTCATATTGGTTCCTACATATTCTACGAAGATCTTTATCGGTCAAACCGCATAACAACATACGTTGTTCCCTTTTCATCGGTATGCTACTTGCCCGAGATTTGATCGTCGGTATTTCAATACCTAGCTCAATCTCATTACCGGCAAGTCTCTTTACTCGTTTCATAATGCATCATCCCGCAACTAACTCATTAGTCACATTGCTTGCAAGGCTTATAGTGATGTGCATTGCCGAGAGGGCCCAGAGATACCTCTTCAACAATCGGAGTGACAAATCCTAATCTTGATCTATGCCAACTCAACAAGTACCATCGGAGACACCTGTAGAGCACCTTTATAATCACCCAGTTACGTTGTGACATTTGGTAGCACACAAAGTGTTCCTCCGGTAATCGGGAGTTGCATAATCTCATAGTCATAGGAACATGTATAAGTCATGAAGAAAGCAGTAGCAGTAAACTAAAACGATCAAGTGCTAAACTAGCGGAATGGGTCAAGTCAAGCACATCATTCTCTAATGACGTGATCTCGTTAATCAAATGACAACTCATGTCTATGGCTAGGAAACTTAACCATCTTTGATTCAACGAGCTAGTCAAGTAGAGGCATACTAGTGACACTTTGTTTGTCTATGTATTCACACATCTACTAAGTTTCCGGTTAATACAATTCTAGCATGAATAATAAACATTTAGCATGAAATAAGGAAATAAATAATAACTTTATTATTGCCTCTACAACATATTTCCTTCAGTCTCCCACTTGCACTAGAGTCAATAATCTAGATTACACAGTAATGATTCTATTACCCATGGAGTCTTGGTGCTGATCATGTTTTGCTCGTGGAAGAGGCTTAGTCAGCGGGTCTGCAACATTCAGATCCGTATGTATCTTGCATATCTCCATGTCTCCCACTTGGACTTGATCCCGGATGGAATTGAAGTGTCTCTTGATGTGCTTGGTTCTCTTGTGAAATCTGGATTCCTTTGCCAAGGCAATTGCTCTAGTATTGTCACAAAAGATTTTCATTGGACCCGATGCACTAGGTATGACACCTCCTTCATCCAGACTCCTTCATTTTGTACTTCCGAAGCAGCTATGTACTCCGCTTCACACGTAGATCCCGCCACGACGCTTTGTTTAGAACTGCAGCAACTGACAGCTCCACCATTCAATATAAACACGTATCCGGTTTGCGATTTAGAATCGTTCGGATCAGTGTTAAAGCTTGCATCGACATAACCATTTACGACGAGCTCTTTGTCACCTCCATAAACGAGAAACATATCCTTAGTCCTTTTCAGGTATTTCAGGATGTTCTTGATCGCTGTCTAGTGATCCACTCCTGGATTACTTTGGTACCTCCCTGCTAAACTAATAGCAAGGCACACATCAGGTCTGGTACACAACACTGCATACATGATAGAGCCTATGGCTGAAGCATAGGGAACACTTTTCATTTTATCTCTATCTTCTGCAGTGGTCGGGCATTGAGTCTTACTCAATTTTACACCTTGTAACACAGGCAAGAACCCTTTCTTAGCCTGATCCATTTTGAACTTCTTCAAAACTTTATCAAGGTATGTGCTTTGTGAAAGTACAATTAAGCGCCTTAATCTATCTCTATAGATCTTGATGCCCAATATATAAGCAGCTTCACCGAGGTCTTTCATTGAAAAACTCTTATTCAAGTATCCTTTTATGCTATCCAGAAATTCTATATCGTTCCAATCAATAATAGTCATCCACATATAATATTAGAAATGCTACAAAGCTCCCACTCACTTTCTTGTAAATACAAGCTTCTCCAAAAGTCTGTATAAAACCATATGCTTCGATCACACTATCAGAATGTTTATTCCAACTCTGAGAGGCTTGCACCAGTCCATAAATGGATCGCTGGAGCTTGCACACTTTGCTAGTACCCTTTGGATCGATAAAACCTTCAGGTTGCATCATATACAACTCTTCTTCCAGAAAACCATTCAGGAATGCAGTCTTTACATCACTATAAGACTTGCAAGAAATGTAGCTAATGAGTTAGTTACGGGATGTAGAATTACGGAACGAGTAAAGAGACTTGCCGGTAACGAGATTGAACTAGGTATTGAGATACCGACGATCGAATCTCGGGCAAGTAACATACCGATGACAAAGGGAACAACGTATACCATTATGCGGTTTGACCGATAAAGATCTTCGTAGAATATGTAGGAACCAATATGAGCATCTAGGTTCCGCTATTGGTTATTGACTGGAGACATGTCTACATAGTTCTCGAACCCGTAGGGTCCGCACGCTTAAAGTTTGGTGACGATCGGTATTATGAGTTTATGTGTTTTGATGTACCGAAGGTAGTTAGGAGTCCCGGATTTGATCACGAACATAATGAGGAGTCTCGAAATGGTTGAGACGTAAAGATTGATATATTGGAAGCCTATGTTTGGACATCAGAATGGTTCCGGGTAAAAAACGGGAGTATACCGGAGCACCGGGAGGTTATCGGAACCCCCCGGGAGATATATGGGCCTTATTGGGCCTTAGTGGGAGAGAGGGGAAAGGAGCAAAGGAGGGGGTGCCCCCCTAGCCCAATCCGAATTGGGAAGGGGGCCGCCCCCTTTCCTTCCTCCTCCCTCCTACTTCCTTCTCTCCTATATCCAACAAGGCAAGGGGGCGAATCCTACTCCCGGTGGGAGTAGGACTCCCGTTGGGGCGCGCCTAGGAGGCCGTTTGGGGAACGTAGCAATTTCAAAAAAAAATCCTACGCACACGCAAGATCATGGTGATGCATAGCAACGAGAGGGGAGAGTGTCGTCCACGTACCCTCGTACACCATTAAGCGGAAGCGTTATAACAACGCGGTTGATGTAGTCATACGTCTTCACGATCGACCAATCCTCAGCACCGAACGTGCGGCACCTCCACGTTCAGCACACATTTAGCTCGGTGATGTCCCGCAAACTCACGATCCAGTAGAGCTCGGGGAGGAGTTTCGTCAGCACGATGGCGTGGTGACGATGTTGATGAAGCTACTGTTGCAGGGCTTCGCCTAAGCACCGCTATGATATAACCGAGGTGGATTATGGTGGAGGGGGGCACCGCACATGGCTAAGAGATCAACAGATCAATTGTTGTGTCCCTGGGGTGCCCCCTGTCCCCGTATATAAAGGAGCTAGGGGGAGGCGGCCGGCCAAGGAGGAGGGCGCGCCAAGGGGGGAGTCCTACTCCCACCGGGAGTAGGACTCCCTCTTTTCCTAGTTGGAGTAGGAGAGGAGAAGGAAGGGAGAGAAGAGAGAAGAAAAGGGGGGCGCCGCCCCCTCCTTGTCCAATTCGGACTAGAGGGGGAGGGGGCGCGCGGCTGCCCTTGGCTGACCCTCCTCTTCTCCCACTAAGGCCCATTAGGCCCAATATACTTCGGGGGGGGGGGGTCCGGTAACCCCTCGGTACTCCGGTAAATGTCCAAAACCTCCCGGAACCTTTCCGGTATCCGAACATAGTCATCCAATATATCGATATTTATGTCTTGACCATTTTGAGACTCGTCGTCATGTCCGTGATCATATCTGGGACTCCGAACTACCTTTGGTACATCAAAACACAAAAACTCATAATACCGATCGTCACAGAACTTTAAGTGTGCGGACCCTACGGGTTCGAGAACTATGTAGACATGACCGAGACACGTCTCCGGTCAATAACCAATAGTGGAACCTAGATGCTCATATTGGTTCCTACATATTCTACAAAGATCTTTATCGGTCAACCCGCATAACAACATACGTTGTTCCCTTTATCATCGGTATGTTACTTGCCTGAGTTTTGATCGCCGGTATCTCTATACCTAGCTGAATCTCGTTACCGGCAAGTCTCTTTACTCGTTACGTAATGCATCATCCCGCAACTAACTCATTAGTCACATTGCTTGCAAGGCTTATAGTGATGTGCATTACCGAGAGGGCCCAGAGATACCTCTCGGACAATCGGAGTGACAAATCCTAATATTGATCTATGCCAAGTCAACAAGTACCATCAGAGGCACCTGTAGAGCACCTTTATAATCACCCAGTTACATTGTGACATTTGGTAGCACACAAAGTGTTCCTCCGGTAATCGTGAGTTGCATAATCTCATAGTCATAGGAACATGTATAAGTCATGAAGAAAGCAATAGCAGTAAACTAAAACGATCAAGTGCTAAGCTAACGGAATGGGTCAAGTCAATCACATCATTCTCTAATGATGTGATCCCGTTAATCAAATGACAACTCATGTCTATGGCTAGGAAATGTAACCATCTTTGATTCAACGAGCTAGTCAAGTAGAGGCATACTAGTGACACTTTGTTTGTCTATGTATTCACACATGTACTAAGTTTCCGGTTAATACAATTCTAGCATGAATAATAAACATTTATCATGAAATGAGGAAATAAATAATAACTTTATTATTGCCTCTAGGGCATATTTCCTTCAGTCTCCCACTTGCACTAGAGTCAATAATCTAGATTACACAGTAATGATTCTAACACCCATGGAGTCTTGGTGCTGATCATGTTTTGCTCATGGAAGAGGCTTAGTCAGCGGGTCTGCAACATTCAGATCCGTATGTGTATCTTGCATATCTCTATGTCTCCCACCTGGACTTGATCCCGGATGGAATTGAAGTGTCTCTTGATGTGCTTGGTTCTCTTGTGAAATCTGGATTCCTTTGCCAAGGCAATTGCTCCAGTATTGTCACAAAAGATTTTCATTGGACCCGATGCACTAGGTATGACACCTAGATTGGATATGAACTCCTTCATCCAGACTCCTTCATTTGCTACTTCCGAAGCAGCTATGTACTCTGCTTCACACGTAGATCCCGCCATGACGCTTTGTTTAGAACTGCACCAACTGAAAGCTCCACCGTTCAATATAAACACGTATCTGGTTTGCGATTTAGAATCGTCCGGATCAGTGTTAAAGCTTGCATCGACGTAACCATTTACGACGAGCTCTTTATCACCTCCATAAACGAGAAACATATCCTTAGTCCCTTTCAGGTATTTTAGGATGTTCTTGATCGCTGTCCAGTGATCCACTCCTGGATTACTTTGGTACCTCCCTGCTAAACTAATAGCAAGGCACACATCAGGTCTGGTACACAGCATTGCATACATGATAGAGCCTATGGTTGAAGCATAGGGAACACTTTTCATTTTCTCTCTATCTTCTGCAGTGGTCGGGCATTGAGTCTTACTCAGTTTCACACCTTGTAATACATGCAAGAACCCTTTCTTAGCCCGATCCATTTTGAACTTCTTCAAAACTTTATCAAGGTATGTGCTTTGTGAAAGTCCAATTAAGCGTCTTGATCTATCTATATAGATCTTGATGCCCAATATATAAGCAGCTTCACCGAGGTCTTTCATTGAAAAACTCTTATTCAAGTATCCTTTTATGCTATCCAGAAATTCTATATCATTTCCAAGCAATAATATGTCATCCACATATAATATTAGAAATGCTACAAAGCTCCCACTCACTTTCTTGTAAATACAGGCTTCTGCAAAAGTCTGTATAAAACCATATGCTTCGATCACACTATCAAAACGTTTATTCCAACTCCGAGAGGCTTGCACCAGTCCATAAATGGATCGCTGGAGCTTGCACACTTTGTTAGTACCCTTTGGATCAATAAAACCTTCAGGTTGCATCATATACAACTCTTCTTCCAGAAAACCATTCAGGAATGCAGTCTTTACATCCATTTGCCAAATTTCATAATCATAAAATGCGGCAATTTCTAACATGATTCAGACGAACTTAAGCATTGACGGTGTCCTGGACTAGGGGGGTACTCACCACGTCGTCTCCCGGTCAGTTAGACTGGGCCGAGGACCCCCATGACCGTATACTCATGGGCCAGTTCGGACAGCTGCCGCATACAAGGAAGATTCCACAAGACTTGGTGGTCAAGACAAGGACTCCTCCCGCACCGGCATATTCGGCTAGGACTCTTGTTATCCTAGGCCTCTGGTGCATTATATAAACCAAGGCCAGGCTAGTCGATAGAGAGATAAAAACAATCATAATCATAGGCTAGTTTCTAGGGTTTAGCCTCTACGATCTCATGGTAGATCCACTCTTGTAATACTCACATCATCAAGATCAATCAAGCAGGAAGTAGGGTATTACCTCCACCGAGAGGGCCCGAACCTGGGTAAACATCGTGTCCCCTGTCTCCTGTTACCATCGACCTTAGACGCACAGTTCGGGACCCCCTACCCGAGATCCGCCGGTTTTGACACCGACATTGGTGCTTTCATTGAGAGTTCCGTGATACGTCTCCGTCGTATCTACTTTTCCAAACACTTTTGCCCTTATTTTGGACTCTAACTTGTATGATTTGAATGGAACTAACCCGGACTGACGCTGTTTTCAGCAGAATTGCCATGATGTTGTTTTATGTGCAGAAAACAAATATTCTTGGAATGACCTGAAACTCCACGGAACATCTTAGAAAAAACAATAAAAAATCCTCGCCAAAGATGAAGACCAGGGGGCCCACACCCTTCTCATGAGGGTGGGGGGAGCGCCCCCCTAGGGCGCCCCCTACCTCGTGGGCCCCCTGTTGCGTCTCCGACTCCAACTCCACCTCCATATATTGAGTTTCGATGAGAAAAAAATCATAGAGAAGAAATCATCGCGTTTTACGATATGGAGCCGCCGCCAAGCCCTAAAACCTCTCGGGAGGGCTGATCTGGAGTCTGTTCGGGGCTCCAGAGAGGGGAATTCATCGCCGTCATCATCATCAACCATCCTCCATCACCAATTTCATGATGCTCACTGCCGTGTGTGAGTAATTCCATCGTAGGCTTGCTGGACGGTGATGGGTTGGATGAGATTTATCATGTAATCGAGTTAGTTTTGTTAGGGTTTGATCCCTAGTATCCATTATGTTCTGAGATTGATGTTGCTATGACTTTGCTATGCTTAATGCTTGTCACTAGGGCCTGAGTGCCATGATTTCAGATCTGAACCTATTATGTTTTCATGAATATATGTGAGTTCTTGATCCTATCTTGCAAGTCTATAGTCACCTACTATGTGTTATGATCCGGCAACCCCGAAGTGACAATAATCAGGACCACTCCCGGTGATGACCATAGTTTGAGGAGTTCATGTATTCACTATGTGCTAATGCTTTGTTCCGGTTCTCTATTAAAAGGAGGCCTTAATATCCCTTAGTTTCCAATAGGACCCCGCTGCCACAGGAGGGTAGGACAAAATATGTCATGCAAGTTCTTTTCCATAAGCACGTATGACTATATACGGAATACATGCCTACATTACATTGATGAATTGGAGCTAGTTCTGTGTCACCCTATGTTATGACTGTTACATGATGAACCGCATCCGGCATAATTATCCATCACTGATCCGGTGCCTACGAGTTTTCCATATACTGGTTCTCGCTTATTTACTTACCCGCTGCTACTGTTACAATCACTACAAAATACCAAAAACATTACTTTTGCTGTCTTTACTTTTGTTGCCGCTACCACCACTATCATATTACTTTGTTGCAGATACTAAGTTTCCAGGTGTGGTTGAATTGACAAGTCAGCTGCTAATACTTGAGAATATTCTTTGGCTCCCCTTGTGTCGAATCAATAAATTTGGGTTGAATACTCTACCCTCGAAAGCTGTTGCGATCCCCTATACTTGTGGGTTATCAAGACTAATTTCTGGCATCGTTGCCGGGGAGCATAGCTCTATTCTTTGAGTCACTTGGGATTTATATCTGCTGGACACTATGAAGAACTTGAGAGATCCAAAAACCAAGATCTATCCCTCAATTACGAGGGGAGGTAAGGAACTGCCATCTATCTCTGCACTTGATTCACCTTCTGTTATGAGTAAGTTAGCGACACCTACACCTGCTTCTGCTATTCGTTCTGATATGTCGCATGTTATTGATGATGCCACTTTTGCTATGCAAGATACTTATGATGAAACTGCTTCTATGCCTGATACTACTATGCCCCCTAGTGAATTTCTTGATGAACAAATTGCTAGGGCTAGAGAAAAAGAAATTATTGAATCTGAATACGATGATGATAGTGATGATGAAAATATGCCTGTTATTCCTGAGGGTTATCTTTTTGATATGGAATCTTCTGCCGCTATTTTTGCTTGCCAAGATAGATATGAGCTTAAGAGGTTATTAATTAAATGGAACAAAGAATCACTTAGAGATAAAATGAGACCTGACCCTGCTTTTGCTACTTCACCTATATGTGTTCCTGATAAGGATTATGAATTCTCTGTTGATCCTGATATAATTACTTTGGTTGAATCTGATCCGTTTTATGGCTATGAATCTGAAACTGTTGTGGCACATCTTACTAAGTTAAATGATATAGCTGCCCTATTCACTAATGATGAGAGATCGCGTTACTTCTATATACTCAAAATATTTTCGTTCTCATTAAAGGGTGATGCTAAGATATGGTTTAATTCTCTTGATCCTGGTTGTGTGCGTAGTCCCCAGGATATGATTTATTACTTCTCTGCTAAATATTTCCCTGCTCATAAGAAACAAGCTGCTTTGAGGGAAATATACAACTTCGTGCAGATTAAAGAAGAGAGTCTCCCACAAGCTTGGGGGAGGCTTCTCAAGTTACTTAATGCTTTGCCTGATCATCCTCTTAAGAAACCTGAAATACTTGATATCTTTTATAATGGACTAACCGATGCTTCCAGAGATTACCTGGATAGTTGTGCTGGTTCTCTTTTCAGGGAAAGAACACTAGATGAAGCTGAAATCCTATTGAATAATATGTTGACAAATGAAAATAATTGGGCACCTCCTGAGCCAGCTCCTTAGCCAACTCCTGCTCCAATTACTGAGCCTATTCCTAAACCAACTCCGAAGAAGAGAGGTGTTCTATTTCTCAGTCCCGAAGATATGCAAGAGGCAAAGAAATCTATGAAAGAAAAATGTATTAAAGCTGAAGACGTTAAGAATTTACCTACTATTGAAGAAATACATGGTCTTAATTCACCGCCTATTGAAGAAACATATGATCTTAATTCTTTATTTACTGAAGAACCTCCTGATCCCGATATCCCGACACAGGTAGTAAAGGTAAATTCTCTCTATAGATATGATAAAGCTGAAGTCCCTCCTACTAAAATTGCTAGTCAGTGCTTGGATGAGTTCGATAACTTTATGTTTAAACAAGACGACTTCAATGCTTATTTTGGTAGACAATTAAAAGAAAATGCTTATATGATTAGACGCTTGGGTGATTATATGGCTGATATTAAAGGTGAACTTAAACTTGTTAGCAAACATGCTTCTATGGTTACCACTCAAGTAGAACAAGTACTTAAGGCTAAAAAAGAAGTGCTTAATGAAATGAATAGTAAGAAAAATGATTATGTTATTAGAGTGGCTACTAGAACTGGTAGAATGACCCAGGAACCTTTGTATCCTGAAGGCCACCCTAAGAGAATCGAGCAAGATTCTCAAAGAAATAATATTGATGTTCCTTGTTCTTCTAAGAGGAGGAAGAAGAAAAATGATAGAACTGTGCAAACTTCTAGTGAACCTATTGCTGAACCACCTGATAATCCAAATGATATTTCTATGTCTGATGCTGAAACACAATCTGGTAATGAACATGAACCTAGTAAAAATATTAATGATGATGTTCATGATGATACTCAACCTAGTAATGATAATGATGTAGAAATTGAACCTGCTGTTGATCTTGATAACCCACAATCAAAGAATCAACGTTATGATAAACGAGACTTTGTTACTAGGAAACATGGTAAAGAAAGGGAACCTTGGGTTCAGAAATCCATGCCTTTTCCTCCGAAACCATCCAAGAAAAAGGATGATGAGGATTTTGAGCATTTTGCTGAAATGATTAGGCCTATCTTTTTGCGTATGAGATTAACTGATGTGCTCAAAACAAATCCTTCTGCTAAATATATGAAGGATATCATTACTAATAAAAGAAAGATACCGGAAGGTGAAATTTCCACCATGCTTGCTAATTATACTTTTAAGGGTGGAATACCAAAGAAACTTGGAGAGCCCGGAGTACCTACTATACCTTGCTCCATTAAAAGAAATTATATTAAAACTGCTTTATGTGATCTTGGAGCCGGTGTTAGTGTTATGCCTCTCTCTTTATATCGTAGACTTGACTTGAATAAGTTGACACCTACTGAAATATCTTTGCAAATGGCTGATAAATCAACTGCTATACCTGCCGGTATTTGTGAGGATGTGCCTGTTGTGGTTGCAAACGTTACTATTTTAACAGACTTTGTTATACTTGATATTCCCGAGGATGATAGTATGTCTATTATTCTTGGAAGACCTTTTCTTAATACTGCAGGGGCTATTATTGATTGCAACAAAGGCAATGTGACTTTTCATGTTAATGGTAATGAGCATACGGTACACTTTCCGAGGAAACAACCTCAAGTTCATAGTATCAACTCTATTGGAAAAATTCCATCGATTATATTTGGAGGTTTTGAATTCCCTCTTCCTACTGTCAAGAAGAAATATGATATTCTTATTATTGGGGATGTGCATATCTCGGTTGAGGTAACTTAGTGTTATCCGAAATTTCTCCGGTTTCATGATTATCGGAATGAGTTTGTTAACAAGACTTGATCATCCTTGTTAGTGGATTCTTTTTGATGAGCATGAGATGGATGAAACTAGAAGCACAAACTTCTGTACCCTCTCTATACTTTCTGTTATTTATATTAAATAAAGTAAAAATAGTATTTATCTATCTATTTCCTGACTTATCCGTGCAATATAAAAATATCCCGAAAATAAAAGTCCTCAGAATGACATGCCAATTTAATATGATTTTTCCGGGAATATTTGAGGATTTACTGTGCAAAAATTACCGCGGGAGGAGCTGCCACCTGGCCATGAGGGTGGTGGGCGCCTCCCCCCTATAGGGCGCGCCCCCTGCCTCGTGGGCCCACGGTGGCCCTCCTCCACTTGTCCCAGCACCCATCTTCTTCCTCTATCTCACACAAACCCGAAAAACCAACTCAAGCACGAGTTCCAGCCACTTTTGCTGTGATTTTCGATCTCCTTGCTCAAAGCACCTCTCGCAAAACTGCTTGGGGAGATTGTTCCTTGGTATGTGACTCCTCCATTGGTCCAATTAGTTTTTGTTCTAGTGCTTTATTCTTTGCAAATTTGTGCTGCATAGGTGACCATGTTCTTGAGCTTGCATGTCAAATTTATATGGTTCTAAGTAGTTCTAATGCTTGATATAGGCTCTAGGCACTTGTAGGAGTAGTTGCTATCAGTTTTATTGAAGTTGGTTTACTTTTATTTTGAAGTTACTAAAAATTTCAGAATTTTTCAGAGAAAAACAATATGTTTAGGAAGATGTTCCAAGGTGGTTCCTCTAAGAAGCAAGGACCCAGTATTGCTATGCGCGATGCTGACGAGGATCCACCAAGAGACGCTCCAGTACGGCCTTGCGAATGGCCGTCGAAAAATTTTATGGACCGTGCGGGAATTAAAGAAGAATTCAAAGCATATTTGCGCAATGCCGGTCTTGAAGATTTTGAGGCTAACAAATGCCCCCAGTATCATGGTCTCACAAGTTCATTTGTGAGGAGGTTTGAGTATTAATCTTCGCGTAATTCTCCTTCAGTCATGTTTGATCTTTATGACAAATCTTATACCATGGACCTAGAGGATTTCACTTCTGCTTGCGAACTTCCATCATGGGGTAGTGTTAGGGATCCCCCTAAATCTAAATTTAGAAACTTTCTTGCTAGTATAACTGTGGGGGAATCCAGAGATATAACGCAGGCTACCATAGGGAGCATTCACTTTCCTGCTATACATTATTTTGCTCTTTTCATCGGTAGATGCATAAATGCTAAGGATGAAGCATGTCACATGTGTGTCCCTGATCTTAGCATTCTTAGGTGTGCTGTGTTAGGAGACCAATCTTATCATATGGGAGCCATTGTAGCTCATAGGTTGCATCATAATAGAGGAGATTTCTTTGGAGGAATTTATGCAACCCGCTTAGCTCATTTTCTTGAAATAGACATTCCTGAGGGTGATATGGAGTTGCCTCCTGCATATTTAGATTATAACTCTATGGCTTCGCACCAGTTTGTCGAGAGGCCTGAATCACCTCTCTTATATCGTTTAATTTTTGATAAACGACGTGTTTTCCGTATTACTCTCCCTGCTCCTGCCTTCTTTGATTCACAGACAAAGGGAAGATATGTTATTACCAGAGAGGAGGCAGAAGAGTACGAGAGGAGAGCGGAGGCAGCTCGACTCCACGCTGCAGCTTAGCAGGCGATAACCGCTGCACATCAGTATGATCCCAACTATTCGTCCTCATCTCAGTACGACCCCAACAACTATTATTATGGATATCCGCCAGGCCAGCCGTGGCCATAGACCAACTTAGGCCAAAAGCCTAAGCTTGGGGGAGTACGTATTTCTCACCGACATTACATTTATGCTCACATACACTCATTGCTAGATGTCGGTGCTCATACTTTTTCACTGTAATATCCATGCTAGTTTATGTTCTTTTTCCTGCTTTCTTCTTGTGTGTTTGTTAAACCTTAAGAAAAACCAAAAAAATTAGTAGTAGTTTATTTTTCTGCTGTAGTAGTAATAATTAAAAAGAAAACCCAAAAATATTTCCCGTTCTTCTTTTGCTTGTTGGGAGCTTTCCCGTGTAAATAGTTTTATTTCTTTTCTTTTCTTTGGGGGTCGGTTGGAGAAGACCATAATTAAATTGTTGAAGTGGCTCTTATATGCATTATTGTTGATTTAACCCAGAGCCCATATTGCCTTGTCTTCTCCTGTTTATTGAATGCTCGCAGATTCCAGCTTAGTCCAATGCAAGTGCACTCTTATTATTATTCACACCGTTCGGTCGTGCAAGTGAAAGGCAATTATGATGATATATGATGGACTGACTGAGATGAGAAAAGCTGGTATGAACTCGACCTCTTTTGTTTTTGTAAATATGATGAGTCCCTCGTTCTTGATTCAGCTTATTATGAATAAACATGTTTGCAATGACAATTAGAGATCATAGTTGCTTGTGCCATGCTTGATTAGCTATGAGTTATAATGGTTTACCTTGTGTGCCAACATGTTATTGAGATGATTATGATATGGTATGATGGGGTGGTATCCTCCTTTGAATGATTTAAGTGACTTGACTTGGCACATGTTCACGCATGTAGTTGAAACAAAATCAACATAGCCTCCACGATATTTATGTTCATGGTGGATTATATCCTACTCATGCTTGCATCCAATGTTTATTAATTTTAGTGCATGTACATGGCTGTTGTCGCTCTCTAGTTGGTTGCTTCCCAGTCTTTTGCTAACCTTCACTTGTACTAAACGGGAATACTGCTTGTGCATCCAATCCCTTAAACCCCAAAGTTATTCCAGATGAGTCCACTATACCTACCTATATGCGGTATCTACCTACCGTTCCAAGTAAATTTGTATGTGCCAAACTCTAAACCTTCAAATAAACATTCTGTTTTGTATGCTCGAATAGCTCATGTATCAACAAAGGCTGTCCTTATCTTCCGTGTTAGGCGGGTTATTCTCAAGAGGAGTGGACTCCGCTCCTCACTCACGAGAAAATGGCTGGTCACCGGGATGCCCAGTCCCATGCTTTATGCAAACTAAATCAAAATTAATTGCAAACAAAACTCCCCATGGGACCTGATGTATGTTGGAGGCACTCGTTGTTTCGAGCAAGCCATGGATTGATGCTTGTTGGTGGAGGGGGAGTATAAACTTTACCATTCTGTTTGGGAACCGCCTATAATGTGTTTAGCATGGAAGATATTGCCATCTCTTAGTTGTTATGTTGACAATGAAAGTATACCGCTCAAAATACAATTTATCTCTATTTCAAAACCGAGCTCTGGCACCTCTACAAATCCCTGCTTCCCTCTGCGAAGGGCCTATCCATTTACTTTTATGTTGAGCCATCACCCTCTTATTAAAAAAGCACTAGCTGGAGAGCACAGCTGTCATTTGCATTCATCACTGTTAATTCATATTGGGTGTGACTATGATTGGATCTCTTTTACCATGAATTACAATGTCTAGTTAGTCCTTGATCTTTAAAGGTGCTCTGCATTTATGTTTTGCGGTCTCAGAAAGGGCTAGCAAGATACCATCTTGTTATATCATATTGTGGTTGTTTTGAGAAAGTGTTGTCATCCGAGATTTATTATTATGACTTGCTAGTTGATTATGCTATTGATATGAGTAATTGTGAGACCTGAGAATTATTGCAAATGTGGTTAGTTATGATCTATGCTGAAAACTTGAATGATGGCTTGACATAGTTACAACAACAAGAGCAAACAGAGTTTGTAAAAGTTTTTCTTTCTTTCAGTTTGTCAACTGAATTTCTTGAAGACAATCAAGGGTTGAAGCTTGGGGGAGTTGATACGTCTCCGTCGTATCTACTTTTCCAAACACTTTTGACCTTGTTTTCGACTCTAACTTGTATGATTTGAATGGAACTAACCCGGACTGACGCTGTTTTCAGCAGAATTGCCATGATGTTATTTTATGTGCAGAAAGCAAATATGCTCGGAATGACCTGAAACTCCACGGAACATCTTAGAAAAAACAATAAAAAATCCTCGCCAAAGATGAAGACGAGGGGGCCCACACCCTTCTCACGAGGGTGGGCCCCCCCTAGGGCGCGCCCCCTACCTCATGGGCCCCCTGTTGCATCTCCGACTCCAACTCCACCTCCATATATTGAGTTTCGATGAGAAAAAAATCAGAGAGAAGAAATCATCGCGTTTTACGATATGGAGCCACCGCCAAGCCCTAAAACCTCTTGGGAGGGCTGATTTGGAGTCCGTTCGGGGCTCCGGAGACGGTGATTCGTCGCCGTCGTCATCATCAACCATCCTCCATCACCAACTTCATGATGCTCACTGCCGTGCGTGAGTAATTCCATCGTAGGCTTGCTGGACGGTGATGGGTTGGATGAGATTTATCATGTAATCGAGTTAGTTTTGTTAGGGTTTGATCCCTAGTATCCATTATGTTCTGAGATTGATGTTGCTATGACTTTGCTATGCTTAATGCTTGTCACTAGGGCCCGAGTGCCATGATTCCAGATCTGAACCTATTATGTTTTCATGAATATATGTGAGTTCTTGATCCTATGTTGCAAGTCTATAGTCACCTACTATGTGTTATGTTACGGCAACCCCGAAGTGACAATAATCGGGACCACTCCCGGTGATGACCATAGTTTGAGGAGTTCATGTATTCATTATGTGCTAATGCTTTGTTCTGGTTCTCTATTAAAAGGAGGCCTTAATATCCCTTAGTTTCCAATAGGACCCCGCTGCCACGGGAGGGTAGGACAAAATATGCCATGCAAGTTCTTTTCCATAAGCACGTATGACTATATACGGAATACATGCCTATATTACATTGATGAATTGGAGCTAGTTCTGTGTCACCCTATGTTATGACTGTTACATGATGAACCGCATCCGACATAATTATCCATCACTGATCCGGTGCCTACGAGTTTTCCATATACTGGTTCTCGCTTATTTACTTTCCCGCTGCTACTGTTACAATCACTACAAAATACCAAAAACATTACTTTTGCTGTCTTTACTTTTGTTGCCGCTACCACCACTATCATATTACTTTGCTACTAAACACTTTGCTACAGATACTAAGTTTCCAGGTGTGGTTGAATTGACAATTCAGCTGCTAATACTTGAAAATATTCTTTGGCTCCCCTTGTGTCGAATCAATAAATTTGGGTTGAATACTCTACCCTCGAAAGCTGTTGCGATCCCCTATACTTGTGGGTTATCATTCCGCTGTGTGATCGGCAAAAGGATCGATGGCTTGTCTGCAGATTAACTACGACGTCGACATCTTCGTCACCGGCTCGACTGGTCACCTTGGCTTGATCAAAGACTGTGCCCTGCCTCCGATCGTCATGTCCGGACGAGGGCTGAGGGAGTCCTGGATTAGGGGTCTCCGGACAGCCGGACTATATCTTTTGGTGGGACTATTAGACTATGAGGATACGAGATTGAAGACTTCGTGTCGTGTCCGGATGGGACTCTACTTGGCGTGGAAGGCAAGCTATGCAATACGGATATGTATATCTCCTCCTTTGTAACCAACCTTGTGTAACCCTAGCCCCCTCCGGTGTCTATATAAACCGGAGGGTTTTAGCCCATAGGACAACATACAATCATACCATAGGCTAGCTTTTAGGGTTTAGCCTCCCCGATCTCGTGGTAGATCAACTGTTGTAATACTCATATCATCAAGAATAAATCAAGCAGGACGTAGGGTTTTACCTCCATCAAGAGGGCCCGAACCTGGGTAAAACATCGTGTCCCCTGCCTCCTTTTACCATCCGCCTTAGATGCACAGTTCGGGACCCCCTACCCGAGATCCACTGACATCAACATTGGTGCTTTCATTGAGAGTTCCTATGTGTCGTCGCCGTTAGGCTTGATGGCTCCTACGATTATCGATAACGATGCAGTCCAGGGTGAGACTTTTCTCCCTGGACAGATCTTTGTGTTCGGCGGCTTTGCACTGTGGGCCAACTCGCTTGGCCATCTGGAGCAGATCAAAAGTTACGCCCCTGGCCACTAGGTCAAGTTTGGAAGCTTAAACTACACGGCCGATATCCGTGGAGACTTGATCTTCGACGGATTCGAGCCCCTGCCTTGTGCACCGCGCGGTCACGATGAGTATGATTTAGCTCTACCATCGGACCGTATTCAGGAGATCGTGCCGACAGCCGTTCCGACCCTCAATTCGGAGCCAGTTTCGCCATCCGTAGACGGGTCGATAGACCCCGTCACGGAGGCCGCACCCTCAGTGGCGATCGAGCCGAATATCGACCTTACACTTCACGAGAGCCGTGTTGCCAAACTGCCGGATCCTTCTCCGGCCACAGACTCCAAACCGCCTGCGCCCGTTCCTATCGAATCCGATTGGGCGCCGATCATGGAGTTTACCTCTGTGGATATTTTCCAGCACTCGCCCTTTGGCGACATACTGAACTCATTAAGGTCTCTCTTCTTGTCAGGAGGATCCTGGCCGAACTACGTCCGGCAGGATTGGGATATGGATGACGAAGAAATTCGCCGCCCACCCACCACCCACTTAGTAGCCACTGTCGATGACTTAACCGACATGCTCGACTTCGACTCCGAAGACATCGACAGTATGGACGACGATGCGGGAGTCGAAGAGGAATGACTGCCCACAGGGCACTGGATAGCCACCTCATCATACGATATATACATGGTGGACACATCCAAAGAAGGCAATAGCGACGAGACAACGGAGGATGACCCCTCCAAGAAGCAATCCAAGCGCCGGTGTCAGCGGCGCCGCTCTAAGTCCCGCCAAGGCAAAAGTGGTGATACCGGCACCGGAGATAATAGCACTCTGGACAGTGCCGAAGACAACAACAATCCCCTCCAGCAAGATTTAGAGCAGGAGGATGGAGGAGCCAGCTCTCCTGAGAGAGCAGCAGATGGAGAGGCGGAGGATGATAATTACATGCCCCCTCCAAAGAATGAGGAAAGCCTCGGCAATGACGAATTCGCCGTGCCAGAGGATCCCGTCGAAAAAGAGCGCTTCAAGCGCAGGCTTATAGCCACGGCAAATAGCCTTAAGAAAAAGCAGCAGCAGCTTCAAGCTGATCAAGATCTGCTAGCTGACAGATGGACTGAAGTCCTGGCGGCCGAAGAGTATAAACTCGAACGCCCCTCCAAGAGTTACCCAAAGTGCAGGTTGCTACCCCGACTGAAGGAGGAAGCACCAAAACCTACATCCCCGGCGTATGACGCGGTTGATCGGCCACCTCGTGGCCGCGACAGAGAGACATTCCAGCCAAAAGCTCAACCCGCACCCCGGAGTCATTCAAACAAAAAGGAAGGGGGAAATACGCCAGACCTGCGAGACATATTGGAGAACAAAGCAAAACATGCAAGATCGATCTACGGATCACGAGGGCGCGCCACTATGCGAGACGATAATCGTCATGCCGGATAGAGTAAAAGTAAGTCCGGCCGGGCCGAACTCAGCGGGCAAGACTCATTCGAGCTGTGTCGCGATATAGCCCAGTACAGAGGCACCGCACACCCCTTATGCTTCATAGACGAAGTGATGGATCATCAAATCCCAGAGGGTTTCAAACCCGTAAATATAGAATCATACGACGGCACAACAGATACTGCGGTATGGATCGAGGATTTCCTCCTGCACATCCACATGGCCCGCGGTGATGACCTACACGCCATCAAATAGCTCCCACTCAAACTCAAAGGACCAGCTTGGCATTGGCTCAACAGCTTGCCAGCAGAGTCCATTGGCTGTTGGGAAGATCTGGAAGCTGTATTCCTCGACAACTTTCAGGGCACTTATGTGCGACCACCAGATGCCGATGACTTGAGCCACATAATTCAGCAGTCAGAGGAATTGGCCAGGCAATTCTGGACATGGTTCCTAACAAAGAAAAATCAAATCGCCGACTGTCCGGATGCAGAGGCCCTAGCAGCTTTCAAACACAACATCCGCGACGAGTGGCTAGCCCGGCACCTTGGTCAGGAAAAGCCGAAATCTATGGCAGCCCTCACGACACTCATGACCCGCTTTTGCGCGGGAGAAGACAGCTGGCTGGCTCGCAGTAATAACATATCAAAGAACCATGGTACTTCGGATACCAAGGACGGCAATGGCAGGTCATGTCGCAACAAGCATAAGCGCCGCAGTTACAGTGACAATACCGAGGATACGGCAGTCAATGCCGGATTCGAAGGCTCTAAACCCGGTCAGCGGAAAAAGCCATTCAAAAGAAGCACTCCGGGCCCGTCCAGTTTGGGTCGTATACTCGATCGCTCATGTCAAATACACGGCACCCCCGACAAGCCAGCCAACCACACCAACAGGGACTGTTGGGTGTTCAAGAAGGCCGGCAAGTTAAATGCCGAAAACAAAGATAAGGGGTCACATAGCGATGACGATGAGGAGCCCCGGCAGCCGAACACCGGAGGACAGAAGAGGTTCCCCCCACAAGTGCGGACGGTGGACATGATATACGCAACCCACATCCCCAAGAGGGAGCGGAAGCGTGCGCTCAGGGACGTATATGCGTTGGAGCCAGTCGCCCCCAAGTTCAACTCATGGTCCTCCTGTTCGATCACCTTCGATCGCAGGGACCACCCCGCTAGCATCCGTCATGGTGGATTCGCCGCACTGGTCCTAGACCCAATCATTGACGGATTTCACCTCACTCGAGTCCTAACGGACGGCGACAGCAGCCTAAACCTGCTTTATCAGGACACGGTGCGCAAAATGGGTATAGACCCCTCAAGGATCAAACCCACTAAAACGACCTTTAAAGGCGTCATACCAGGTGTAGAGGCCCATTGCACAGACTCAGTGACACTGGAAGTAGTCTTCGAATCTCTGGATAACTTCCGAAGCGAAGAGTTAATCTTCGACATAGTCCCGTTCCGCAGTGGCTACCATGCACTGCTCGGGCGAACCGCATTTGCAAGATTCAATGCGGTACCGCATTATGCATATCTCAAGCTCAAGATGCCAGCACCTCGGGGGGTCATCACAGTCAATGGAAACACAGAGAGCTCTCTCCGCACGGAGGGGCACACTGCGGCCCTCGCAGTAGAAGCGCAAAGCGGCCTCTTAAGGCAATCCACTAGTTCGGTGATTAAGGACCCGGACAACTTCAAGCGCGCCCGGAGTAATCGGCAACTGGACCGCCTGCCACGTCCCGAGCTCGCATAGTAATGCGGCCCCCACCCCGGCCCCAGCCAAACGGCAAAATCCGTGCCACGCGTACATGATTACGCATTAAAAATACCATGGGCACAGGTGGGGAGGGGGGCACGACGGAGGCACGCTCCAAGTCGTGGCTTAAACCGCACTAGGGGCTTCCCGCTTTGTTATTTTTCTCTTTCAGGACTTTAATCTCTGGAAACCCTGTCCGGCAGCGTGATTGCCGAACACATGATGCAGCAACCAAGGAGGCAGAAAGCTACGTCACACCACGGAACTCCCAGGTGGATTACGATAATGAGTGAAATATTTGTTTTAATACTATTCCTCAGCTTGCCCTTGGAAGCGACATGTCAAATAGTCCTACTTTTTGCTTATCGCACTACTTGTATCATTCTGCTTTAACGCACCTTTTTGAATAAAAAATGCATAGCATTAAGACTATTATTGCATTCTTTTTTTATATATATGTTCACTTATGACAACCAGCACCCGTACACTCTGGTACGGCCAATACGCTAGGGGCTTAAGCATACCCCATAATACGGCGTGAGAAGTCCGAACACTTTCGACAGTGCAGCACCCCAAACTTATAGAATTATATGCATCAGCTCCGAATCATGTCTTGGGTCAATAGTTCGGTTTGCCCGGCTCCCATGTTTTGGTACCTTACGTTCCGCTATATCTGCTAAGGTAGCACTGGGAGAACTACTGCAATTGTGCCCCGGTTCTGCTGGGCTAAGCACCTCAGTAGAGAAAGCTAAAACTGACTGTCATGATAAGGCGAGAGACTGGTCGCTGTTTGAGAGGTTTTCAAGTCCCTAAAGACTTATGCCGCTTAGAGCGAGGAGTCGGCCCTGTCCGGCTTAAGGTGTGTATCGCGCCCCAAATTCGGCCTTCCGAATACTAGGGGCTTCGCCGAAATTTAAAATTATAGAATTCTATGGCTAAGTGAGAGTGATAACGCATTATAGTCCGATTGCCTTGTTCGTTGTGCTGAGCACCTCCCTCGAAGGACCCAACAATGGGAACAAGAGTGCTCAGGTTTATCCCGAACACCCCATCACTCGTAGCATGGGGGCAGAAGCCGACGACTAGCCATCTCTCAGATTTGATAAACAGCCAAACAGAAGGTAATATTTTAAATTCAAACAAGCGTTGCATAGCTCATATGAACAAGTTTTCATAACTACAGGATTACACGAGCGAGTTTACTCGAATATTATATCTTTCGTACACTCGTCCGCTACGAGGCGAGCACCCTTTAGGACACCCTCATAGTACATCTCGGGGTGGCGATGCTCCTTGCCCTCCGGCGGACCTTCCCTAATCAGCTTCACGGCGTCCAGCTTGGCCCATTGCACCTTCACACGGGCGAAAGCCCGGCGCGCACCTTCGATGCAGACGGGCCGCTTGATGACTTCCAGCCGTGGGCAGGCATCCACAGGCCGCCTCACCAGGCCGAAGTAGCTGCTGGGAAGGGCGTCGCCAGGCCACATCCGGACTATAAAGCCCTTCATGGCCTGTTCGGCCGCCTTGTGTAGATCGACCAGTTGCTTCAGCTGGTCGCTCAGAGGCATCGGGTGTTCGGTCCCAGTATACTGAGACCAGAACAGCTTCTCCGTTGAGCTTCCCTCCTCGGCCTGGTAAAACTGTGCGACATCCGACACGCTGCGGGCCAAATCTGCGAATGCTCCTGGAGAGCTCCAAATTCGGGTAAGTAATAGGTAATTTACTTTCACATGCTTGCTTTGCATATAGAATGCCTTACCCGCCGCTATCTTCTTCATTGCATCAATCTCCTGGAGGGCCTTTTGGGCTTTGGCCTTGACACTCTTTGCACTCTCGATGGCCGCGGCAAGCTCAGACTCTCGTGTCTTCAAGTCAAGCTCCAACGCCTCGTGCTTCGTCACGAGAGCGTGGAGCTCTTGCTGCACCTCGCCTACCCGAGCCTCATGCCTTTCCCGCTCGGTGCGCTCCGTGGCCGCTTTGTTTTCGGCCTCGGATAGCGCTTGCTTCAGGATCGCCACCTCGGTCGTGGCCCCTGGCAAATTTATGATGATCCTGTCATTTTGCAATTGCATTCTTTCTATACATATCCATATACTAGGTACTACTTAACTTTGTTTTCCTCGAGCTGCCTCTTGGCAAGGCCGAGCTCGTCCTTGGCCCCTTTAAGGTCCTGCTTCAGTGCGGCGACCTCCGTAGTCAGTGCGGCAGAGGCCAGCAGCGAAGCCTGCATACGCATATTGACATACTTATATTAGACTCCTGCGATATTGTTTGATCCTCTGTTCGGCTTTTCTTTGTGAACACCGAACAGAGCACCAGGGGCTACTATCTATGCGGTAATATTTTCCCCATATTCCAAAAACTTATCTCAAAGCCTGTTAGAAGGCTGGCACAGGCTTCAGTCAGTCCGCTCTTGGGGGACTGAAGCTTCTGGACCACCGCACTCATAATAGTGCGGTGCTCTTCGTCGATGGAAGCGCTGCGAAGCGCTCCCAGCAGATCGTCCGGTGCCTATGGATGGACAGAGGTCACCGGCACAGGCGTCTTGCCCCTTTTGGAAGGAGGCCGCCTGCCCGAGTGCGGAACCACTGGGGGTTCCGGCGCGGTGTTCGGTTGAGGGCCGAACTCGGAGCCCTCGAGAGCCTTGCTCCCTCTGCTCCCGGAGTCCGTAAGGTCGCCTTGAGGCTCCTCCGGGACTGTCGCCCCTCGACCCGGTGCCTCTTGAGACAATACATCGACGTTGTCCATAGGGCAAGGGGAGGTGGCGGTCGGAAGTGGATCGCTATCCATATCCGACGAGCCCAGGGAGCCGTCCGACGATACGTCGATATGGGCTCGTGGCGGTCTGGATGGTCATAATTCGGCGTTAGGAGAGGCAGTGCGACAAAGGTATGCTATGAGTTACTTTGGCATCCGAATACTTACGACTTCGCCAGGGGCCTGGCCCTGAGCAGCCACTCGTCTTCGCCTTCGACGGCGGTGGTGGAGTAGTCCGGAAGGAGAGTCCTTCCCTTCGTGGACTCTTCGGCCCCCCGGTTGGGGCGGCCTTCCTTTTCTTGTATCCCCCGACTGGAGGGGGAGCATCTTCTTCTTCCTCCTCATCTTCGGGGGAGGAGTGCGTCACAGAGTTATCGGACGATGAGTCCGATAACACCTGGCGTCGAGAACTCTTTCGGGTTCCCCGGGCCTTCTTGGTCTTCTCCGGCACCTTGTAAGGAGCCGGAGTCAGCATCTCCGTCAGGAGAGCGTCCGTAGTGTCTTCGGGCAGAGGGGCCGGACAGTTAATCTGCCCCGACGTCTCCACCTAGTCCTGTCAAAGGCATGGAGCTCAGACCCCACACATGATTAAGCTAGGGGAAATAAAATATCCTACCAGATGTATATAACTCACTGAATGTGCTCGGTGCTTCGCGCTTAGCCCGCGGTCCTCGATGAGAGAGGGAGGGACCTCGGCGCCCTTGAACAACACCTTCCAGACGTCCTTGTGCGTCGTGCCGAAGAGCTTGCTCAGAGTCTGGTGCTGGGCCGGGTCGAACTCCCACAAGTTGAAGTCCCGTTGTCGGCACGGGAGGATCCGGCGGATGAGCATGACCTGGATTATGTTGACAAGCTTGAGCTTCTTGCCAGCCATGTTCCAGATACATTTCTGGAGTCCGTCCAGCTCTATCGATGAACCCCAGGACAGGCCCTTCTCTTTCTAGGAGGCGAGCCGCGTGGGGATTCCGGATCGAAACTTGGGGCAGCCACCCATTTGGTGTCGCGCGGCTCGGTGATGTAGAACCACGCCGACTGCCACCCCTTTATGGTCTCCACGAAGGAGCCTTCAAGCCATATAACATTGGGCATCTTGCCCACCATGGCTCCGCCGCATTCTGCTTGTTGACCGCCCACCACCTTCGGCTTGATATTGAAGGTCTTTAACCACAGGCCGAAGTGGGGCCGGATGCGGAGGAAATCCTCACACACGACGATGAATGCCGAGATGTTGAGGACGAAGTTTGGGGCCAGATCATGGAAGTCCAGCCTGTAGTAGAACATGAGACCACGGACGAATGGATGGAGGGGTAGCCCTAGTCCGGGGAGGAAGTGGTGGAGAAAAACTACCCTCTCGTGAGGTTCAGGGGTAGGAACAATCTGCCCCGCAGCGGGTAGCCGATGCGCGATATTCGCGGCCAAGTATCCGGCTCCGCGCAGCTTCTTGATTTGTCCCTCCGTAACGGAGGAAGCCGTCCATTTGCATCCCGCTCCGGACATGATTGGAGAAGGTTGAGGGGAAGGATGTGGGCTTGGGCGTTGGAGCTCGAGTGTGCAAGAGTGGATGAGCAAGGTGGAAGAAGGCGTGGGTAGAAAAAGGTTAAACCTTGTCCCTTTATAAGGGCGGCCGAAACTATGCGCCCCCACTAGCCTGGTAAAAGTCTCTTATCCCCCAAGCGCCGTAATCAATGGCGCAGTTGGGTTACCCACGCCCGTATTGATGAGAATCCCGTAATAAGGGGGACACGATCTATGCTTTGACAAGACGTGTCAAAAAACTGCCTCGTGTTATGTGCGAGGCTAGTTAAAGGAAACGGTTCGAATAATCATCGGGCCATGGCATAATGTCATGTTGCCAAAACAAGTCAGCAGATTAGATTTGTGGAAATATTATTCTCTCTACGATGGAACGTGTAACTTATTTTGCAGGGTCGGACACTATCCTTGTATTCAAAATTCTTCCGTAGTGTATTCGGAGGAGGAACCCATCTTGCAATGCCGAAGACAATATTGCGCGCCGGACTCATCGTCATTGAAGCCTGGTTCAGGGGCTACTGAGGGAGTCCTGGATTAGGGGTCTCCGGACAGCCGGACTATATCTTTTGGCCGGACTGTTAGACTATGAAGATACAAGATTGAATTCTTCGTCTCGTGTCCAGATGGCACTCTACTTGGCGTGGAACGCAAACTAGGCAATATGGATATGTATATCTCCTCCTTTGTAACCGACCTTGTGTAACCCTAGCCCCCTCCGGTGTCTATATAAACCGGAGGGTTTTAGTCCGTAGGACAACATACAATCATACCATAGGCTAGCTTTTAGGGTTTAGCCTCTCCGATCATCAAGAATAAATCAGGCAGGACGTAGGGTTTTACCTCCATCAAGAGGGCCCAAATCTGGGTAGAACATCCTGTCCCTTGTCTCCTGTTACCATCCGCCTTAGACGCACAATTCGGGACCCCCTACCCGAGATCCGCCGGTTTTGATACCGACAATGGCCTTCATCAACACCAACTCCGATCTCTATCAAGATCATGGAGGAATCGTCCATGGAGCTCGGGGGCTCAACGTCAACATTGCCCTCGGGCGACCGTGCTGTTTTTCCAAACAACAAACTTGTATCCGCTGCCACCACCTCCTCGAGTATCGCTTTGATGATTCCTTTGGTGGAATTGTGCGGAATTGAGTCTACAAAAACCATGCAAAATTTCGTCGAGTTCCGATGGAGTAATCTCTGACAATCTACGATATACCGGAGCCCTGTCAAATCCAGACAGGAATCTGGACGAGTTTAGGGCGTGGTGTCCAGAGCCCAGCTCGGAAGTCCTTTAGAAGATCCAACCGTTCATCTACTGCAGAATTCCCATATCTACCACCCCTCAAAATTTCAGCTTGATCCAACCGTCCAAACTTCGGAAACCTTCCGATTAGCGCATCACTTTTCAGATCTGTTTCCTGCGCGAATACGGATCCGACCCGAATTCATGTTTCTTTATGAATGTGATATTTGACAACCTTTTTAAAAGGAATTTTCTTCTAAGGTATTGTGTGTTATTTTTAACACGCGCCCATAAAATTTTAATCCCGCTTTGAGGTAATCTTCGCCATCACGCTGGTGTCAAACCACTCCAGCAATATAGCTCCACGACTGCCGACCTGCGCTAAACATGTCGTCGCTTTTTAAGCCGAGCTCAACTTCTTCGGATCCTCACCTTGGCGAGCCGAATAAGAGTTCGGAATCGCCAAGGATAAATCATCACCAACATCACCGCCCCACGGATTACACAGAGCAGGCACACGCATCGCCGCATGGTCACTTCATCAAACCAGCATTGGCCGCGTCACAAGTTACGACCTGGGTCAGCATGGCCGCACTGTTGCTTCTTCGAGCCAATGTCCATCACGCCGAACTACTTCAACACCTCGGCTGCCATGGCAGCTACAACAACTCCTCACCGGCCTGCTCCGTCACCTCGGCTAGACCAGGGACTTGGCTATTTCTTCATCAACATAATCCGGTGACTTCGGCGTCACCAGTCGACCAGCTTCGTCACGTTAGCTGGACCGAGGGCTTCGCCTCGGCAAGCCAACCTTTGCCAGCATCACCAGGCCATCGCTTTATCGCCCATCAGGTAATGGGTGTGCGGATCGATTCCCGATTTTGGGAGTCGCTTTTCTTCGCAATGCTACAACAAATAAACCAGGTGCTATTAATCCTAACAATTTTTTCTTGTTGGGTTTATTTTTCTTAAGGAATTATTACTCTGGTTTGTTCCATCATCTGTACACAGGTCTATCAAATGGCAGCCACATTAAAAACGGTCGCGTGGTGGTTCGGTCAGTTCCCGTACATAGTTCAGCGAACGCCGCATCCGGAGCCCGGACCGCCCTGCAAATTCAGGCTTTGTCACGCCTTCACTGCGTCACGCTGACGCCCTTCATCGACATTGGCTTCAGCGCCAGGCCACATTTCTTTAAATAAATTATTTTTGCGTAAAGCAATTATGCAAGGATTATATATATATATATATTATTTCCTGGACCGCACTATTTTATGTGTGCAGGTAATCGATTTTCACTGCGTTAGGTGGTCACTACTCCGGAGTGCCGAACTCCTTGCTCGGACACCTCGGGCCTGGGGGCTGCGACCTCGGCCATGCAGAGGACTGCAAACCTTGTCGGATCTGTCACAGATCAATCGGCGTCTTCGTCCCGCCACAAGCCCGAATCGCGTCATCAACACCGAGCACATTAACCAGCTAAGTTGCTTTTATGCTCAAAAACTTTCAGTTTTAAATTTTGTTCGGTTCGACCAAACATTATACTTTTTGGCACAAAGTTGTTTGTGACAAAGTTCCTCGTCAAAACTTTGTTTGCGACGCGCATATTCAAATACCCCATTTATTTGGGGGCTCCCTTGATGGAGCTTTTCCTCTTGCATATGATTATACTTGTACGGCTTCGTTCCTTGTTCATGTATTACGCCACAATATGCACCATATTGACCTAAGCGATTTTCAAGCTGGGTTGCCTTGCTCCTGTGTTTACCCCTACATTCCCGATTGTTCGGCTAGGGAGTAAAGGGAGCACCTCTGCGATTGTCATGACCGGGTCATCCGATCTCTAACCTCAGACTGGGCGAAGCCGAAAGCTAGCGCTCTTATTGTTTTCAATCATGGTCGGCACACAACGGAACTCATGAGTACAAAAAATCTATTGCACAAGTCTCATAGGAATAATGAGCACCGAAGAAAGGTATCGGTGGGGGTACTATTTTCTTCGAAGATGCTTCTTACACTTCGTCAGTAATATCGCATAAGTTCCCTGAGCACGCTTTGTCTATTACAACCATATGGCCTGATTGCCTGGTCATCGGAAACACCATCGATACTCTCGACAGGTGGAGTACATGACACTTTTCGGCCCTTGGCCGAAGAGGGAGAAGCCGACGGTCGGTTAAGACGCGTTTAAAGTTCGGGTGAACACAGATATGATATAAGTACTTTGGTACATACAATCATTATACATAAAATTCTTTTACCCAAGTCACTTGGGGGCTCTTAAAATTTATATGAGCTGTTTTATAGTAAATGTATTTTATTCTTGGTTGTTGCAAAGTCTTTTTCTACCGCTCCTTTTTCGAATTTTGTTTATGGTCAATAGCCGGATAGCTTGTCTTCTCTCTGAAAGCCGCTTGAGTTTAGTTTGCTAAACTGACCTCGGACAAGTACTCCGCCTTTGGGATAAGGAGCTTGAATCCGTAGGCTGACCCGCGTGAAGTCTTGAGATCGGATGTGCCATGTTAAAGCACGACAGAAGCACAATTTTTTTTCCAATTTTCGGATTGGCACCGGACACTTGATCTTGTACGGACGTCAAGTTTTTACTGACGTTTTTTGGTTTTCCAAGCTTATGGCACTTTCAAACTATTTGCGTGTTTCCAGCACAAGTCTCGCAGTGCAACGCCGGAAACCTTTAGAGATTCGGCAAAAACATTCTCAGATCTTGCTATATATGCATTGGTTTCAAATTGTGTCTTCGGTCAATAGTTGGGTTGCCCGGCTCCTGTGCTTGACTCCTATGTTCCGCTTTGTTCGGCTAGGTGTGCAACGGGAGAACCACTACGATTGTGCTTCCAGCTCGCATGGTTAAGCACCTCACTGGAGAAAGCCAAAAACTGACTGTCACAATAAGCGCAAACTGGTCAGCGATCCGATGACCGTGTTAAATGATGGGCCGTTCATAACATTGGCTGAAGTGTTTACGGCTTGACCTCAGCTGTCGCTGAACACTAACCGAGGGCTCGTAGCTAGCTTCCCCAGTTTAAAGCTCCTATGACTAAGTGAATGTTATAAAGCCAAGATATCTGATTGCCTCGTTTCCGCTAACACAACCGCCTCCGGGCACCGAGACGTCGGCTAAAGGGTTGTCTAGTTATTACAGAAATGCCCTGCGTAGTATCTACAAAGGGGTAGAAGCTGACGATGAGCCACTTTCAACTGATAAACGGTCGCAATGGAGTCAAAATAAGTATATGTCATCAGCATTTGTATTCATTATACAAGCACTGCCTTCCGTAATTATCATTATATAAAGCCATAAATATGTATCAATTTGACTTAAGATTTTGGCCAAGCTGGGTTGCCTGGATCCTGTGCTTACCCTTACGTTCCCGATTGTTCGGCTAGGCGGTAAAGGGAGCACCTCTATGATTGTTACTACCGGGTCATCCGAGTTAGTCCCTCAGACTAGGTGAAGCCGAAAGCTAGCAATCTTAAAGGATCACATTGGTCGGCAACGACGGAAGTAAATTTTTTGGTTCATTAATACCATAGAGTTCGGGAACTTTCCCTGAACAAAATCCTCAATATTTTCCTCCCACATTGATCGGAGCTGAGGTTTCATGATCATGCTTAGCATGACAACCCAAAGAAAGGAACCGATAGTGGGACTATGTTCTTTGGAAGATGTTTCTTACGTTAAAAAGTAATATAACATATCTCTCCGCGTACCTTTGTTTATAAAACCGTATGGCCGGATTACCTTGTTTGCCGTAAATCTTTGCCCTCATAAAGGCTTTATAAAGTAGGACAAACACTCGTCGGCTGCTGGCCAAGGAGGTGGAAGCCGATGGTCGGTCAACAAAGTTTTTACAATGCGGATCCGAGCATTAATGATGTAAAGTACTTGGATACATAGAATCATTACACATAATATGTGATTTTATTACGGATATCAATCCTTAATTCGGCGACCCATGCCCACATTAAGGCTCGGGGGCTACTGGGCTTCGTGCTTATCATTTACAAATATTAAAGGGGTACATCGATCCCCTGATCTGGTGTTGCCACCTGACCAGTGGCTCGGGGGCTACTGCATTAACAATCCAATGCAGAAAATTTAAAGTGCAATATAGTTTTCGAGGAGATTATTATCCTCAGGTTGGTCGGCCGCACCCAACCTGAGTCTCGGAAGCAGCCCATGGCCAAGGTGGTGCATCACCTCGGAATCAGTCTGGCATAAAGCTCGGGCACCAGTGACTGGCTCCATAGCGGGCATTTCCGACATTAAGCTCGGCTAAGCTCCTTCAAACTTTTTTGAACCAAGGTGATCTATGACACCTCGGATATAGTCTGGCATTGAAGCTCGGATACATTCCAGCCTTGGAGCCCAGATGCAGTTTGGCGTTGGAGCTCGGCTGTAATAATACTCTTATGCAATCCGGCGTTGGAGCTCGGATACATTCAGGCGTTGGAGCTCGGAAGCAGCCCGACGTTGGAGCTCGGCTGCGAAAGATAAATCGGATGCAGTTCGGCATTGGAGCTCGGACGCAAGAGGACACTGCCGCCCGGGAACAACTTCAAACCCGAGGTGTGGCATAAAAATAAAAAGGCATTGATAAAGGCCGGAAACTTAAAGGGGCTCCTCGGATACCCGACGTATAAACTCTTCGGATGCACATTGGTGATCCTCAAGATCGAAGAAGATTTGTTGAACCAGTTTTCAAGACCGGCGACCAAAGATGAAGAACAGTTCAGAAGAATCGAGGAGCGTCCCTGAGGGAGTCCTAGATTAGGGGGTCTTCGGACAGACGGACTATATCCTTTCGCCGGAGTGTTGGACTATGAAGATACAAGATTGAAGACTTCGTCCCGTGTCCGGATGGGACTCTCCTTGGCATGGAAGGCAAGCTAGGCAATACGGATATGTAAATCTCCTCCCTTGTAACCGACCTTGTGTAACCCTAGTCCCTTCTGGTGTCTATATAAACCGGAGGGTTTAGTCCGTAGGACAACATACAATCATACCATAGGCTAGCTTCTAGGGTTAGCCTCTATGATCTCGTGGTAGATCAACTCTTGTAATACTCATATCATCAAGAACAATCAAGCAGGAAGTAGGGTATTACCTCCATCAAGAGGGCCCGAACCTGGGTAAACATCTTGTCCCCCGCCTCCTGTTACCATCCGCCTTAGACGCATAGTTCGGGACCCCCTACCCGAGATCCACCGGTTTTGACACCGACATTGGTGCTTTCATTGAGAGTTCCACTATGTCGTCACTGTAAGGCTCGATGGCTCCTTCGATCATCGGTAACGATGCGGTCCAGGGTGAGGTTTTCCTCCCCGGACAGATCTTCGTATTCGGTGGCTTCGCACTGCGGGCCAATTCACTTGGCCATCTGGAGCAGATCGAGAGCTACGCCCCTGGCCATCTGGCCAGGTTCGAAAACTTAAACTACACTGTCGACATCTGCGGAGACTTGATCTTCAACGGATTCGAGCCCATGTTAGTGTTAGGGAACATAGCAGAAATTAAAAAATTTCCTACGTGTCACCAAGATCTATCTATGGAGAAACTAGCAACGAGGTGAAGGAGAGTGCATCTACATACCCTTGTAGATCGCTAAGCGGAAGCGTTCAAGTGAACGGGGTTGATGGAGTCGTACTCGTCGTGATCCAAATCACCGATGACCAAGTGCCGAACGCACGGCACCTCCGCGTTCAACACACGTACAGCCCGGTGACGTCTCCCATGCCTTGATCCAGCAAGGAGAGAGGGATAGGTTGAGGAAGACTCCATCCAGCAGCAGCACAACGGCGTGGTGGTGGTGGAGGAGCGTGGCAATCCTGAGGGGCTTCGCCAAGCACCACGGGAGAGGAGAAGGACTTGGGAGAGGGGAGGGCTGCACCAAAGGCAAAAGTATAATTGCCCTCCCTTCCCCCCCACTATATATAGGGCCAAGGGAGAGGGGGAGGGCGCAGCCTTGCCCCTTCCTCCAAGGAAGGGTGCGGCCAAGGGGGGAGGAGTCCATCCTCCCCAAGGCACCTCGGAGGTGCCTTCCCCCTTTAGGACTCTCCCCTCCTCTTGTCCCTTTGGCGCATGGGCCTCTAGGGGCTGGTGCCCTTGGCCCATGTAGGCCAAGGCACACCCCCTACAGCACATGTGGCCCCCCGGGGCAGGTGGCCCCACCCGGTGGACCCCCGGGACCCTTCCGGTGGTCCCGGTACAATACCGGTGACCCCGAAACTTGTCCGGTGACCAAAACAGGACTTCCCATATATAAATCTTTACCTCCGGACCATTCCAGAACTCCTCGTGACGTCCGAGATCTCATCCGGGACTCCGAACAACATTCGGTAACCACATACAAACTTCCTTTATAACCCTAGCGTCATCGAACCTTAAGTGTGTAGACCCTACGGGTTCGGGAACCATGCAGACATGACCGAGACGTTCTCCGGTCAATAACCAACAGCGGGATCTGGATACCCATGTTGGCTCCTACATGTTCCACGAGGATCTCATCGGATGAACCACGATGTCAAGGACTTAATCAATCCCGTATACAATTCCCTTTGTCTAGCGGTATTGTACTTGCCCGAGATTCGATCGTCGGTATCCCTATACCTTGTTCAATCTCGTTACCGGCAAGTCTCTTTACTCATTCCGTAACACATCATCCGTGATCAACTCCTTGATCACATTGTGCACATTATGATGATGTCCTACCGAGTGGGCCCAGAGATACCTCTCCGCTTACACGGAGTGACAAATCCCAGTCTCGATTCGTGCTAACCCAACAGACACTTTCAGAGATACCTGTAGTGCACCTTTATAGTCACCCAGTTACGTTGTGACGTTTGGCACACCCAAAGCACTCCTACGGTATCCGGGAGTTGCACAATCTCATGGTCTAAGGAAATGATACTTGACATTAGAAAAGCTTTAGCATACGAACTACATGATCTTGTGCTATGCTTAGGATTGGGTCTTGTCCATCACATCATTCTCCTAATGATGTGATCCCGTTATCAACGACATCCAATGTCCATGGTCAGGAAACCGTAACCATCTATTGATCAACGAGCTAGTCAACTAGAGGCTTACTCGGGACATGGTGTTGTCTATGTATCCACACATGTATCTGAGTTTCCTATCAATACAATTCTAGCATGGATAATAAATGATTATCATGAACAAGGAAATATAATAATAATCAATTTATTATTGCCTCTAGGGCATATTTCCAACAGTTAGGTGCGCCGCACAGTCACGACGAGCATGACGTAACTCTGCCATCGGACAATATTCGGGAAATCACATCTGCAACTACTCCGGCCGTCAATTCGGAGCAAATTGCGCCATCCGAGAGCGGAGGGATAGACCCCTCCATGGAGGCCGCACTCTCAGTGGCGATAGAGCCGGATACTGACTTCACCCCCTACGAGAGCCGTGTCGCCGAACCACTGGATTCACCTCTGGCCACGGACTCCGAGCCGCTTACATCCGTGCCCATCGAATCCGACTGGGCGCCGATCATGGAGTTCACCTCCACGGATATCTTTCAGCACTCACCCTTCGGGGATGTGCTAAATTCATTAAGGTCTCTCTCCCTGTCAGGAGAGCCTTGGCCGAACTATGTCCGGCTAGAATGGGATGCGGACGACGAAGAAATTCGGTACCCACCCACCACCCACTTAGTAGCCACTGTCGACGATTTAACCGACATGCTCGACTTCGACTCCGAAGACATCGACGGTATCGACGACGATGCAGGAAACGAGCAGGAACCACCGCCCACAGGGCACTGGACTGCTACCTCATCATACGACATATACACGGTCGACACCCCTAAAGAAGGCAATGGCGACGAGACAGCGGAGGATGACCCCTCCAAGAAGCAACCCAAGCGCCGACGTCAGTGGCGCCGCTCTAAGTCCCGCCACAGCAAAAGTAGTGATACCGTCACAGGAGATAATAACACTCCAGATAGTGCTGAAGACAACCACAATCCCCTCCAGCACGATGTAGAGCTGGAGGATGAACAAGCTAGCCCTCCAGAGCAGGCAGCAGATGGAGAACGGGAGGAGGACAATTACATGCCTCCCTCCGAAGACGAGGCGAGCCTCGGCGACGACGAATTTATCGTGCCTGAGGACCCCGTCGAGCAGGAGCGCCTCAAGCGCCGGCTTATGGCCACATCAAATAGCCTGAAGAAAAAGCAACAACAGCTTCAAGCTGATCAAGACTTGCTAGCAGACAGATGGACCGACGTCCTTGCGGCCGAGGAATACGAACTCGAGCGCCCCTCCTAGAGTTACCCAAAACGCAGGTTGCTACCTCACCTCGAGGAGGAAGCATTGAAACCTCATTCACCAGTGTACGATGCGGCTGACCGGCCACTGCGTAGTCGAGCCAGAGAGGCTTTTCAGCCTGCACCCCGCCGCCACTCAATCAAAAATACCAAGGCCCGGGGCAACACACGGGACCTACGAGACGTATTGGACAGTAAGGAAAAACTTGCAAGGTCAATATACGGATCATGGGCACGTGTGCCAACACAGGACGATGATCGTCGCGCCGGATACACCAAAAGCAAATCCGGCCGGGCCAAATATAGCAGACAAGACTCATATGAACTGCTCATGATATAGCCCATCACAGAGGCACTGCACACCCCCTATGCTTTACTGATGAAGTTATGGATCATGAATTTCCGGAGGGTTTCAAACCCGTAAATATCGAATCATATGATGGTACAATAGATCCCGCTATATGGATTGAGGATTTCCTCCTTCACATCCACATGGCTCACGGTGATGATCTACATGCCATCAAGTACCTCCCACTAAAACTCAAAGGACCAGCTCGGCATTGGCTGAAACTCTTGCCAGCAGACTCCGTCGGCAGTTGGGAGGATCTGGAAGACGCATTCCTCGACAACTTCCAGGGCACTTATGTGCGAACACCGGATGCTGATGACTTGAGCCATATAACTGAGCAGCCAGGGGAATCGGCCAGACAATTTTGGACTTGGTTCCTGACTAAGAAAAACCAAATTGTCGACTATCCGGATGCAGAGGCCCTCGCGGCATTCAAGCACAACATCCATGATGAGTGGCTTGCCCGCCACCTTGGCCAGGAGAAGCCGAAGTCTATGGCAGCCCTCATGACACTCATGACCCGCTTTTGCGTGGGCGAGGATAGCTGGCTGGCTCACAACAATAACACATCGAGGAATCTGGGCACTTCAGATACCAAAGATGCCAACGGCAAACAACGCCATAACAGACCAAAGTGCCGCAATAATGGCGATAACACCGAGGATACGACAGTTAATGCTGATTTCAGAGGCTCTAGATCCGGTCAGCGGAAAAAGCCATTTAAAAGAAGTACTCGGGCTCCGTCCAGCTTGGATCGCATACTGGATCGCTCGTGTCAAATCCACGGCACCCCGACAAGCCAGCCAACACACCAACAGAGAATGTTGGGTGTTCAAGCAGGCCGGCAAGTTAAATGCCGAAAACAAGGACAAGGGGTTGCATAGTGATGACGAGGAGGAGCCCCGGCCTCCGAACACGGTAGGACAGAAGGGGTTCCCCCCACAAGTGAAGACGTTGAACATGATATACGCAACCCACATTCCCAAGAGGGAGCGGAAGCATGCACTAAGGGACGTCTATGCGATGGAGCCAATCGCCCCAAAGTTCAACCCATGGTCTGCTTGCCCGATCACCTTTGATTGCAGGGACCACCCCACTAGTATCCGTCATGGCGGATCCGCCGCACTGGTCCTAGACCCCATCATCGACGGATTTCACCTCACTCGAGCCCTTATGGACGGCGGCAGCAGCCTGAACCTACTCTATCAGGATACAGTGCGAAAAATGGGCATCTATCCCTTGAGGATCAAACCCACCAAAACCACCTTCAAGGGCGTCATCCCAGGTGTAGAGGACCATTGCACGGGCTCAATCACACTGGAAGTGGTCTTCGGATCACCAGACAACTTCCGAAGCGAGGAGTTAATCTTCGACATCATCCCGTTCTGAAGTGGCTATCATGCACTGCTCGGACGAACTGCATTTGCAAAATTCAATGCAGTACCGCATTAGGCATACCTCAAGCTCAAGATGTCAGGACCTCGGGGGGTCATAACAGTGAATGGAAACATAGAACGCTCGCTCCGCACGAAAGAGCACACTGCAGCCCTCGCAGCAGAAGCAGAAAGCAGCCTTTCAAGGCAAACCACTAATTCGGCGATACAACCCCCGAACACCTTCAAGCGTGTCTGGAGTAAACTGCAACAGGATCGCCTGGCACGTTCAGAGTTCTCCTAGCAATTCGGCCCCCGTCCCAGTCCCAGTCAAGCGACGAAATCCATGCCACGCATATATAATTACGCATTGAAAATACCATGGACATAGGCGGGGGCACGATTAGGGCATGTCCCGCAATGCGGCTTAACTGCCCCTTGGGGCTGTATATCTTTATCATTTCTTTTCTCTTTCAGGGCCTAACTCTCTGGAAGCCCTTTCCGGCAGTATGATTGCCGGACACATTACGGGAAGGAACAACCAAGGTGGCAAGAAGCTAAGATGTACACGGGAACCCCTAGGTGGTCTCTAATAATAATACCCGCTTTCTACTATCCATACGCAGCTTGCCCTTGGATAGGACATTTCAAATAGTCCTACTTTCTGCTCATTGCACTACCTGTACCAGTACGCTTCGACGTATTATTTAAATAACAATGCATAGCATTAGTCTATTATTGCATTATTCATTCTTTTTTTATTTTTCTTTCCTTTATGTCCATTTACGACAATCCGCACCCGTAAATTCGAGTACGGTCAGTACACCAGGTGCTTTCGTTTACCCCATAATACGGCGCGAGAAGTCCGAACACTTTCGACAGTGCGGCACCTCGAACTTATAGCATTATATGCATCAGCTCCGAATCATGTCTTGGGTCAATAGCTGGGTTTGCCCGGCTCACATGCTTTGGTACCTTACATTCCGCTATATCGGCTAAGGTAGTGGTGGGAGAACTACTACGATTGTGTCCAGTTCTTCCGTACGAGCACCTCAATAGAGAAAGCCGAAAACTGACTGTCATGATAAGGCGAGAGACTGGTCGCTGTTCGAGAGGTCTCAAGTCCTTCAAGACTTTTTCCGGTTCGGGCGGGGATTCGGCCTTGTCCGGCTTAGGCGTGTATAGCGCCCCAAATTCGGCCTTCCAAATACCAGGGGCTTCGCCAAAATTTAAAATTGTAGACTTCTATGGCTAAGTGAGAGTGATAAAGCATTATCGTCCGATTGCCTGGTTCATTGCGCTGAACACCTCCCTTGAAGGACCCAAAATTGGGGTAAAGAGTGCTCAGGTTTATCCCGAACACCCCAGTACTAGTTACATGGGGGAAGAAGCCGACGACTGGCCAACTCTCAGATTTTGTAAACGGCCGCACAAAAGGTAATATTTTAAATTCAAGAAGCGTGCATAGCGCAGATGAATTTGTTTCACATTACAGGATCACACGAGCATGTTCATTCAAAAATTACATCCCTGGCACATTCATCCGCCACAAGGCGGGAACCCTTCAGGACACTCTCATAATACATCTCGGGGCAGCGATGCTCCTTGCCCTCCGGTGGCCCCTCCCTCACCAGCTTCACGGCGTCCAGCTTCGCCCAGTGCACCTTTGCCCGAGCAAAAGCCCTGCGCGCACCCTCGATGCAGGCGGGCCGCTTTATGACGTCAAGCCATGGGCAGGCGTCGATGAGCCGCCTAACCAGACCAAAGTAGCTGCCGGACAGGGGCTCGCTAGGCCACATCCGGACTATAAGGCCCCTCATGGCTTGTTCGGCCGCCTTGTGAAGCTCGACCAACTGCTTCAGCTGGTCGCTTAAGGGCTCGGGGTGTTCGGTCCCAGTATACTGAGACCAAAACAACTTCTCCGTTGAGCTCCCCTCCTCAGCTCGGTAAAACTCTACGGCATCCAGTACAGTGCAGGGAAGATCTGCAAACACTCCTGGAGAGCTCCGAACTCGGGTAAGAAAAAGGAAAGTTTCCTTCACATGCTTACTTTGCATAATGAATGCATTACCCGCGACTATCTTCTTCACGACATCAATGTCCTGGAGGGCCTTGAGGGCTTTAGCCTTGGCGCTCCGGGCGCTTTTGAGCGCCTTCTCAAGCTCGGACTCTTGCGTCTTAGAGTCAAGCTCCAAGGACTCATGTTTCTTGGTGAGAGCCTCGAGCTCTTGCTGCACCTCGCCCACTCGGGCTTCTTGTTTCTCCCGCTCAATGCGCTCCTTGGCCGCTTTGTCTTCGGCCTCGGACAACGCCTTCTTCAGGTTCGCCACTTCGGTCGTGGCCCCTCGAAAATTCATGATGATCCTATTACTTTACACCCGAACTACTTCTATTTTATATAGACAAGGTATTGCTTACCTTTTCCCTCCTCGAGCTGCCTCTTGGTAAGGCCAAGCTCGTTCTCGGACCGCTCCAAGTCTTGCTTCAGCGCAGAGACATCCGCAGTACGTGCGGCAGCGGCCAGCAGTGAAGCCTGCACATACACATAGATATATTCTGATTAGACTCCTGAGTCATCATTTGATCCTCTATTCGTCCTTTCTACTCGAACGCCGAACAGAGCATCAGGGGCTACTATCTATGTATCAATATTTTCTTATATTTTGATTTCTTACCTCAAAGCCTGTTAGGAGGCTGGCGCAAGCTTTAGTCAGTCTGTTTTTGGCGGACTGAACTTTCTTGATCACCGCACTCATGATATATAGTACGGTGCTCTTCGTCGATGGAAGCCCCGCGAAGCGCTTCCAGCAAGTTGTCCAGTGCCTCTGTATAGACAGAGGACACCGGCATGGGCGGTTTTCCCCCCTTAATGGGGGGTCGCCCGCCGGAGTCCGGAACCACCGAAGATTCCGGTGTAGTGTTCGGCGAGGGGCCAAACCTGGAGCCCATGGGAGTCCGGCTCCCTTTACGCCCAGGTTCCGGAAGGTCGCCTTGAGGCGCCCCCAGGACCGCCTCCCCTTGGCCCGGCTCCTGTTGAGACAACACCTCGACGTTGTCCGCAGGGCAAGGGGTGGAGGCGGTCGGAAGAGAACCGTTGTTCATATCCGACGAGTCCAACGAACCGCTCGACGAAGATACGTCGAGATGAGCTGAGGACGGACTGCATAATCATGTTTGGCATGAGGAGAAGCAGTGCAGTAAAACATACCATGAATTACTATGGTGTCTGGATACTTACGACTTCGCCAGGGGCTTGACCCTGGGTAGCCACTCGTCGCCGCTGTAGGCGGTCGTCGTGGAGCAGTCTGGAGGGAGGGTCCTGCCCTTCTTGGACCCTTCGGCCTCCCCGGTTGGGTCGGCCTTCCTTTTCTTGTCTCCCCGGCTGGGGGGGGGAGAACTTTCCTCTTCCTCCTCGTTTTTGTGGGAGGAGGGTGCGTCGGAGTTATCGAACGATGAGTCCGATTCAACCTTGCGTCGGAGACCCTTTCAGGTCCCCGCGGACTTCTTCTTGGCCTTCTTCACCGGCACCTCGTAAGGTGCCAGAACCAGCATCTCCGTCAGGAGAGCATCTGCAGGATCTTCCGACAGGGGGGCGGGGCAATCGATCTGCTCCGCTGTCTTCACCTAGTCCTGTTAAAGGCATGGAAGGCTTAGATCCCACACATGATTAAACTGGGGCAAATGGATACCCTGTGAAATATAAAAACTTACCGAATTGGCGCGGCGCTTTGCGCTGAGTCTGCGGTCCTCAGTGAGGGAAGGAGGTACCTCGGCGCCCTTGAATAGCACCCTCCATACGTCCTCGTGTGTCGTGTTATAGAGCTCTCGCAGCGTCTAGTGCTTGGCCGGGTCGAACTACCACAAGTTGAATACCCGTTGTTGACATGGGAGAATCCGGCGGAAGAGCATGACCTGGACCACGTTGATGAGCTTGATTTTCTTGCTCATCATGTTCTTGATGTAGGTCTGGAGTCCGGTCAGCTCTACCGAGGAATCCCAGGACAGGCCCTTCTCTTTCCAGGAGGTGAGCCGTGTGGGGATTTCGGATCAGAATTCGGGGGCCGCCACCCAGTTGGTGTCGCGCGGCTCGGTGATGTAGAACCACCCCGATTGCCACCCCTTTATGGTCTCCACATAGGAGCCTTCAAGCCAGGTGACATTAGGCATCTTGCCCACCATGGCGCCTCCGCACTCCGCTTGCTGGCCGACCACCACCTTCGGTTTGACATTGAAGGTCTTCAGCCACAGGCCGAAATGGGGCTTGATGCGGAGGAAGGCCTCGCACACGACGATAAACGCCGAGATGTTGAGGATGAATTTTTTTTGACTATATACTGCAAGGAAACAGCCTCACAGCCCTTTATTCATTCAAAAAATAAAAGGTTCTCTGTACAAGTAAAGAATAAAGGAAAAACAAAACTTACAAAGAGAGCTATCATACTTACAAAGAGAGTTAGGGGAGAGAGGCTATCCAAGCTAACAGACTGTCCCTATATTTACATTTGATTCTGTGAGCTAGTAAGGAAAGATCATGCACAAAATTCCTCCTCCAAGCTCTAAAACTTGGAGTCTCATTTCTAAAGATCTTGCCATTCCTTTGCGTCCAAATGTTCCATGTAGCAGTAAAACCCACCTCAGAATAGAAAGGTTTATTGAAATCCTTCCTAGAAGCTGAAGCCATCATGAAAGTAGACTGATTGGATGCCGCTGGCTAGGAAATCCCAAGATAATTCCATAGTCTTTGACTAAAATTGCAAGAGAAGAAGAGGTGGACTCTATCTTCATGAAAGGAAGACTGGCAGAGAACACAAGTATCATCCTGGATATTCCAGTGCCTTCTCTGCATCATGTCCAGTGTGTTAAGACGATCCATCAATAAAAGCCATCCAAAAACCTTGATCTTGAGGGTATAGGAGCATTTCCAAATATATTTGAAAATTGGGTCAATCCTCAAATGGGAGAAGGTGAACTCATAGTAGAGTTTAGATTGATACTCTCCAGTTTTAGATGGCCATTTCCAAACATCCTTCTCCTCTGACTGCAAGCTTATGGGTTGTAACAAAGTCTGGAGTTGAGTTAGTTCCAGATATGCCTCCGAAGAGAAAGGTAGATGAAAACCTTCAACATCCGACTGGTAAGAAAAAAGTCCTTGACTGTTATCGTGTCATCAATGGCAAAAGAATGTAGTCTAGGGAATCAATCCTTAAGAGCAATTATTCTGTTGTCAATTTGCCAACGATCAAGCCAGAAAACCACAGTATCTCCAGCATGCACTTGTGGTGTGGCAAGCAAACAGAACTTTTCATACAACTTGAGCACACCACGCCACCAAAAGGATCCACATAGCTAAGTAACTTGTGGGGCTGAGGAATGATAATAGGAATCCCAAATGAGGTTAACCCATGGGACATCTTTCTTATTGAAGAACTTGAACAGTTGTTTGATCAACAGAGCTTCATTTTCCACTCCTAAATGAGTGACTCCCAGCCCTCCATACTTCTTTGGCTTGCAAACCAACTCCCATGCAGCTAGAGATTGTCTTGGAGTTTCAGTATTCCCCCTCCAAAGACACTGCCGTTCAATCCTTTCAATCTGCTTGAGGATACCTTGTGGTATAGATAAGGAGCAGAGAAAGTAAATGGGCATGGACGTGAGGGCTGACTGCAGGAGTTGAAGCCTACTGCCTTGGTTGAGGAGACAAGAAGTTTCATATAATCTTCTCTCGATGCGATCAACAAGAGGCAGCAAATCGTAAATGGTCGGCCTAGAGGTGCCCATGGGTAGACCAAGATACGTGAAGGACATTGATCCAACAGAGCATCCAAGTAGAGCAGCAAGACGAATTCCTTCTTCCTCAGACATGTTCATTGGGATGAGGGAAGATTTACTGAAGTTGATACGCAAACCCGTGGATTCAGCAAAATTGTGTAACATATCCTTGAGAGCAATCAATTCGTTGTCAACCGCTGGCAAAACTATCAGTGTGTCGTCCGCATAGTAAACAATCGGATAGTCATTAGACCTCGTTGGGATTGGTAGGCTGAGGATATTTCGAGTGCACATGTCATTCACCACAGATTGTAAAAGATCCACCGCAATGAGAAAGAGAAGAGGCGATAGAGGACCGCCTTGACGAACACCACACTTGCACTGAAAATGTTGGCCAGGAACTCCATTTAACAGTACCGCAGAAGAACCAGATGAAAGAAGGTTACTGACCCAACCATTCCAACGATCATGAAATCCCTTGTACTTAAGAATTCTGAGGATGGCATCATGCTCAATCGTGTCAAACGCTTTAGTGAAATCCAGCTTCAATAAAGCGATGGGCCTCTTTGAAGCTTTGCACTAGTGTATATATTCAAAACACCATGCAAGGCAGTCTTGGATAGAGCGACACTTGAGGAAGCCATATTAGTTATGGTGGATGCATTGGAGGATTACTTTCTGCAACCGATTTGCCAGAAGTTTGGTGAAGAACTTAAGACATCTATTGGTTAAAGAGATTGGCCGAAAGTCACCCACAGTCTCAGGGATTAACCTTTTAAGAATGAGAGTAATGAGAGATGTGTTATGACATTCCAAGCTGCAATTTCCCTCATAAAACTCAGCAACCAACTTCATAAAGTCTGGCTTAAGAACACTCCAACATTTCTTCATGAAAAGGCCTGTAAATCCATCTGGGCCAGGGGCAAGGTCATACGGTAAATGTTTAATGACCTCCTCCACTTCATCATCAGTGAAAGGCCTGGTTAAAGCCTCAAGTCTGTCGACTCTAGTCAGGAGGTTATCAAGGTCAAAGGTCATGCGAATACCCTTGGCTTGGCCCATGCGCTGCTTGAAATCAGACCAAAACATGGAAGCTAACTGATGATGATCAGTCACAACCTCACATGTAGCATTTTTAATGGAGGTGATGGTATTCCTTCGGTATCGTTCTGTAGCCATGGCGTGGAAAAATTTCGTGTTTTCCTCGCCCACTTTGATGAATCTGATGGTACAGCGCTATTTCCAGTAGATAAATTGCAAACGAAGAATATCCTCAAGATGGAGCTTAACAATTTTACGAAAATTTATCTCTGGCCAAGTGTGCGCCCGAAGTTCCTCCAAACCATCAAAGTACAGGATCACCTTGTTGCAATCAGCAATTAGGGCCTTGACCTTCGAAAGGCTTATGTGCCACCTCTTAAGAGCATAACGGAGGGCTTTAAACTTGGCCGAAATTGTACCAGCAGCAGAAGACCTCTGAACAGGCATGTTCCAAACATCAGAGACACATTCAGCAAAACCTGGGAGGTTTACCCAATAATTTTCAAAACGGAAGACCTTGGCTTTCGGAATAGAAGTGGTGACACAGACCACACAAGGTACATGATCCGATGCTGTCCTTGCCAGGGGCATGACCATTGTATTAGGGTGATCAGAGGTCCAAGATACCGTGGTGAAGAACCAGTCAATCTGCTCAAGAAGAGGACTTGTTTGCATATTGGACCAAGTAAACTGCCTACCTTTTATTGGTAATTCCACTAAACCTAGGTGACCAATAATTTCATTAAAGAGAAAAATAGCATTAACATTACCCCCTGGTAGATTACGGTTCTCCAAGGAGCACATGAAATTAAAATCACCGAGAAGCATCCATTTCTCATCAATTTGTATGTTGAGGTTATATAACCACACTAGTAGAAAAAGGGTCAAATGTGAAGCACATTAGTGCCGGTTTTAATTTGAGCCGGCACTAATGTGACCATTAGTGCCGGTTCCAACAGCTAGGCGGGCGGGCATCATTAGTACCGGTTCATGGGTAACCTTTAGTACCGGTTCATGCCATGAACCGGTACTAATGAGGCTGTGTCAGGCTATGGTCAGTCTGGGGGCCCCACGAAGACCTTTAGTACCGGTTCATGCCATGAACCGGTACTAGAGTTTCTTTGTAAGCTGATTTTTAGTCCCACCTCGCCAAGAGAGAGGCAGTATGAGCGGTTTATAAGCCGTGAGTGCACAGACAATGACGAAGAGTTGCAATGCTCACCTACATGTTGATTAGCTTCAAGCCTTGCGGAATAGCATAGATTGCACTGAGCTATGTGCAGTGCAGTCTACACTATTCCGAATGGCTTGAAGCAAATTAACCAGCATTGCACCTCTTTTTATTTTTAATAACTTATTTGAACTCCGGACTTGTTTTGTGTTCAGTATGCAGCATTCAAAGCGACGTCATCAATTTCCAACATGTTCTGACATCATTTGTTGTTTTTCGGTCATTTACCTAATTGTTTTAGAGAGCTAAATGACCATGAAATTGAAAATCACTACAAAATGAATCCTGAAAATGTTGAAACATGGCATGGTATCATCATATCACCTGCATAGCATGCGCGAAAGAGTAGAGAGGGTCACGGCAAAAACTCGACGCACTTCGTGTACAAACTGGACAAACTCTTTCGGAGTATCAGGGTTTCGGACGAGAACTCATCTGTTACACGACCACTTCAATGTTTTTTAAACTTATTTGAACTCCGGACTTCTTTTGTGTTCAGTATGCAGCATTCAAAGTGACGTCATCAATTTCCAACATGTTCTGACATCATTTGTTGTTTTTGGTCATTTACCTAATTGTTTTAGAGAGCTAAATGACCGTGAAATTGAAAATCACTACAAAATGAATCCTGAAAATGTTGAAACTTGGCATGGTATCATCATATCACCCGCATAGCATGTGCGAAAGAGTAGAGAGGGTCACGGCAAAAACTGGACGCACTTCATGTACAAACTGGACAAACTCTTTCGGAGTATCAGGGTTTCGGACGAGAACTCATCTGTTACACGGCCAACTTCAATGTTTTTTAAACTTATTTGAACTCCGGACTTCTTTTGTGTTCAGTATGCAGCATTCAAAGTGACGTCATCGATTTCCAACATGTTCTGACATTATTTGTTGTTTTTCGGTCATTTACCTAATTGTTTTAGAGAGCTAAATGACCGTGAAATTGAAAATCACTACAGAATGAATCCTAAAAATGTTGAAACTTGGAATGGTATCATCATATCACCCGCATAGCATGCGCGAAAGAGTAGAGAGGGTCACGGCAAAACTGGACGCACTTTGTGTACAAACTGGACATACTCTTTCGGAGTATCAGGGTTTCGGACGAGAACTCATCTGTTACACGGCCACTTCAATGTTTTTTAAACTTATTTGAACTCCAGACTTCTTTTGTGTTTAGTATGCAGCATTCAAAGCGACGTCATCAATTTCCAACATGTTCTGACATCATTTGTTGTTTTTCGGCCATTTACCTAATTGTTTAGAGAGCTAAATGACCGTGAAATTGAAAATCACTACAAAATGAATCCTGAAAATGTTGAAACTTGGCATGGTATCATCATATCACCCGCATAGCATGCGCGAAAGAGTAGAGAGGGTCACGGCAAAAACTGGATGCACTACGTGTACAAACTGGACAAACTCTTTCAGAGTATCAGGGTTTCCGACGAGAACTCATCTGTTACACGGCCACTTCAATGTTTTTTAAACTTATTTGAACTCCGGACTTCTTTTGTGTTCAGTATGCAGCATTCAAAGCGACGTCATCAATTTCCAACATGTTCTGACATCATTTGTTGTTTTTCGGTCATTTACCTAATTGTTTTAGAGAGCTAAATGACCGTGAAATTGAAAATCACTACAAAATGAATCCTGAAAATGTTGCAACTTGGCATGGTATCATCATATCACCCGCATAGCATGCGCGAAAGAGTAGAGAAGGTCACGGCAAAAATTGGATGCACTTCGTGTACAAACTGGACAAACTCTTTCGGAGTATCAGGGTTTCGGACGAGAACTCATCTGTTACACGGCCAACTTCAATGTTTTTGAAACTTATTTGAACTCCGGACTTCTTTTGTGTTCAGTATGCAGCATTCAAAGCGACGTCATCAATTTCCAACATGTTCTGACATCATTTGTTGTTTTTCGGTCATTTACCTAATTGTTCAGTATGCAGCATTCAATTTCCAGAAGAAAATAAATAGAAGAAAAGAAATAATGCAGAAAAATAAAAAAACTATATAAAAAAATTACTCAAAAATAAATAGAAGAAAATAAATAATGCAGAAAAGAAAAAACTATATAAAAAACTACTCAAAAATAAATAGAAGAAAATAAATAATGCAGAAAAGAAAAAACTATATAAAAAATTTGTTGGCGTGCTGCCCAGTGGGCCTGCCAGACCTAGGGTGTGCAAATGCAGGCCCAGAAGGGCCAGCAGGCTCACAGGGCAGCGCGCCCTAATTAATTAGGCCCAGAAGCCTGCTATATAGAGGAGTTTGAAGCGGTAGCCGCGGCTGGGTTTATAAACCAGTGCGGCTGCCCTTCGCCCGGCGAGGTGGGACTAAACTTTGGGGTGGCAGCGCGAGGCCTTTAGTACCGGTTGGTGGCTCCAACCGGTACTAAAGACCACCCCTTAGTACCGGTTGGAACCACCAACCGGTACTAAAGGCCTGCTCTTCCCGCCTCTTGGCCTAGCCAAAGTAGGCCTTTAGTACCGGTTGGTGGCTCCAACCGGTACAAAAGGCCTCTCCTATATATACAACACTTACGCAAATTCAGTTAGATCTCCCCACTTCTTTCATCTCCAACCTCTCGCGCGCCGCTCGAACCCGTCCTCGGCGCACGTCGCCCGTCGTCCGTCGTCGTCGCTGTCCCCGCCGCCGCCCGTCGTCGTCGCCGTCTCGCGCCGCCGCCCCGAACACCGCGCGCCGCCATCCGTCGTCGTCCCGCCGCGGTCCCGTACGTCTCTCGCTGTCGCGTATACCCGCCGCGCCGCCGTCCGTCGTCGTCGCACTCGGCCCATATGGCGGCGCCCCCGCCGGTACGTACGCCGCCGCCCCCGCCCCGTATGCCGGCGCCCCCGCTTGTACGTACGGGGCGGCGGCATACGGGGCTACACACATACACACACTATTGGAAATATGCCCTAGAGGCAATAATAAATTAGTTATTATTATATTTCCTTGTTCATGATAATCGTTTATTATCCATGCTAGAATTGTATTGATAGGAAACTCAGATACATGTGTGGATACATAGACAACACCATGTCCCTAGTAAGCCTCTAGTTGACTAGCTCGTTGATCAATAGATGGTTACGGTATCCTGACCATGGACATTGGATGTCATTGATAACGGGATCACATCATTAGGAGAATGATGTGATGGACAAAGACCCAATCCTAAGCCTAGCACAAGATCATGTAGTTCGTATGCTAAAGCTTTTCTAATGTCAAGTATCATTTCCTTAGACCATGAGATTATGCAACTCCCGGATACCGTAGGAGTGCTTTGGGTGTGCCAAACGTCACAACGTAACTGGGTGGCTATAAAGGTACACTACAGCTATCTCCGGAAGTGTCTGTTGGGTTCGCACGAATCGAGACTGGGATTTGTCACTCCGTGTAAACGGAGAGGTATCTCTGGGCCCACTCGGTAGGACATCATCATAATGTGCACAATGTGATCAAGGAGTTGATCACGGGATGATGTGTTACGGAACGAGTAAAGAGACTTGCAGGTAACGAGATTGAACAAGGTATCGGGATACCGACGATCGAATCTCGGGCAAGTATCGTACCGCTAGACAAAGGGAATTGTATACCAGATTGATTAAGTCCTTGACATCGTGGTTCATCCGATGAGATCATCGTGGAACATGTGGGAGCCAACATGGGTATCCAGATCCCGCTGTTGGTTATTGACAGGAGAGTCATCTCGGCCATGTCTGCATGTCTCCCGAACCCGTAGGGTCTACACACTTAAGGTTCGGTGACGCTAGAGTTATAGAGATATTAGTATGCGGTAACCCGAAAGTTGTTCGGAGTCTCGGATGAGATCCCGGACGTCACGAGGAGTTCTGGAATGGTCCGGAGGTAAAGAATTATATATAGGAAGTGTTGTTTCGGCCATCGGGACAAGTTTCGGGGTCACCGGTATTGTACCGGGACCACCGGAAGGGTCCCGGGGGTCCACCGGGTGGGGCCACCTGCCCCGGGGAGCCACATGGACTGTAGGGGGTGCGCCTTGGCCTATATGGGCCAAGGGCACCAGCCCCAAGAGGCCCATGCGCCAAGAATCAAGGGAGAGGAAGAGTCCTAAAGGGGGGAGGCACCTCCGAGGTGCCTTGGGGAGGAGGGACTCCTCCCTGGCCGCACCCTTCCTTGGAGGAAGGGCCAAGGCTGCGCCTCCCCCCTCTCCCTTGGCCCTATATATAGTGGGGGGAAGGGAGGGAAGCCCAACCTAAGCCCTGGCGCCTCCCTCTCCCTCCCATGACACATCTCCCTCCTCCCACAGCGCTTAGCGAAGCCCTGTTGGAATCCCGCTACTTCCACCACCACGCCGTCGTGCTGTTGGATCTCCATCATCCTCTCCTCCCCCCTTGCTGGATCAAGATGGAGGAGACGTCTCTGCTCCGTACGTGTGTTGAACGCGGAGGTGCCGTCCGTTCGGCGCTAGGATCATCGGTGATTTGGATCACGACGAGTACAACTCCATCAACCCCGTTCTCTTGAACGCTTCCGCGCACGATCTACAAGGGTATGTAGATCCACTCCTCCCTCGTTGCTAGATGACTCCATAGATAGATCTTGGTGACACGTAGGAAAATTTTGAATTTATGCTACGTTCCCCAACAGTGGTATCAGAGCTAGGTCTATGCGTAGTTTCTATGCATGAGTAGAACACAAAGTAGTTGTGGGCGTTGATTTTGTTCAATATGCTTACCGTTACTAGTCCAATCTTGATTCGGTGGCATTGTGGGATGAAGCGGCCCGGACCAACCTTACACGTACTCTTACGTGAGACTGGTTCCACCGACTGACATGCACTAGTTGCATAAAGGTGGCTAGCGGGTGTCTGTCTCTCCCACTTTAGTCGGATCGGATTCGATGAAAAGGGTCCTTATGAAGGGTAAATAGCAATTGGCATATCACATTGTGGTTTTTGCGTAGGTAAGAAACGTTCTTGCTAGAAACCCATAGCAGCCACGTAAAACATGCAAACAACAATTAGAGGACGTCTAACTTGTTTTTGCAGGGTATGCTATGTGATGTGATATGGCCAAAAGGATGTGATGAATGATATATGTGATGTATGAGATTGATCATGTTCTTGTAATAGGAATCACGACTTGCATGTCGATGAGTATGACAACCGGCAGGAGCCATAGGAGTTGTCTTAATTTATTTATGACCTGCGTGTCAACATAAACGTCATGTAATTACTTTACTTTATTGCTAACCGTTAGCTATAGTAGTAGAAGTAATAGTTGACGAGACAACTTCATGAAGACACGATGATAGAGATCATCATGATGGAGATCATGGTGTCATGCCGGTGACAAGATGATCATGGAGCCCCAAGATGGAGATCAAAGGAGCTATATGATATTGGCCATATCATGTCACTATTATTTGATTGCATGTGATGTTTATCATGTTTATACATCTTGTTTACTTAGAATGACGGTAGTAAATAAGATGATCCCTCACTAAAATTTCAAGAAGGTGTTCCCCCTAACTGTGCACCGTTGCGAAAGTTCGTCGTTTCGAAGCACCACGTGATGATCGGGTGTGATAGATTCTTACGTTCACATACAACGGGTGTAAGCCAGATTTACACACGCGAAACACTTAGGTTGACTTGACGAGCCTAGCATGTACAGACATGGCCTCGGAACACAAGAGACCGAAAGGTCGAGCATGAGTCGTATGGTAGATACGATCAACATGAAGATGTTCACCGATGATGAATAGTCCGTCTCACGTGATGATCGGACACGGCCTAGTTGACTCGGATCATGTAATCACTTAGATGACTAGAGGGATGTCTATCTCAGTGGGAGTTCATAAGATGAACTTAATTATCCTGAACATAGTCAAAAGGTCTTCGCAAATTATGTCATAGCTCGCGCTTCAGTTCTACTGTTTAGATATGTTCCTAGAGAAAATTTAGTTGAAAGTTGATAGTAGCAATTATGCGGACTAGGTCCGTAAACTGAGGATTGTCCTCATTGCTTCATAGAAGGCTTATGTCCTTAATGCACCGCTCAGTGTGCTGAACCTCGAACGTTGTCTGTGGATGTTGCGAACATCTGACATACACATTTTGATAACTACGTGATAGTTCAGTTAAACGGTTTAGAGTTGAGGCACCGAAGACGTTTTGAAACGTCGCGAAACATATGAGATGTTTCGAGGGCTGAAATTGGGATTTCAGGCTCGTGCCCACGTCAAGAGGTATAAGACCTCCGATGATTTTCTTAGCCTACAAACTAAGGAGAAAAGCTCAATTGTTGTGCTTGTGCTCAGATTGTCTGAGTACAACAATCGCTTGAATCGAGTGGGAGTTGATCTTCCAGATGAAATAGTGATGGTTCTCCGAAGTCATTACCACCAAGCTGCTAGAGCTTCGTGATGAACTATGATATATTAGGGACATATATGATGATCCTTGAGATATTCGCGATGTTTGACACCGCGAAAGTAGAAATCAAGAAGGAGCATCAATTGTTCATGGTTGGTGAAACCACTAGTTTCAAGAAGGGCAAGGGAACAAAGGGATACTTCATGAAACGGCAATTCAGCTGCTGCTCTAGTGAAGAAACCCAAGGTTGAACCCAAACCCGAGACTGAGTGCTTCTGTAATAAGGGGAACAGCCACTGGAGCAGAATTACCCTAGATACTTGGTAGATGGGAAGGCTAGCAAGGTCGATAGAAGTATATTGGATATAGATTGTGTTGATGTGTACTTTACTAGTACTCCTAGTAGCACCAGGCTATTAGATACTGGTTCGGTTGCTAAGTGTTAGTAACTCGAAACAAAAGGCTACGGAATAAACGGAGACTAGCTAAAGGTGAGCTGACGATATGTGTTGGAAGTGTTTCCAGGGTTGATATGATCAAGCATCGCACGCTCCCTCTACCATCGAGATTGGTATTAAAACCTAAATAATTGTTATTTGGTGTTTGCGTTGAGCATAGACATGATTGGATTATGTCTATCGCAATACGGTTATTCATTTAAAGAGAATAATGGTTACTCTGTTTATTTGAATAATACCTTCAAATGGTCTTACACCTGAAATGAATGGTTTATTGAATCTCGATCGTAGTGATACACATGTTCATGCCAAAAGATAGTAATGATAGTACCACCTACTTGTGGCACTGCCACTTAAGTCATATCGGTATAAAACGCATGAAGAAGCTCCATGTTGATGGATCTTTGGGCTCACTCGTTTTTGAAAGGTTTGAGACATGCGAACCATGTCTATTGGTGTATATGCATGAAGAAACTCCATGCAAATGGACCGTTTGGACTCACTTGATTTTGAATCACTTGAGACATGCAAATCATACCACATGGGCAAGATGACTAAAAGCCTCGTTTTTCAGTAAAATGGAACTAGAAAGCAACTTGTTGGAAGTAATACATTTTGATGTGTGCAGTCCAATGAGTGCTGAGGCATGTAGTGGACATCGTTATGTTCTTAGTTCACAGATGGTTTGAGTAGATGTTGAGTACATTTACTTGATGAATCACGAGTCTGAATTATTGAAAGGTTCAAGTAATTTCAGGGTGAAGTTGAAAGATCGTCGTGACAAGAGGATAAAAGATCTATGATATGATCATAGAGATGAATATCTGAATGACGAGTTTGGCACAGAATTAAGACATTGTGGAAATTGTTTCACAACTAATACAGCCTGGAACACCGTAGTGTGATGTCCGAACATCATAACTGCACCCTATTGGATATGATGCATACCATGATATCTCTTATCGAATTACCACGATAGTTTATGGGTTAGGAATTAAAGACAACCACATTCACTTTTAATAGGGCACCACGTAATTCCGATGAGATGACACCGTATGAACTATGGTTTAGGGAAACCTAAGCTGTCATTTCTTAAAAGTTTGGGGCTGCGATGCTTATGTGAAAAAGTTTCAGGCTGATAAGCTCGAACCCAAAGCGGATAAATGCATCTTCATAGGACACCCAAAACAGTTGGGTATACCTCCTGTCTCAGATTCGAAAGCAATAAGGGATTGTTTCTAGAATCGGGTCCTTTATCGAGGAAAAGTTTCTCTCGAAAGAATTGAGTGGGAGGATGGTGGAGACTTGATGAGGTTATTGAACCGTCTCTTCAACTAGTGTGTGGCAGGGCACAGGAAGTTGTTCCTGTGGCACCTACACCAATTGAAGTGGAAGCTTATGATAGTGATCATGAAACTTCAGATCAAGTCACTACCAAACCTCGTAGGATGACAAGGATGCGTGCTACTTCAGAATGGTACGTAATCCTGTCTTGGAAGTCATGTTGCTAGACAATAATGAACCTACGAGCTATGGAGAAGCGATGATGGGCCCGGATTCCGATAAATGGCTCGAGGCCATAAAATCCGAGAGAGGATCCATGTATGAAAACAAAGTGTAGACTTTGGCAGAACGGCTCGATGGTCGTAAGGCTATTGAGTACAGATGGATTTTAAAAGGAAGACGGACAATGATGGTAAGTATCACCATTAAGAAAGCTCGACTTGTCGTTAAGATGTTTTCCGACAAGTTCAAGGAGTTGACTACGATGAGACTTTCTCACTCGTAGCGATGCTAAGAGTCTGTTGGAATTATATTAGCGATTACTGCATTATTTATGAAATCTTGCAGATAGGATGTCAAAACATTGTTTCCTCGACGATTTTCTTGAGGAAAGGTTGTATGTGATACAACCGGAAGGTTTTGTCAATCCTGAAAGATGCTAATAAGTATGCAAAGCTCCAGCAATCCTTCTAAGGACTGGAGTAAGCATCTCGGAGTTGGAATGTACGCTTTGATGATGATCAAAGATTTTGGGTTTATACAAAGTTTATGAGAAACTTGTATTTCCAAAGAAGTGAGTGGGAGCACTATAGAATTTCTGATAAATATATGTTGTTGACATATTGTTGATCAGAAATGACGTAGAATTTCTGGAAAGCATATAGGGTTATTTGGAAAGTGTTTTTCAATGGAAAGCCTGGATTAAGCTACTTGAACATTGAGCATCAAGATCTATAAGGATAGATCAAAACGCTTAATGGTACTTTCAAATGAGCACATACCTTGACATGATCTTGAAGGTGTTCAAGATGGATCAGTCAAAGAAGGAGTTCTTGCCTGAGTTGTAAGGTATGAAGTTAAGACTTAAAGCTCGACCACGGCAGAAGAAAGAGGAAGGACGAAGGTCGTCCCCTATGCTTTTATCATAGGCTCTCTACAGTATGCTATGCTGTGTATCGCACCTGAAGTGTGCCTTGCCATGAGTTAGTCAAGGGATACAAGAGTGATCCAAGAATGGATCACAAGACAGCGGTCAAAGTTATCCTTAGTAACTAGTGGACTAAGGAATTTTTCTCGATTATGGAGGTGGTAAAAGAGTTCGTCGTAAAGGGTTACGCCGATGCAAACTTTGACACTAATCCAGATTATTCTGAGTAGTAGATTGGATTCGTATAGTAGAACAGTTATTTGGAATAGCTCCAAATATAGCGTAGTAGCTGCATCTACAAGATGACATAGAGATTTGCGAAGTACATACGGATCTGAAAGATTCAGACCCGTTGACTATAACATCTCTCACAAGCATAACATGTTCAAACCCAAAACTCATTGAGTGTTAATCACATATCAATGTGAACTAGATTATTGACTCTAGTAAACTCTTTGGGTGTTAGTCACATGGGGATGTGACCTTGAGTGTTAATCACATATCGATGTGAACTAGATTATTGACTCTAGTGCAAGTGGGAGACTATTGGAAATATGCCCTAGAGGCAATAATAAATTAGTTATTATTATATTTCCTTGTTCATGATAATCGTTTATTATCCATGCTAGAATTGTATTGATAGGAAACTCAGATACATGTGTGGATACATAGACAACACCATGTCCCTAGTAAGCCTCTAGTTGACTAGCTCGTTGATCAATAGATGGTTACAGTTTCCTGACCATGGACATTGGATGTCATTGATAACGGGATCACATCATTAGGAGAATGATGTGATGGACAAAGACCCAATCCTAAGCCTAGCACAAGATCATGTAGTTCGTATGCTAAAGCTTTTCTAATGTCAAGTATCATTTCCTTAGACCATGAGATTGTGCAACTCCCGGATACCGTAGGAGTGCTTTGGGTGTGCCAAACGTCACAACGTAACTGGGTGGCTATAAAGGTACACTACAGGTATCTCTGAAAGTGTCTGTTGGGTTGGCACGAATCGAGACTGGGATTTGTCACTCCGTGTAAACGGAGAGGTATCTCTGGGCCCACTCGGTAGGACATCATCATAATGTGCACAATGTGATCAAGGAGTTGGTCACGGGATGATGTGTTACGGAACGAGTAAAGAGACTTGCCGGTAACGAGATTGAACAAGGTATCGGGATACCGACGATCGAATCTCGGGCAAGTATCGTACCGCTAGACAAAGGGAATTGTATACGGGATTGATTAAGTCCTTGACATCGTGGTTCATCCGATGAGATCATCGTGGAACATGTGGGAGCCAACATGGGTATCCAGATCCTGCTGTTGGTTATTGATCGGAGAGTCATCTCGGTCATGTCTGCATGTCTCCCGAACCCGTAGGGTCTACACACTTAAGGTTCGGTGACGCTAGGGTTATAGAGATATTAGTATGCGGTAACCCGAAAGTTGTTCGGAGTCCCGGATGAGATCCCGGACGTCATGAGGAGTTCCAGAATGGTCCGGAGGTAAAGAATTATATATAGGAAGTGCTGTTTCGGCCATCGGGACAAGTTTCGGGGTCACCGGTATTGTACCAGGACCACCGGAAGGGTCCCGGGGGTCCACCGGGTGGGGCCACCTGCCCCGGGGGGCCACATGGGCTGTAGGGGGTGCGCCTTGGCCTATATGGGCCAAGGGCACCAGCCCCAAGAGGCCCATGCGCCAAGAATCAAGGGAGAGGAAGAGTCCTAAAGGGGGGAGGCACCTCCGAGGTGCCTTGGGGAGGAGGGACTCCTCCCTGGCCGCACCCTTCCTTGGAGGAAGGGCCAAGGCTGCGCCTCCCCCCTCTCCCTTGGCCCTATATATAGTGGGGGGAAGGGAGGGCAGCCCAACCTAAGCCCTGGCGCCTCCCTCTCCCTCCCATGACACATCTCCCTCCTCCCACAGCGCTTGGCGAAGCCCTGTTGGAATCCCGCTACTTCCACCACCACGCCGTTGTGCTGTTGTATCTCCATCAACCTCTCCTCCCCCCTTGCTGGATCAAGAAGGAGGAGACGTCGTTGCTCCGTACGTGTGTTGAACGCGGAGGTGCCGTCCGTTCGGCGCTAGGATCATCGGTGATTTGGATCACGACGAGTACGACTCCATCAACTCCGTTCTCTTGAACGCTTCCGCGCGCGATCTACAAGGGTATGTAGATCCACTCCTCCCTCGTTGCTAGATGACTCCATAGATAGATCTTGGTGACACGTAGGAAAATTTTGAATTTATGCTACGTTCCCCAACACACACATGCATACACACACACACACATTTTTTTTACTTATTTTCTGTTTTTTAGAAAAGTTAATTAGATGATCGAATGTTTGATTAATGTCGAATGTTAGATGAATTAGCTAGATAGAAAATTGTCGAACTAGAGATTTGAACTAGTTGAATAATTAATATAACTAGTTTATTTTTAGTAAGAAAATTATCGAACTAGTTTATTTAGGTATATGAGATTTGAACTAGTTCAATAATTAATATAACTAGTTTATTTTTAGTAAGAAAATTGTCAAACTAGTTTATTTAGGTATATGAGATTTGAACTAGTTCAGTAATTAATATAACTAGTTTATTTAGGTATATGAGATTTGAACTAGTTTAATAATTAATATAACTAGTTTATTTTTAGTAAGAAAATTTAGGTATCTGAGATTTGATGATCTAATTAAAATATTATTTGTTAATGAGTTTTTCTGTTTATTTAATTTTTTATATATTTTGAGTTTATATAAATGTTAGATTAATGTCGAATGTTAGATGAATTAGATAGAAAAGTTAAATATATAATAATGTCAATTGTTAGAGATGAATATAGTTAGATATATTAATGTCAAATGTTAGATGAATATATATTTGGCTAGATATTAATTAATGTTAGATAGTAATAGGTGTTTAATGTTTCACCTATATGAACATAGGAAATGTCATCTGACGACGAAAAAGATTTCATTATGTGCGAACACTGTGAAGACCAGCGCGGCCTGTGCGACAGAAATTTCCTTGTTGATGGTAGGCGCTTCAGCATCAAGCTGGATGAGACATTCGAAGTTGATACAGTAAGTCACTTTGGCAATTATTATTTGAATGCAAAACTTATGCTTCATTTGCTTCAACTTATAAATTTAAATTTTCACTATTCTACTAGCGCATCCCCTGCCATGCAAGAATTTTTGTCTTGGATAAGATAGGTTTTAGTGCTATAGATGATATGGAGGTAAAGAGAGTTTACTTGAAGACGGAGCATGGGTATACTTTCAACGTCAAATTATATAATGGAGACACATACACCCATTTTGAATGCAAAACTTGGCAAGCACTATGCAAGGCTTATGCATTTGAGCCTGGTATGGTTGTCACCTTTGATATTCGTCCGGAAGATGATATTGAAGGTAATATAGACATCTGGGTCGATGTGCAAACACCTCCAGTTCTACCATTATGTGAGTTTTTCTCAACCATGCATGCATATGTTTATGTCTTTGATACAGTTTATTCAAAAATAGTTGACAACTAATTTGTATTGTCAGCTTATTTCGGTTCAAGCAAACATGTCCGGCACTTGGTAGACAGGACCTACTACTGCCCCGGGGCTGAACTAAACTGCGAGGAGATAAGTCATTATGTTTCATGGCTTGAGGACTTAATACTGTCAAGACAAAAAAAATTCCTGAACTTAGAAATGTTAGTACTCAAAACATGCGACCAATGGTGATCGTATTGAACTACGGTCACATCTATAATCGAAAGATGGTAAGATTTTAACTATTTGTCCTTAATTAGTGCATCTTTTGCATACATTATTTTTGAAGCTAAACTTCCATTTCTTAGTATATTAATTACTATACGATGTTCTTCAACAGGGACTTCCGATGATAGTTGTGCCTCAGTGGATCGAGACTAAAGGTGACATGTCAATGGTTAGCTTACGGCCAAGATATCCTACATTGCACGTGAGTGCATTCAGGATTTCTGAAAGCGAAGAATGCTTAATAGTGAAAGATTGGAGCAAAATTGTTAACGATCCAGAGAAGTACTAGGGGGCAGCAAGGAGAAGCGCAACCCAAGATTAGGAGACAGATTCATCTACATGCTCCAGTATGATGAATCAGGAGAGCTATACGTGTTCTATGCTATTCTACCTGAGAGGGAGCAGCACTAGTTCATGCTCTTAATTAGTGTCTCATGTCCGTGTCCTGAACTTCGATGTTGGTGATGATTATGTTGAACTTGATGATATCTTTGCTTCTGTTAGAAAGTGAATGTTTCCTCTTTAAGCTAGCCAGTGTTGGTGATGATTAGATAGCTAGCGGTAATGACTATGATGATTAAATAGTGGTAATTAGACGACTACGATGATTTTTAGCTAGCTAGAGTTTATTTATTTATTAATATGCGATGATGATGATGACGACTACAACTCATTATAACGTAAAACAATCCTAAATTAAATTGATAACACAAATTTAATTGAAAAATACAAAATAAAACAAAAACCCACAAACATTTAGTACCGGTTGGTGTTACCAACCGGTACTAAAGGGCTCCCGGCCCCCGGAGCTGGCTCGTGCCACGTGGTTTCCCTTTAGCACCGGTTCGTGCTGAACCGGTACTAAAGGGGGGGGGGCCTTTAGTGACCACACTTTAGTGCCGGTTATGGAACCGGCACTAAAGGGCCTTACGAACCGGTGCTATTGCCCGGTTCTGCACTAGTGCCACTAGGCAAATTCATCTCGTGCAGGATTCTGACAAGGACCATAAACTGACACTAAAGTCCAAACTTTAGAAGTGTGTGCAGATGCAAATTCCACAATGATGCCATAGGAGTGGGCTTGAATTAATTTCCCATAAAAGAAAGCCGAATTCCAAATAATCAGGAGACCACGAGAAGCCCCAGACGATGGTATATATATAAAATTATCAAAGCGTCGAGGACAAAATTTCCTAAGAAAATGCTGATCGATATGCATGCATTTAGTTTCTTGCAAACAAATGATAGAGCACCCACTTTCATCTATCTTCTACTTAACTTCAAGTTGCCTCGATTCAGAGTTAAGACCACGCACATTCCAACACAATATCTTCCAGTCTCTAAAGATTGTCTGATTCATTACAAACTAAAGGGAATAAAAGCAAAAGTAGATCACGCAATGACCTACAACATCCACGGAGCAGCCTCATAAGGTTCAACATCAAGTAACAAAAGCAAAGATAAGTGGCGATTAAATGGGTTCGCCAGCGACCCATGATGTGGCAGACTTCATTCATCATCAGTATCCTTGGAAGGAGTGGCTTCAGAAGGATCAGCTACAAGCTTCTCCGCCGTGATCTTCTCAGGGGCAATCCGCAGACATGTACCAATGCGTTGTAGGTCAGCAATTGCAGTTGGAGGAGGCACAACTGGCTCATCAGGGGCGGCTGCAGACTGAATAGGCCGGGCACTAGTTTTGCGCTTCTTGGTGCGCTTGACAGATTGTGGGCTGATTGACCCTGGGGGCTCCTGACAAAAACCATCACGCAAGGTGCGAAGCCGAGCACTACGACGGACCTGGGAATCCAGAAGGATCGGGCCAAAAAATGCAGATTTACGAGATCTCTTATTGTTGATAATAGGCATATCAGAGAATTGAAACTTCTCAGCGACAGGTTCAGACAATTCAGATGGCTCATCGAAGCAGAGCGCATGAGGAACTGGGCGCTTGACTGATGAAGGCTGACAGAAGACCTCAGGAGCAGACGGAGGTGACAACAAGCTGAGAGCCATACCCCCAATAGAAAGGCTATGACTACAAGGTTGCTTAAGGAAGTTAAACAAAGGCATCTGCAAAGGTCGTGGGATGACTACCGAATCAAATTGCTGCATGTACTTACTGAAAGTACGAGTCCACTGCATCTGTGGGGGCAGAATTGGGCCAAAAACCGTTAGGACCCGACCAATATGGAGAACCTGCTGAGCTGGAAGTTGAGCTACAGGGTGAAGGGGAGCAACATCAGCATTGTGAACATCATCAGGGCCATTGCCATTATTAACTGAATCATCGAAAACTTGCAGCACCATGGACTCTTGAGACTAAACTTGAACAGGTTCCTCAGGTGCGGCAACATTGTCAGGGACGGCATCATGCTGCACATTATCATTGTCAACAACAGGTGGAGGCACATCATTCCAACCTAGTTCAGGAAACTCCGGCAGTACCCAGTTGTGATTGTTGAAGTGCATCTGGCCAGGGAGGGGGTATGGATTTCCATCAAAAGGCATAGGATCTTTATCTGCAGGCAACACATCCGCAAAATCCACAGACAGAACATAGACTGGAGCAGACCATGAAACCCTAGTACCACCAAAATCTCCGAACTCCCGATAAACCACACCTCGAGGCACCATAGAGGGGGAAGGGAAGGACACATATGCGAGAGTCCACGCCAGCAGAGGATCGGCCTGATGCCAAGAGTGGAAATGACCAAAAGTGCTAATCACATCTGCAATATATTGAGGCGTACGATAATCCAGAGGAACTCCCAAGAGCATGACCCAACCACGGCGAAAACCCTGAACAGCTCTGTAATTGGTCCCCTCATCATGCGGAATAAAACGAACAAAGCGATCATTGCCCAAATCAAAGGGTGGATGATCCACCATAACTTGCCTAGAGATTGCACTATGGAAACGGAACAATCCGACTCCCTGAATCCATGGCTGAACATCGAGAACATCTCTCTCCAACTAATTAACAACAAAGTCACTAACCATGTTACGGTAGATTTGAATCTCCTCTGGCAGCGGCGCTGGCTCAACGATGCCAATCGCATACTCCTCAAGCCTTCTGTCAGGCGCAGCAGCTGGAGCAAAAAAGGTGCGAGGGAGACGTAGCGGCCCTCCGTCAATGATCTCGAAGCCCGGTGGCACGTACGGCAGAGGATCCAGCTCAAAGTTGGCCATCGCCGGAGAAGTTGCTGACGATGAACTCGGCAATGGTGGAGGTGTTGGCGGCGTATCTGGTCGCGGGGCGGATGGAGGTGAGGGAGATGGTGGTAATGGGGGTGGTGGCGGAGGCGGAGCTGGAGGGGATGGAGGTAATGGGGGTGGCGGAGGTGGAGGCGAAGTAGGCTCTGATGACGATGCTAGATGCAACTCGTCGACGGGACGTATCAATGGGCAGGCGCCAGCGGTAGGGTGGAGGGAACTCGAGGCGTGAAGTCGTAAAGCTGGTAGTGGGCTGTCAGATGGACTCTCAATGACGCGCGGGACCCACCTAAAACCTCCTGCCGGTGCAGATGTTGTGCAAGATTTTGCCTTGTGGCCTGGCCGAAGACAACGGCGACAGCGCGTTTGATTGGTGCAACTGGAGGTGATATGTGCCATAGAAAAGCAGTTGTGGCATTTCCAGACATTAAACGCCATTTCATCAACCATAGAAGAAAATCCATCCAAATCCTCAATAGACCGGCCCAAAATTTGGGTGGGAGATAAGTTACGATTCTGATTGACTTGCCATGCATTGGGAGATTCGGCATTGACTGGGCCTAGAGAAATTAAGTGTGACTCAGAAGGTGGGCTGCTGGGCTGGGCAGAAACAGCCCTTGATGACATAATGGGCCCATCAATTGCTGATAAATCAGGAGGGTGGTGATTTGAAAAAATCCCAGACCCGCCCAACAGATGCACCGAAGATTGAGGAACCATCTCTTGCGAGATTGACGCAGATCGAGCGGGTGGCGGAGGGACCGTTCCAAAACAGATTGGTGGAGTGGCCACCGTCCACCGGAGCTCCGGCGCCGGAGGAGAATGAATAATGACACGCTCACGTTGATTAAGAACATAACCCGCATCCTGGACAGTGTCAATGCATGTTTGCGTGGCAGGGTATTGATAACCCTTGCATGCAGGATAATTTTGAAACATAGCGAATGAAAGTTTCTTCCTGCAAATAGGGGCAGACTTGAGAGAAGATTTAACAGGAGGTTTATGCATGGCCATCATACCCATTGTCGCGCGACGTTTGGTAGGACTAACAAAAATCCATTCAGCATCACACTCTTTTCTCCAAATCAAGACCTCATGTCTCCAATTTGGACCACCATGGCCCCAAAGGTGGAAGAAACACTTAAAATGCTCACAAGCGAAAGACTGAAGAGGAAGAACGTGTAGACCAACTTTTTTGCATGAAACATGAAAGGAGAATACCTTGTCATGTGTAATGGAAACCATGAACTCAATGGCCGATCCACCAATAGCGGCCTCAAGCGCTGCAGCAACCGAATCCTCTGAAAGGCGGAAATCATGCCTACTGAACGTTACCGCCATGATGAAAGGATCCATGCCCTCCGAAGGATGAACCGAGACGCCACAAGATCTATAGATCTCATTTGCAAAAACCAGCCCCTTGGAGAAATCCAAGCCAAGGGTAGAACCAGAACCTTGATCCATCGAAGATGGTGATCCACGTAGAGAGGAGGTGACGCCGGAGAGGATGAGTGGATTGGTTTGGGAATTTAGTGGCTAGAAAGGGAGGTCGCCGGAGAGCCTATCGGCGTGGGTGGGGGTGGGGTGGGAGCCATCTCATCATGGACGGAAAGAATAACTTTGAGGTGGTTTCGTACCCTACCATAATCTCTTCGTTTGTTATCCGCATAATCTCTTCGTTTGTTGAGGATGAAATTGGGGGCCAGATCATGAAAATCCAGCCTGTAGTAGAACATGAGCCCGCGGACAAACGGGTGGAGAGGAAATCCCAGTCCACGGACGAAGTGGGTAAGAAAAACTACCCTCTCATGGGGTTCGGGCGTAGGGATGATCTGCCCTGCATCTAGCAGCCGGTGCGCGATATCAGTGGCCAGATATCCGGCTTCCCGTAACTTTGTGATGTTCTCCTCCCTGATGGAGGAGACCATCCACTTGCCTCCCGCTCCGGACATGCTTGGAGTGGTTTGAGAAGAAAGACATGAACTTGGGCGCTCGAGCTCGAGTGTGCGAGAGTGGGTAAGCAAGGAGGAAGAAGGCATGGGTGAAAAGAGTGAATCCTAATCCCTTTATAAGGGCGGAAGAGGCGATGCGCCTCCCACTTGCCTGGCCAAATCGCTTATTCCCCAAGCGCCATAATTGATGGCGCGGTTGGGTTACCCATGTCCGTATTGATTAGAATCCCGTAATAAGGGGAACACGATCCCTGCTTTGACAAGAAGTGTCAAGAAAACCGCCTCGTGATATGTGCGGTGCTGGTTGAGAAAAACGGTTCGAATAATGACCGGGCCATGGCGTGATGTCATGCTGTCAAAACGTGTCAGCAAATTAGATTTGTGGAAATATTATTCTCTCTATGGTGGTATGTGGAACCTGTTTTGTAGAACCGAACACTATCCTTGGGTCCAAAATCTTCTATGGAGTATTCGGAGGAGGAACCCGCCTTGCAATGCCGAAGAGAATACTGCGCGCCGGACTCGTCGTCATTGAAGCCTGGTTCAGGGGCTACTGAGGGAGTCCTGGATTAGGGGGTCTCCGGACAGCCGGACTATATCCTTTGGCCGGACTGTTGGACTATGAAGATACAAGATTGAAGACTCCGTCCCGTGTCCGGATGGGATTCTCCTTGGCGTGGAAGGCAAGCTAGGCAATACAGATCTATAGGTCTCCTCCCTTGTAACCGACCTTGTGTAACCCTAGCCCCTTCTGGTGTCTATATAAACCAGAGGGTTTAGTCTGTAGGACAACATACAATCATACCATAGGCTAGCTTCTAGGGTTAGCCTCTATGATCCCGTGGTAGATCAACTCTTGTAATACTCATATCATCAAGAACAATCAAGCAGGAAGTAGGGTATTACCTCCATCAAGAGGGCCCGAACCTGGGTAAACATCTTGTCCCCCACCTCCTGTTACCATCCGCCTTAGGCGCACAGTTCGGGACCCCCTACCCGAGAACTGCCAGTTTTGACACTAAGAGTCCTCAACTTGAAGACCGGTTTAGGGGGCTACTGATGGTGTCCTGGACTAGGGGGTACTCACCACGTCGTCTCCCGGTCAATTAGATTGGGCCGAGGACCCCCATGGCCTTATACTCATGGGCCAGTTCGGACAGCTGCCGCATACAAGGAAGATTCCACAAGACTTGGCGGTCAAGACAAGGACTCCTCCCCCACTGGTGTATTCAGCTAGGACTCTTGTTATCCTAGGCCTCTGGTGCATTATATAAACCAGGGCCAGGCTAGTCGATAGAGAGATAAAAACAATCATAATCATAGGCTAGCTTCTAGGGTTTAGCCTCTATGATCTCGTGGTAGATCAACTATTCTAATACTCATATCATCAAGATCAATCAAGCAGGAAGTAGGGTATTACCTCCATCGAGAGGGCATCGTGTCCCCTGTCTCCTGTTACCATCGACCTTAGACGCACAGTTCGAGACCCCCTACCCGAGATCCGCAGGTTTTGACACCGACAAGAATCGCTACGGGTGAGAAGGTCTCATCGTAGTCAACTCCTTGAACTTGTCGAAAACCTTTCGCAACAAGTCGAGCTTTGTAGACAGTAATGTTATCGTCAGCGTCAGTCTTTTTCTTGAAGATCCATTTGTTCTCGATGGCTTGCCGATCATCGGGCAAGTCAACGAAAGTCCACACTTTGTTCTCATACATGGATCCCATCTCATATTTCATGGCCTCAAGCCATTTTGCGGAATCTGGGCTCATGATCGCTTCCTCATAGTTCGTAGGTTTGTCATGGTCAAGTAACATGGCCTCCAGAATAGGATTACCATACCACTCTGGTGCGGATCTTGCTCTAGTTGACCTACGAGGTTCGGTAGTAACTTGATCTGAAGTTTCATGATCATCATCATTAGCTTCCTCACTAATTGGTGTAGGTGTCACAGGAACCGGTTTATGTGATGAACTACTTTCCAATAAGGGAGTAGGTATAGTTACCTCATCAAGTTCTACTTTCCTCCCACTCACTTCTTTTGAGAGAAACTCCTTCTCTAGAAAGGATCCATTCTTAGCAACGAATGTCTTGCCTTCGGATCTGTGATACAAGGTGTACCCAATAGTTTCCTTTGGGTATCCTATGAAGACACATTTCTCCGATTTGGGTTCGAGCTTATCAGGTTGAAGCTTTTTCACATAAGCATCGCAGCCCCAAACTTAAAGAAACGACAATTTTGGTTTCTTGCCAAACCATAGTTCATAAGGCGTCGTCTCAACGGATTTTGATGGTGCCCTATTTAATATGAATGCAGCTGTTGGTGTCAAAACCGGCGGATCTCGGGTAGGGGGTCCCGAACTGTGCGTCTAAGGAGGATTGTAACAGGAGGCAGGGGACACTATGTTTTACCCAGGTTCGGGCCCTCTTGATGGAGGTAAAACCCTACGTCCTGCTTGATTAATATTAATGATATGGGTAGTACAAGAGTAGATCTACCACGAGATCGGAGAGGCTAAACCCTAGAAGCTAGCCTATGGTATGATTGTATGTTGACTAAAACCCTCCGGTTTATATAGACACCGGAGAGGTTAGGGTTACACAAGGTTGGTTACAAAGGAGGAGATACACATATCCGTATTGCCTAGCTTGCCTTCCACGCCAAGTAGAGTCCCATCCGGACACGAGACGAAGTCTTCAATCCTGTATCTTCATAGTCTAACAGTCCGGCCAATGGAGATAGTCCGGCTGTCCGGAGACCCCCTAATCCAGGACTCCCACAGTAGCCCCTGACCCAGGCTTTCAATGACGATGAGTCCGGCGCGCAGTATTGTCTTCGGCATTGCAAGGCGGGTTCCTCCTCCGAATATACCACGGAAGAATTTGAATATAAGGATAGTGTCCGACCCTACAAAATAAGTTCCACATACCACCATAGAGAGAATAATATTTCCACAAACCCAATTTGCTAACTTGTTTTGGCAACACGACATTATGTCACGGACTGGTGATTATTCGAACCGTTTCTTTTAACTAGCCCCGCACATAACACAAGGAAGTTTTTTGACACGTCTCATCAAAGCAAAGATTGTGTCCCCTTATCACGGGATTCTCATCAATACGAGCATGGGTAACCCAACCACGTCTAGGACTCCTAGATTATAGGCAAGCCTCAAACGGCCACGGAGAGGACGCTTGGTATTCACCCTCTTTATAAAGGGCCAAGGCTTTCACTTTTTTCCCTCCCGTGTTCAATCGAATCCTTCCCCCGCCTCGAGTTCTAACACCCGAAGCCCAGGTCAGGTGCTCCAGATCTTCAACCATGTCCGGATCCAGCCTTCAAGGCCAATGGATGCCCTCCTCCGTTACGGAAGAAGATATCAAGAAGTTGAGGGAGGCCAGATATCTGACCGCCGAAGTTTCGCATCGGCTGCCTGCCCCAGGGCAGGTCGTCCCTACTCCTGAACCCAACGAAGACGTCGTGTTCATCTCCCAGTTCCTCCGAGGTCTAGGCCTCGCTCTGGATCCCTTCGTAAGGGGTTTGATGTTTTACTACGGGCTAGACTTCCACGATCTAGCCCCGGACTCCTTTCTTCACATCTCGGCATTTATTGTCGTGTGTGAGGCCTTCCTCCGCGTTACCCCTCACTTCGGCCTGTGGCTCAAGACTTTTGATGTGAAGCCAAAGACAATCGAGGGACAGCACGCAGCGTGCGGAGGAGCATTAATAAGCAAGATTGCGGGAGCTCCGTGGCCAAAAGGTTCCTTTCCAAAGGTGTCCGGATTATGGCAACGGGAGTGGTTTTACATCACAGCTCCTAGAAGCGCCAAGTGGGTGGCTCCCCCCGCTTTCCGCTCGGGCCCCCCCACCACAACTAATGTCATGGATCAGCAGAGGGTTGACCTGGGGTCCAGCAAAGGACGTGCCCATACTGCAAAGCCGCATTCAAGGTCTCTTCGAGGGAGATTTTAATTTGGTCATGGTAATGCAAGTAATGCTGGTTCGTCGAGTCCAGCCTTGCAAACGCCGGCCCCTTCGCTTGTGGGAGTTCAACCCAGAAGGACCGCGCGCTATTCAAAGCTTCCTCGGCCTGACGCACGAGGATATGTACAAGTCATTCTTCGGACCTCAAACAGAGTGTATGGATACTACCGAGGACGTGGGCCTGAGTAGCAATCGCGCCGCCGAACAAGTAAGTAATCCTCTAGCCGGACACACCATCTTTTTTTACCATGACGTCATTCCTGAGAAATCGCCCTTTGACTAGGACTGGCTAACAAAGGCGAAGATGATTCGGTGTTCGGCCCCCCTCCCTAAGGGTTTGGAAAACCCGGTACTGCAAAAGGATGCTCGAGCTCGCACCTTGCCTGGAGCCCTCGAAGGAAGATACGGGGGGGATAATATGGGCGAAAGCGGGCCCCCATCGTTGCCAGTTCCAACCGAGGGAATGAGTGCCTCCATAAGGGAGGATAGCCAGGGAGAAGATTCTGACCTCCTCTCGCTACGGGGGAGGAAGAGGACTGCCTCTGAGGATCCGGAAACCGAGGCCTCCAAACGGGAGAAGAAGTCTCCAACAGAGGGTCCTGCCTCGGGGGGTGCTTTTGCCACACAAAGTCCACGCGGGATCAGCCCTCCAACGAGTTGTAAGTGATCAAAAAATACTTTAATAGTGAAGGTATACTACCTTTCCTCTGAGGAAAATAACCGAAGCATATATCTTGCAGTTCAGACCTGAGCCCTTCTCAGCTGAGCTCGTCTTCGGGGGATCTTCTTCCGGAGATGATGGAGAGCGAAACGCCTCCCCCGGACTCCCCCGCTCAAGAAGAGGGCGACCTCGAAGTGTCGTCACGGAGGGCCTCTCCGGATCCGGTGAGGTCAGAAGATAATCCCATAGTCACCCGAAGTCCCCAGCGTCCGGCTCTCGAAGAGAGCAAACAACAGAGTCCGGCACCATCTGGTATGCGGTCGGACATTCTGAGGGAGCTGTTGGAGCGAGCGGCCATCTCAGAAGAACACCATACGCTGATGGGTACGGTGATGGAAAGAATTTCGTCCGCCGAAAGTGGATTACATGAAGCCTTTATGAGTATACTGATGGGCTTTGAGGTACGTGAAATGATATACTTTTTGATAGTATCGCACATGTTAGGTGTGCTCTGTGTAGATAGCAGCCCCTGAGACTCTGGTTGTCGTCGAGAACGGCGGCGAACAAAGGATCATAGTCCCAGGTAATAACCAGACTGCCTTTATATGCAGGTGGTGGAAGCTCCGGTGGCTAGCCGGACTAATGAGTTTGCCGAACTAAACGCCGACATCGAGCTTGTTAACAAGCGGCTTGACGAGTCACAGGGTAAGTAAAGTTTTTCTGGTGAATGTCACATAATAAGAGCAGCATGATGCCAGTATCTTTAATATGTTGTGACTGCAGACGGAGCTGCCACCGTGGAGACCCTTCGGGAGGAACTTGCCCGAGCTAAGGAACAAGCAAGAGTTAGTAATGCGGCTGCTTTGAAGGCGGCCGAAGAGTTAAGAGCCGAGAAGGCCGCGCATTGCGAAAGCAAAGAGAAGATGGCCGTAGAATTAAAAGACACTGCCGACCGTTGCCAGTTCCTTGAAAAAGGGAACCGAGTGAAGGCAGCGGACCTTGAAAAGGCCACGATGGTGAGCAAAGACACTCGCTCTGCTATGAGGGCGAAGAAGGAGGAGCTGCGCGAAGCCGGGGATATTGCGGCTGGGAAGCCCTTTCTGCTGCAGAGGAAGTTCGAAGATCCGCGGTATGCCCCTTTGGATCGGCTGTGGAGTTCGGCAGACGCATATATGGACTTGGCGGCAAGCACTGCCGATGCGGTCGAATACTTCCGAGATCAGACAGATCGTGAAGTGGACAAGTTGTTCTGGTCACAGTTTAACGTTCCAGAGCGTTCGCTTCCCTTGACTGATCAGCTAGCCGAATGGGCCGAACTTCATAGGTTGTCCGGATTTGCCATGAGGTCCGTCGTAGATCATTTGTGGCCGGAGAAGCCGAAGCCGAACAGCTATTTCAGCTTAGTGCAGCAGTTCCTTGCTGCGGTGCCGCGCATCAATGCGATGAAGAGGTCGGCGTGCCTAGAAGGCTCGCGGATGGCCTTTGCCCATGTCAAGGTATACTGGGCGGAGATGGACGCTACCACTGTTGCGGCGCAAGGTTCGGCCATAGGCCGAGTAGCTGCCGAGCACTATTTTGAAGAGGTTCTTGAGGGTGCTCGTTCGATAGAGTCCCAGTGCTCGAGGAATATTATGTTTGAGTGACATGTATTCCCATTGTAAGCACAATGTTTTTATGAAATGTAGTAAGGCTGTATTTATAGTTTTGCCGGAAAGTAATATGATGCCTCATGTGCGGCCGTTTATGTATATATGTATATAACCTGAAAGATTGCAGTCGTCGGCTTCAACCCCCATGCATATAATGCGGAGGTGTTCGCAGAAGACGCGTGTTCACACTTAACCCAACGTCTTGGTCCTATTAAGGAGGTGATAGCACAGCGAATGGGGCAACCAGACTATGATGCTTTAACACTTTCACTTAGCCATAGGAGTTTGACGGTGGGGCTACTATATAGCCCCTGGTGGCTCCGCACTCTCCCAAACTCGGGGTGCGTATATACCTGGCCGGGAAACGGCCCTTCGTTAAAGCGGAGGAATTCTAACATTCCGATAGGTCATCGAGTGGTTGACCAGTCTCGCGCTATATCATGACAGTCACTTTTCGGCTTTCTCTACTGAGGTGCTCGTCCGGACGAACCAGGGCACAATCGCAGTAGTTCTCCTGGTGCTGCCTTAGCCGATAGAATGGAACGTAAGGCACCAAAACACAGCCGGGCAAACCCAACATTTCACCAAAGACATGGTTCGGAGCTGATGCATATAAAGCCAAACTCGTGACGCCGAACACTCCCTAAGGTATTCGGTCTTTATGGTATAAACCGGGCCTAAATAGTGCCCTTTGTAAGAATCCCCTTGTGTCTAGGTACGGGCGTTTATTCTGACGTGGCCACATGCCAAGACGTTAGCATCCTTCTCAATTGTATTGAGAATCCGACGGATGTGTATCAACAAGAGACAGTAAAAAAGGTTTACGCAGGGTCTTAATCCAAAAAGAATCCTTGGAGCGGGTCCCTGCTGCACGTCTGCGCCTGTGTCTCCGTTGTGCCGTATCCTGAACGGGTGTAGCACGATGGTCATTTGTAAAAAGAGAGGAACTTAGGTGAAAAGTTGTCGTGCAAAAAGCTAGTTTTTAAAGAAACCATGTACAATTAAAGATGAGTAAAAATTGCCACTTGTTTGCGCGCGTTGAGCCTCTTGTATTTGTAATAGGGGTGTGGCCATCAATCCGGTATGAATTACATATAGCTGCACCGGACTCGTCTAACCGTGTCTGTGGTCTTGACGACCTATCAAATGCTTTAGTTGGTGAGGCCGTTTTTATGTGCGGCTGCCAAGGCAGTCGCACTCTCTTCGGCGCGCAAATATCGCTCAATATTTCCATTCACTGTAATGATGCCACGTGGACCGAGCATCTTGAGTGTGAGTGAAGCATAATGCGGTATTGCATTAAAGCGAGCGAAAGCTTCACGTCCAAGTAGTGCTTGATAGCCACTTTGGAATGGAGCAATGTGGAAGGTTAAATGTTCGCTATGGAAATTATCGGGGAAGCCGAATATAACCTCTAGTAGCAGGGAGCCCGTGCAGTGAGCCCCTGGGCCTGGCGTTACTCCTTTAAAGGTAGTGTTGCTATGGCAAATTTTTGTTGGATCTATCCCCATTTCGCGGATTGTATCCTGGTATATCAGGTTTAAACTGCTGCCACTGTCCATCAGGACTCGTGTAAAGTGGTATCCGTCAATTATTGGGTCTAATACCAGGGCAGCCCATCCTGCACGCCGGATACTTGCTGATTAATCACGATGGTCGAAAGTGATCGTTTGAGACGACCAGTGGCAGGACTTCGCGGTGATAGGCCCTTGGGCATATTTTTCTGGGAGTGCCGCTTTGTTTCTCCCCTTGATCACATGTAACATGTTGACTGTTTTGACTTCTGGTGGAAACTTCTTTTGTTCCCCAATGTCTTGCTTGGGAGGCTCATCCTCGTCTTCGCTTGGTGTATCCTCCCCCTTGTGTACGGCGTTGAGCTTGCCGGACTGCTTGAAGACCCAACATTCTATGTGGGTATGATTAGCGGGTTTACCAGGGGTGCTATGGATCTGACATACTAGGTCCAGAATTTTGTTTAGGCTGGATAGTTCGTCTCTGGCGCCTTTAGAGGGCAGCTTTTGCTGACTTGGCCGAGAGCTTTTGAATCCGGCGTTTACTGCCGTGCTCTTCGTGCTGTCTTCTTTATTCCGGCGTTTGTTATTGTTGTTGTGCCGTGATTTCCCGTTTCTATCTCTAACTTCGGATGTACCAGGGTCGCTGATGCTGCATCTGGCTAGCCAGCTATCCTCGCCCGCACAAAAGCGGGTCATGAGGCTTGTTAATGCTGCCATTGTTCGTGGCTTTTCTTGGCCGAGGTGTCTGGCAAGTCATTCGTCACGGACGCTATGCTTAAAAGCTGCCAAGGCTTCGGTGTCTGGACAGTCGACTATTTGGTTCTTTTTAGTAAGAAACCTGTTCCAAAGGTGTCGGGCTGACTCTCCGGGCTGTTGAGTTATATGACTCAAATCGTCCGCGTCCGGAGGTCGGATGTAAGTCCCCTAAAAATTTGCCCGAAAAGCATCTTCGAGCTCTTCCCAGCTTCCAATGGAACTTTTGGGGAGGCTCTTAAGCCAGTGTCGAGCTGGCCCTTTGAGTTTGAGGGGTAAATACTTAATGGCGTGGAGGTCATCTCCTCGAGCCATATGGATATGGAGGATATAATCCTCAATCCAGACACCAGGGTCTGTTGTTCCGTCGTATGCCTCTATATTTACGGGTTTGAATCCCTCTGGAAATTCATGATCCAGCACCTCATCGGTGAAACATAGGGGGTGTGCGGCACCCCTGTACCCGGGTGTACTGCGTTCTTCGGATGTTTGTTGTGTTGCGTTGTATGCTGGAGCGCGCTTACGTGGTCCATAGATGGATCTGGTTGTGCCATCCTTTTGATGCGAGTCCTCGCGTGGATCGCGTATTGGCTTATGTGCGGCGTTGTTTGCCACTCTATGTTAGCCGTGAGGTCGCCTATCCGGCCAGATGGCTGTTTTGATTTTTGGTTGTGGGGGATCTAAGGCCTCCTCATCAAATTCAGGTAGCAACTTCCGCTTCGGGTAGCTCTTGGTAGGGCGACTACCACCGTACTTCGCTTCTGTGTTGAGTACTTTGTTCCATCTGATTTGGAGTGTGTCTTGCACAGCCTTGAGCCTTTGCTTCTGCTTTTTTAGACTCCTCGCGGTGGCAACGAGCCTTTGATGGGCATTCTGTTGCTCCGGGTGTCTTTCCAATGTGACGTCATCTGGATTATGATTTTTGACAGAGTTGGGTTGTTCGGCTGGATTCTCCGTGTTGCCATGGTCCGGCAATGGTTCCCCCTGCTCTAGCGCTGGATCTGCGTGATCGTTGCTTCTACCGAGGCGGGATTTGGGGCGGTGCTTACGCCGCCGTTTTGACTGCTTTCCGAGGGAACAACCCTTCGTAGCGTCCTTCCGTTCCTCGTCGTCGTTTTCTTTTGTGTGTCCACCATGTATACGTCATGTGGTGAAGTGGGCGTCCAATGCCCTGTGGGCAGTGATTCCTGCTCGTCTCCTGCATTGTCGTCCATACCGTCGATGTCTTCGGAGTCGGAATCGAGCATGTCGGTTAAGTCATCAACAGTGGCTATTAAGTGGGTGGTGGGTGGGCGGCGAATTTCTTCGTCATCCGCGTCCCAATCCTGCCGAGCATAGTTCAGCCAGGATTCTCCTGTCAAGGAGAGAGCCTTTAATGAATTTAGTATATCGCCAAAGGGCGGGTGCTGAAAGATATCCGCGGAGGTAAACTCCATGATTGGCGCCCAACCAGATTCAATCGGAACGGGCGCAGGCGGTTCGGAGTCCATGGCCGGAAGAGGATCCGGCAGTTTAACAACACGACTCTCGTGCAAGGTAAGGTCGATGTTTGACTCGATCGTCGCTAAGGGTAAGGCTTCCGCGGCGGGGTCCATCCACCCGTCCGCGGAAGGCGCAACTGGCTCCGAATTGAGGGTCGGAGCGGCTGCCGGTGCGATCTTAACACTGTCCGATGGTAGAGCTAAATCGTACTCATCGTGACCGCTTGACGCGCAAGGCAGAGGCTCGAATCCGTCGAAGATCAAGTCTCCGCGAATATCAGCCGTGTAGTTTAAGCTTCCAAACCTGACCTGGTGGCCAGGGGCGTAACTTTCAATCTGCTCCAGATGGCCAAGCGAATTGGCCCGCAGTGCAAAGCCGCTGAACACGAAGATCTGTCCGGGGAGAAAAGTCTCACCCTGGATCGCATCGCTACCGATGATAGTAGGAGCCATCAAGCCTAACGGCGACGACACAGAGGAACTCTCAATGAAAGCACCAATGTTGGTGTCAAAACCGGCGGATCTCGGGTAGGGGGTCCCGAACTGTGCGTCTAAGGCGGATGGTAACAGGAGGCAGGGGACACAATGTTTTACCCAGGTTCGGGCCCTCTTGATGGAGGTAAAACCCTACGTCCTGCTTGATTAATATTGATGATATGGGTAGTACAAGAGTAGATCTACCACAAGATCGGAGAGGCTAAACCCTAGAAGCTAGCCTATGGTATGATTGTATGTTGTCCTACGGACTAAAACCCTCCGGTTTATATGGACACGGGAGAGGTTAGGGTTACACAAGGTCGGTTACAAAGGAGGAGATACACATATCCGTATTGCCTAGCTTGCCTTCCACGCCAAGTAGAGTCCCATCCGGACACGAGACGAAGTCTTCAATCCTGTATCTTCATAGTCTAACAGTCCGGCCAATGGAGATAGTCCAGCTATCCGGAGACCCCCTAATCCAGGACTCCCACAGCAGCTGTCTCTAAAGCATAACCCCAAAACGATAGCGGTAAATCAGTAAGAGAGATCATAGCTCGCACTATATCTAGTAAAGTACGATTACGATGTTCGGACACACCATTACGCTGTGGTGTTTCGGGTGGCGTGAATTGTGAAACTATTCCATATTATTTCAAATGTAAACCAAACTCGTAACTCAAGTATTCTCCTCCATGATCAGATCGTAGAAACTTTATTTTCTTGTTACGATGTTTTTCCACTTCAGTCTGAAATTCTTTGAACTTTTCAAATGTTTCAGACTTATGTTTCATTACGTAGATATACACATATATGCTCAAATCATCTGTGAAGGTGAGAAAATAACGATACCCACCGCGAGACTCAACATTCATCGGACCACATACATCAGTATGTATGATTTCCAGCAAATCTGTTGCTCGCTCCATTGTTCCGGAGAACGGCGTTTTAGTCATCTTGCCCATGAGACATGGTTCGCAAATACCAAGTGATTCATAATCAAGTGATTCCAGAAGTCCATCAGAATGGAGTTTCTTCATGCGCTTTACACCAATATGACCTAAACGGCAGTGCCACAAATAAGTTGCACTATCATTATCAACTCTACTATCAAGATTTAGTAAAAATAGACCACTCATCAAGGGTGCATTACCATAAAAGATATTACTCATATAAATAGAACAACCATTATTCTCTGATTTAACTGAATAACCATCTCGCATTAAACAAGATCCAAATATAATTTTCATGCTCAACGCTGGCACCAAATAACAATTGTTCAGGTCTAAAACTAATCCCGAAGGTAGATGTAGAGGTAGCGTGCCGACGGCGATCCCATCAACTTTGGAACCATTTCCCACGCGCATCATCACCTCGTCCTTAGCCAGTCTTCGCTTAATCCGTAGTCCCTGTTTCGAGTTGCAAATATTAGCAACAGAACCAATATCAAATACCCAGGTGCTACTGCGAGCTCTAGTAATGTACACATCAACAACATGTATATCACATATACCTTTGTTCACCTTGCCATCCTTCTTATCCGCCAAATACTTGAGGCAGTTCCGCTTCCAGTGACCAGTTCCTTTGAAATAGAAGCACTTAGTCTCAGGCTTAGGTACAGAATTGGGTTTCTTCTCTTGAGCAGCAACTTGTTTGTCGTTCTTCTTGAAGTTCCCTTTCTTCTTCCCTTTCCCCTTTTTCTTGAAACTGGTGGTCTTGTTGACCATCAACACTTGATGCTCCTTCTTGATTTCTACCTCTGTAGCCTTTAGCATTGCGAAGAGCTCGGGAATCGTCTTATCCATCCCTTGCATATTATAGTTCATCACAAAGCTCTTGTAGCTTGGTGGCAATGATTGAAGAACTCTGTCAATGACACTATCAACCGGAAGATTAACTCCCAGCTGAGTCAAGTGATTATGGTACCCAGACATTCTGAGTATATGTTCACTGATAGAACTATTCTCCTCCATCTTGCAGCTGTAGAACTTATTAGAGACTTCATATCTCTCAATCCGGGAATTTGCTTGAAATATTAACTTCAACTCCTGGAACATCTCATATGCTCCATGACGTTCAAAACAACGTTGAAGTCCCAGTTCTAAGCCGTAAAGCATGGCACACTAAACTATTGAGTAGTCATCAGCTTTGCTCTACCAGACGTTCATAACATCTAGCGTTGCTCCTGCAGCGGGTTTGGCACCCAGCGGTGCTTCCAGGAGTAATTCTTCTATGCAGCAATGAGGATAATCCTCAAGTTACGGACCCAGTCTGTGTAATTGGCACTAGCATCTTTCAACTTTGCTTTTCTCAAGGAACGCATTAAAATTCAACGGAACAACAACACGGGCCATCTATCTACAATAACATAGACAAGCAAAATACTATCAGGTACTAAGTTCATGATAAATTTATGTTCAATTAATCGTATTACTTAAGAACTCCCACTTAGATAGACATCCCTCTAATCATCTAAGTGATCACGTGATCCATATCAACTAAACCATAACCGATCATCACGTGAAATGGAGTAGTTTTCAATGGTGAACATCACTATGTTGATCATATCTACTATATGATTCACGCTCAACCTTTCGATCTCAGTGTTCTGAGGCCATATCTGCATGCATATGCTAGGCTCGTCAAGTTTAACCCGAGTATTATGCGTGTGTAAAACTGTCTTACACCCGTTGTAGATGAACGTTGAGCTTATCACACCCAATCATCACGTGGTGTCTCGGCACGACGAACTTTGGCAATGGTGCATACTCAGGGAGAACACTTTTACCTTCAAATTTTGTGAGAGATCATCTTATAATGCTACTGTCAAACAAAGCAGAATAAGATGCATAAAGGATAAACATCACATGCAATCAATATAAGTGATATGATATGGCCATCATCATCTTGTGCCTTTGATCTCCATCTCCAAAGCACCGTCATGATCACCATCATCACCGGCGCGACACCTTGATCTCCATCATAGCATCGTTGTCGTCTTGCCAACTATTGCTTCTATGACTATCGCTACCGCTTGGTGATAAAGTAAAGCAATTACAGGGTGATTGCATTGCATACAATAAAGCGACAACCATATGGCTCCTGCCAGTTGCCGATAACTCTGTTACAAAACATGATCATCTCATACAATAAATATAGCATCATGTCTGGACCATATCACATCACAACATGCCTTGCAAAAACAAGTTAGACGTCCTCTACTTTGTTGTTGCAAGTTTTACGTGGCTGCTACGGGCTGAGCAAGAACCGTTCTTACCTACACATCAAAACCACAACTATAGTTCGTCAAGTTAGTGTTGTTTTAACCTTCTTAAGGACCAGGCGTAGCCACACTCGGTTCAACTTAAGTTGGAGAAACTGACACCCGCCAGCCACCTGTGTGCAAAGCACGTCGATAGAACCAGTCTCGCATAAGCGTACGCGTAATGTCGGTCTGGGCCGCTTCATCTAACAATACTGCCGAACCAAAGTATGACATGTTGGTAAGCAGTATGACTTGTATCACCCACAACTCACTTGTGTTCTACTCGTGCATATAACATCTACGCAATAACTTGGCTCGGATGCCACTGTTGGGGAACGTAGTAATTTCAAAAAAATTCCTACGCACACGCAAGATCATGGTGATGCATATCAATGAGAGGGGAGAGTGTCGCCCGCGTACCCTCGTAGACCGTTAAGCGTAAGCGTTATAACAACACGGTTGATGTAGTCGTACGTCTTCACGATCGACCGATCCTCAGCACCGAACGTACGGCACCTCCGCGTTCAGCACACGTTCAGCTCGGTGACGTTCCGCAAACTCATGATCCAGTAGAGCTCGGGGAAGAGTTTCGTCAGCATGACGGCGTGGTGACAATGTTGATGAAGCTACCATCGCAGGGCTTCGCCTAAGCACCACTACGATATAACCGAGGTGGATTATGGTGGAGGGCGGGGGGCACCACACACGGCTAAGAGATCAACAGATCAATTCTTGTGTCCCTGGGGTGCCCCCGTGTCCCTGTATATAAAGGAGCTAGGGGAGGCGGTCGGCCAAGGAGGAGGGCGCGCCAAGGGGGGATTCCTACTCCCACCGGGAGTAGGAATCCCTCCTTTCCTAGTTGGAGTAGGAGAGGAGAAGGAAGGGAGAGAAGAGAGAAGAAAAGGGGGGGCGCCGCCCCTCCTCCTTGTCCAATTCGGATTAGAGGGGGAGGGGGCGTGCGGCTGCCCTTGGCCGCCCCTCCTTTTCTCCCACTAAGGCCCATTAGGCCCAATATACTCCCCGGGGGGTTCTGGTAACCCCCCCCCCCCCCCCCGGTACTCCGGTAAATGTTCAAAACCTCCCGGAACCTTTCTTGTATCTGAACATGGTCATCCAATATATCGATCTTTATGTCTCGACCATTTCGAGACTCCTCGTCATGTCCGTGATCATATCCGGGACTCCGAACTACCTTTGGTACATCAAAACACAAAAACGCATAATATTGATCATCACAAAACTTTAAGCGTGCGAACCCTACAGGTTCGAGAACTATGTAGACATGATCGAGACACGTCTCCAGTCAATAACCAATAGCGGAACCTGGATGCTCATATTGGTTCCTACATATTCTACGAAGATCTTTATCGGTCAAACCGCATAACAACATACGTTGTTCCCTTTTCATCAGTATGTTACTTGCCCGAGATTTGATCGTCGGTATCTCAATGCCTAGCTCAATCTCATTACCGGCAAGTCTCTTTACTCGTTACGTAATGCATCATCCCGCAACTAACTCATTAGTCACATTGCTTGCAAGGCTTATAGTGATGTGCATTACCGAGAGGGCCCAGAGATACCTCTTCGACAATCGGAGTGACAAATCCTAATCTTGATCTATGCCAACTCAACAAGTACCATCGGAGACACCTGTAGAGCACCTTTATAATCACCCAGTTACGTTGTGACATTTGGTAGCACACAAAGTATTCCTCCGGTAATCAGGAGTTGCATAATCTCATAGTCATAGGAACATGTATAAGTCATGAAGAAAGTAATAGCAGTAAACTAAAACGATCAAGTGCCAAACTAACGGAATGGGTCAAGTCAATCACATCATTCTCTAATGGTGTGATCTCGTTAATCAAATGACAACTCATGTCTATAGCTAGGAAACTTAACCATCTTTGATTCAACAAGCTAGTCAAGTAGAGGCATACTAGTGACACTTTGTTTGTCTATGTATTCACACATCTACTAAGTTTCCGGTTAATACAATTCTAGCATGAAGTATAAAACTTTATCATGAAATAAGGAAATAAATAATAACTTTATTATTGCCTCTAGGGAATATTTCCTTCAGGTTGGCCCCCTCCCCTCCTCCACTCCTTTATATACGGGGGAGGGGCACCCCATAGACACACAAGTTGATCATTGATCTTTTAGCCATGTGCGGTGCCCCCCCTCCACCATAATCCACCTCGGTAATATCGTAGCGGTGTTTAGGCGAAGCCCTATTCCGGTAGAAACATCATCACCGTCATCACGCCGTCATGCCGACGAAGCTCTCCCTCGAAGATCTACTGGATCGTGAGTTCGTGGGGCGTCACTGATCCAAACGTGTGCAGATCGTGGAGGTGCCGTATCTTCGGTACTAGATCGGACGATCGTGAAGACGTACGACTACATCAACCGCGTTGTCATAACGCTTCCGCTTACGGTCTACGTGGGTACGTAGACGATACTCTCCCCTCTCGTTGCTATGCATCACCATGATCTTGCATGTGCGTAGGAATTTTTTTGAAATTACGGCGTTCCCTAACAGTGGCATCCGAGCAAGGTTTATGCATAGATGTTATATGCACGAGTAGAACACAAAGGAGTTGTGCGCGTGGGTATATACATATTGCTTGCTGTCACTAGTTGATTCTTGATTCAGCGGCATTGTTGGATGAAGCGGCCTAGACCGACATTACGCGTACGCTTACGGGAGACTGGTTCTACCGACGTGCTTCACACATAGGTGGCTAGTTGGTGTCTGTTTCTCCAGCTTTAGTTGAATCTGATTCAATGAATAGGGTTCTTTTTGAAGATCAAAAAGCAATCACTATACCGCATTGTGGTTTTTGATGAGTAGGTAAGAACGGTTCTTGCTCAGCCCGTAGCAGCCACGTAAAACTTGCAACAACAAAGTAGAGGACGTCTAACTTGTTTTTGTAGGGCATGTTGTGATGTGATATGGTCAAGACATGATGCTAAATTTTATTGTATGAGATGATCATGTTTTGTAACACAGTTATCGACAACTGGCAGGAGCCATATGGTTGTAGCTTTATTGTATGAAATGCAATCGCCATGTAATTGCTTTACTTTATCACTAAGCGGTAGCAATAGTCGTTGAAGCAATAGTTGGCAAGACGACAACAATGCTTCGATGGAGATCAAGGTGTCAAGCCGGTGACGATGGTGATCATGATGGTGCTTTGGAGATGGAGATCTAAGGCACAAGATAATGATGGCCGTATCATATCGCTTATATTGATTGCATGTGATGTTTATCCTTTATGCATCTTATTTTGCCTAGTTCGGCGGTAGCATTATAAGATGATCTCTAACTAAATTTCAAGGTATAAGTGTTCTCCCTGAGTATGCACCGTTGCTACAGTTCGTCGTGCCGAGACACCATGTGACAATCGGGTGTGATAAGCTCTACGTTCACATACAACGGGTGCAAGCCAGTTTTGCACATGCGGAATACTCGGGTTAAACTTGACGAGCCTAGCATATGCAGATATGGCCTTGGAACACTGGAGACCGAAAGGTCGAGCGTGAATCATATAGTAGATATGATCAACATAGTGATGTTCACCATTGAAAACTACTGCATCTCACGTGATGATCGGACATGGTTTAGTTGATATGGATCATGTGATCACTTAGATGATTAGAGAGATGTCTATCTAAGTGGGAGTTCTTAAGTAATTTGATTAATTGAACTTTAATTTATCATGAACTTAGTACCTGATATTATTTTGCATGTCTATGTTGTTGTAGATAGATGGCCCGTGCTGTTGTTCCGTTGAATTTTAATGCATTCCTAGAGAAAGCTAAGTTGAAATATGATGGTAGCAACTACACGGACTGGGTCCGTAACTTGAGGATTATCCTCATTGCTGCACAGAAGAATTACGTCCTAGAAGCAGTGCTAGGTGACAAACCCGCTGCAGGAGCAACGCCAGATGTTATGAACACCTAGCAGAGCAAAGCTGATGACTACTCGATAGTTCAGTGTGCCATGCTTTATGGCTTAGAACCGGGACTTCAATGACGTTTTGAGCGTCATGGAGCATATGAGATGTTCCAGGAGTTGAAGTTAATATTTCAAGCAAATGCCCGGATTGAGAGATATGAAGTCTCCAATAAGTTCTACAACTGCAAGATGGAGGAGAATAGTTCTGTCAGTGAACATATACTCAGAATGTCTGGGTACCATAATCACTTGACTCAGCTGGGAGTTAATCTTCCGGTTGATAGTGTCATTGACAGAGTTCTTCAATCACTGCCACCAAGCTACAAGAGCTTTGTGATGAACTATAATATGCAAGGGATGGATAAGACGATTCCCGAGCTCTTCGCAATGCTAAAGGCTACGGAGGTAGAAATCAAGAAGGAGCATCAAGTGTTGATGGTCAACAAGACCACCAGTTTCAAGAAAAAGGGGAAAGGGAAGAAGAAAGCGAACTTCAAGAAGAATGACAAACAAGTTGCTGCTCAAGAGAAGAAACCCAAGTCTGGACCTAAGCCTGAGACTAAGTGCTTCTATTTCAAAGGAACTAGTCACTGGAAGCGGAACTGCCTCAAGTATTTGGCGGATAAGAAGGATGGCAAGGTGAACAAAGGTATATGTGATATACATGTTGTTGATGTGTACATTACTAGAGCTCGCAGTAGCACCTGGGTATTTGATATTGGTTCTGTTGCTAATATTTGCAACTCGAAACAGGGACTACGGATTAAGCGAAGACTGGCTAAGGACGAGGTGACTATGCGCGTGGGAAATGGTTCCAAAGTTGATGGGATCGCCGTCGGCACGCTACCTCTACATCTACCTTCGGGATTTGTTTTAGACCTGAACAATTGTTATTTGGTGCCAGCGTTGAGCATGAAAATTATATTTGGATATTATTTAATGCGAGACAGTTATTCATTTAAATCAGAGAATAATGGTTGTTCTATTTATATGAGTAATATCTTTTATGGTCATGCACCCTTGATGAGTGGTCTATTTTTACTAAATCTTGATAGTAGTGATACACATGTTCATAGTATTGAAGCCAAAAGATGCATAGTTGATAATGATAGTGCAACTTATTTGTGGCACAGCTGTTTAGGTCATGTGTAAAGCGAATGAAGAAACTCCATTCCGATGGACTTCTGGAATCACTTGATTATGAATCACTTGGTACTTACGAACCATGCCTCATGGGAAAGATGAATAAAACTCCGTTCTCCGGAACAATGGAGCGAGCAACAAAGTTATTGGAAATCATACATACTGATGTATGTGGTCCAATGAACATTGAAACTCGCGGCGGATACCGTTATTTTCTCACCTTCACAGATGTTTTGAGCAGATATGGGTATATCTACTTGATGAAACGTAAGTCTGAAACATTTGAAAAGTTCAAAGAATTTCATAGTGAAGTGGAAAATCATCGTAACAAGAAAATCAAGTTTCTACGATCTGATCGTGGAGGCGAATGTTTGAGTTATGAGTTTGGACTTCATTTGAAACAATGCGGAATAGTTTCGCAACTCACGCCACCTGTAACACCACAACGCAATGGTGTGTCCGAACGCCGTAATCGTACTTTACTAGATATGGTGCGATCTATGATGTCTCTCACTGATTTACCGCTATCATTTTGGGGTTACGCTTTAGAGACAGCTACATTCACATTAAATAGGGCACCATCTAAATCCGTCGAGATGACACCTTATGAACTGTGGTTTGGCAAGAAACCCAAGTTGTCGTTTCTTAAAGTTTGGGGCTGCGATGCTTATGTGAAAAAGCTTCAACCCACACGCCTGCCATACCCACCTCGCGCGCTGGGTGTCGGATGGGCCAACTCATTTTACGCCTTTTTTCTTTCATTTTTCCTTGTTTTAGTTTTTTTATTTTTCTTTTTCTTTTTTTAGTTTGTTCTCCTTTCTTTTCATTTTTTTGTTTTCTTTTTATTTTCATTTTCCTTCTTTACTTTTTCTCTTTTGTTTACGAATTTTCTTTCCAAATTTGTGAATATTTTTTTGTTCATCGAATTAAAGAAAAATCATCAATGTAAAAAATGTTCATCAATTCAAAAAATGTTTATGAATTCAACTTTTGTTCATTGGGATTCAAAAAATGTTCATAAAACATCAATTTTTATGTAGCAAATTGTAAAAAGTTCATCAAATTCTAAATTTGTTTATCTTTTTTTAAAATGTTCATAAATATGAAATTTGTTCATGTGTTTTTTTATGTCGAATACAAAGTTTGTTCATCTATTTGAAAAATGTTCATTGATTTCGAAATTTGTTCATCAAATACCAGAAAATGTCTATGAAATTTTTTTCATCAAAATTAAAAAATTGTTCATAAAAATTTGAAAATTATTCAGTCTTTTGAAATCCCAATTGTTTTTTGAATTCTAGAACTTTTTCCGAATTCGGTAGAATTTTTTTGAATTCGTGAACGTTTTTAAAAGTTAGAATTGTTTTCGAAATCTCGAAGAAAAAAATAGGAGGGAACCTTGCACCCCACATGGGCCGGCCTAGAAGGGCATACAGGAAGCTCCCGTCCTCCACTTACCAAAGTTGTTCTTCAACACGAAGGAGAAGAAAAAAACCACAGCCCGGTAGCCCACGTAATCGTCTGTCTTCCACACAAAGCAGTCATCCGTCTCCAACACGAACACGAGTGGGGAACTGAGAAACCAATCCACCGCTGCTTTCTCCCCCATTGTTTTCCCTCTCTCACATCTCGTCACTTCTGCCGCGAATTTGTGCTCTACGTATGATTTTACTTGTTGCTCTAGAATAGACAACTGGTATGCTTGGAATTAAAAAAAATGTTACATTGTAATGCTTGGAATTTGTGCTCTATGTATGATTTTACCTGTTTCTCTAGAATGAGAATTAACCATCTTCCCTTTCAACATGAGTTTAATGGTAATAAAACCTTGGATTCTTACGCTAAGGGTGTATATGATTAGTATGATGTGAAACAAATAGAAGAATTCGTTGCTTCTAAAGGTGCTTATAAAATTGTCTCTTTGCTTGAAAATATGATGATGCGCTGTACAAATCTGAAAATCTTGCCATAGTTAAATATTAATAAGAAAACTATGGATACAATGATCATACTAATGAATTTATTGAGAGAATGTCTGCTGCCCTGGAAGAGATTAATATTTTGCAGGAATATATGGAAAAATAAATTAGTGAAACTGTGAGCTCATTAGATGAAAAAGATGAAGAGGGGAGTGAAGAAAAAAAAGGAGGAAGAGTGGATTGATCACCCATGTCAACCTTCTAACGAGAGTAACTCTTTAACTCATACATTGTTTAATTTTCCTTCGTACTTACCGGTGGATGAATGCTACGTTGACAAATGCTATGATCCCCTAGATTAATTTGAAATATCCCTTTTTTGATGAAGTTGATGCTTGCTATGCTTATGGCTATGATGCCACTATGAATTATGCCTAGGTTAATGACCTTATTGATCCGGTTACGAGGTAGTGGGATGGGGAGTTGGTAACTCTAACTTTTTAACAAATAGATGTTTAGCGTGTTTTGTCTATTTCATTGCCTGCTACATGGATGATTTTGTGGGATGCATTGATAAAGATGGATTGTTCTAAGCCCTTTCAGCATATCACGCGAAAATGGGACCACCAAACTGTTGGGGAACGTAGTAATTTCAAAATTTTCCTACGCACACGCAAGATCATGGTGATGCATAGCAACGAGAGAGGAGAGTATCATCCATGTACCCTCGTAGACCATAAGCAGAAGCATCATGAGAACACGGTTGATGTAGTCGTACGTCTTCATGATCCGACCGATCCAAGTACCGAACATACGGCACCTCTGAGTTCAGCACACGTTCAGCTCGATGACGTCTCACGAACTCCGATCCAGCAGAGCTTCACAGGAGAGTTCCGTCAGCATGACGGCGTGATGACGGTGATGATGTTGCTACCGACGCAGGGCTTCACCTAAGCACCACTACGATATGATCGAGGTGGATTATGGTGGAGGGGGGCACCGCACACGGCTTGGAACAATCAACTTGTGTGTCGTAGGGTGCCCCCTGCCCCGTATATAAAGGAGCAAGGGGGAGGCCGGCCGACCCTTGCAGGGCGCGCCAGGAGGAGGAGTCCTCCTCCTAGTAGGAGTAGGACTCCCCTTTCCTACTCCTACTAGGAGGGGGGAAGGAAGGAGGAGAGGGAGAAGGAAAGGGGGGCGACGCCCCCCTTCCCTAGTCCAATTTCGACCAGAGGGGGAGGGGGCGCGCGGCCTGCCCTGGCCAGCCCTCTATCTCTCTACTAAGTCCCACGTGGCCCATTATTTCTCCCGGGGGTTCCGGTAACCCTCCGGCACTCCGGTTTTCTCCGAAATTACCGGGAACACTTCCAGTATCCGAATATAGTCGTCCAATATATCAATCTTTATGTCTCGACCATTTCGAGACTCCTCGTCATGTACGTGATCACATCCGGGACTCCAAACTACCTTCGGTACATCAAATCACATAAACTCATAATACCGATCGTCACCGAACGTTAAGCGTGCGGACCCTACGGGTTCGAGAACAATGTAGACATGAATGAGACACGTCTCCGTTCAATAACCAATAGCGGAACCTGGATGCTTATATTGGCTCCTACATATTCTACTAAGATCTGTATCGGTCAAACCGCATGACAACATACGTGGTTCCCTTTGTCATCGGTATGTTACTTGCCCGAGATTCGATTGTCAGTATCTCAATACCTAGCTCAATTTCGTTACTGGCAAGTCTCTTTACTCGTTCTGTAATGCATCATCCCGCAACTAACTCATTAGTTGCATTGCTTGCAAGGCTTATAATGATGTGCATTACCGAGAGGGCCCAGAGATACCTCTCCGACAATCGGAGTGACAAATCCTAATCTCGATCTATGCCAACTCAACAAGTACAATCGGAGACACCTGTAGAGCACCATTATAATCACCCAGTTACGTTGTGACGTTTGGCAGCACACAAAGTGTTCCTCCGGTAATCGGGAGTTGCATAATCTCATAGTCATAGGAACATGTATAAGTCATGAAGAAAGCAATAGCAGTAAACTTGAAATGATCAAGTGCTAAGCTAACGGAATGGGTCAAGTCAATCACATCATTCTCCTAATGATGTGATCATGTTTATCAAATGACAACTCATGTCTATGGTTAGGAAACATAACCATCTTTGACCAACGAGCTAGTCAAGTAGAGGCATACTAGTGACAGTCTGTTTGTATATGTATTCACAGATGTATTATGTTTCCGGTTAATACAATTCTAGCATGAATAATAAACATTTATCATGAAATAAGGAAATAAATGTTAACTTTATTATTGCCTCTAGGGCATATTTCCTTTAGTCTCCCACTTGCACTAGAGTCAATAATCTAGATTACATAGTAATGATTCTAACACCCATGGATCCTTGGTGCTGATCATGTTTTGCTCGTGAGAGATGCTTAGTTAACGGGTTTGCAACATTCAGATCCGTATGTATCTTGCATATCTCTATGTCTCCCACCTGGACTTGACCCCAGATGGAATTGAAGCGTCTCCTGATCTGCTTGGTTCTCTTGTGAAATCTGGATTCCTTTGCCAAGGCAATTGCTCCAGTATTTTCACAAAAGATTTTCATTGGACCCGATGCACTAGGTATGACACCTAGATCGGATATGAACTCCTTCATCTAGACTCCTTCATTTACTACTTCCGAAGCAGCTATGTACTCCGCTTTACACGTAGATCCCGCCACGACGCTTTGTTCAGAACTGCACCAACTGACAGCTCCAGCATTCAATATAAACATGTATCTGGTTTGCGATTTAGAATCGTCCGAATCAGTGTTAAAGCTTGCATCGACGTAACCATTTACGACGAGCTCTTTGTCACCTCCATAAACGAGAAACATATCCTTAGTCCTTTTCAGGTATTTCAGGATGTTCTTGACCGCTGTCCAGTGATCCACTCCTGGATTATTTTGGTACCTCCTTGCTAAACTAATAGCAAGCCACACATCAGGTCTGGTACACAGCATTGCATACATGCTAGAGCTTATGGATGAAGCATAGGGAACACTTTTCATTTTCTCTCTATCTTCTACAGTGGTCGAGCATTGAGTTTTACTCAACTTCACACCTTTTAACACAGGCAAGAACCCTTTCTTTGCTTGATCCATTTTGAACTTTTTCAAAACTTTATCAAGGTATGTGCTTTGTGAAAGTCCAATTAAGCGTCTTGATCTATCTCTATAGATCTTGATGCCCAATATATAAGCACCTTCTCCGAGGTCTTTCATTGAGAAACTCTTATTCAAGTATCCTTTTATGCTATCCAGAAATTCTTTGTCATTTCCAGTCAGCAATATGTCATCCACATATAATATTACAAATGCTACAGAGCTCCCACTCACTTTCTTGTAAATACAGGCTTCTCCAAAAGTCTGTATAAAACCATATGCTTTGATCACACTATCAAAATGTTTATTCCAACTCCAAGAGGCTTGCACCAGTCCATAGATGGATCGCTGGAGCTTGCACATTTTGTTAGCACCTTTAGGATCGACAAAACCTTATGGTTGCATCATATACAACTCTTCTTCCAGAAATCCATTCAGGAATGCAGTTTTGACATCCATTTGCCAAATTTCATAATCATAAAATGCGGCAATTGCTAACATGATACGGACAGACTTAAGCATCGCTACGGGTGAGAAAGTCTCATCATAGTCAACTCCTTGAACTTGTCTAAAATCTTTCACAACAAGTCGAGCTTTGTAGACAGTAATATTACCATCAGCGTCAGTCTTCTTATTGAAGATCCATTTATTCTCGATGGCTTGCCGATCATCGGGCAAGTCAACCAAAGTCCATACTTTGTTCTCATACATGGATCCCATCTCAGATTTCATGGCCTCAAGCCATTTTGCGGAATCTGGGCTCGCCATCACTTCTTCATAGTTCGTAGGTTCCCCATGGTCAAGTAACATGACTTCAGAACAGGATTACCGTACCACTCTGGTGCGGATCTTACTCTGGTTGACCTACGAGGTTCGGTAGTAACTTGATCTGAAGTTTCATGATCATTATCATTAGGTTCCTCACTAATTGGTGTAGGTGTCACAGGAACCGATTTCTGTGATGAACTACTTTCCAATAAGGGAGCAGGTACAGTTATCTCATCAAGTTCTACTTTCCTCCCACTCACTTCTTTCGAGAGAAACCCCTTCTCTAGAAAGGATCCATTCTTAGCAACGAATGCCTTGCCTCCGGATCTGTGATAGAAGGTGTACCCAACAGTCTCCTTTGGGTATCCTATGAAGACATATTTCTCCGATTTGGGGTTCGAGCTTATCAGGTTGAAGTTTTTTACATAAGCATCGCAGCCCCAAACTTTAAGAAACGACAACTTTGGTTTCTTGCCAAACAATAGTTCATAAGGCGTCGTCTCAACGGATTTAGATGGTGCCCTATTTAACTTGAATGCAACTGTCTCTAAAGCATAACCCCAAAATGATAGCAGTAAATCAATAAGAGACATCATAGATCACACCATATCTAGTAAGTATGATTAGGACGTTTGGACACACCATTACGCTGTGGTGTTCCGGGTGGCGTGAGTTGTGAAACTATTCCGCGCTGTTTCAAATGAAGACCAAACTCGTAACTCAAATATTCTCCTCCACGATCAGATCATAGAAACTTTATTTTCTTGTTATGATGATTTTCCACTTCACTCTGAAATTCTTTGAACTTTTCAAATGTTTCAGACTTATGCTTCATTAAGTAGATATACCCATATCTGCTCAAATCATCTATGAAGGTGAGAAAATAATGATACCCGCCGCGAGCCTCAATATTCATCGGACCACATACATCAGTATGTATGATTTCCAATAAATCTGTTGCTCGCTCGATTGTTCCGGAGAACGGCGTTTTAGTCATCTTGCCCATGAGGAATGGTTCGCAAGTACCATTTCCCACGTGCATCGTCACCTCGTCCTTAGCCAGTCTTATCTTAATCCGTAGTCCATGTTTCGAGTTGCAAATATTAGCAACAGAACTAGTATCAAATACCCAGGTGCTACTGCGAGCTCTAGTAAGGTACACATCAATAACATGTATGTCACATATACCTTTGTTCACCTTGCCATCCTTCTTATCCGCCAAATACTTGCGGCAGTTCCGTTTCCATTGACCAGTCCCTTTGCAGTAGAAGCACTCAGTCTCAAGCTTAGGTCCAGACTTGGGTTTCTTCTCTTGAGCAGCAACTTGTTTGCCATTCTTCTTGAAGTTTCCCAGAGGGGAAGGGGGCGCGCGGCCTGCCCTGGTCGGCCCCTCTCTCTCTCTCTCAACTAGGGCCCAACAAGGCCCATTAACCCCCGGGGGGTTATGGTAACCCCTTGGTTACTTCGGTAAAATGCTGCTTTCACCCGAAACTCTTCCGATCCAAATGTAGGCTTCCAATATATCAATCTTTTTGTATCGACCATTTCTAGACTCCTCGTCATGTCCGTGATCATATCCGGGACTCCGAACTACCTTCGGTACATCAAAACATATAAACTCATAATATCGATCGTCACAGAACTTTAAGCGTGCGGACTAAGGGAGTCCTGGATTAGGGGGTGTTCGGGTAGCCGGACTATACCTTCAGCCGGACTCCTGGACTATGAAGATACAAGATTGAAGACTTCGTCCCGTGTCCGGATGGGACTTTCCTTGGCGTGGAAGGCAAGCTTGGCGATGCGGATATTCAAGATCTCATAGCATTGTAAGCGACTCTATGTAACCCTAACCCTATCCGGTGTCTATATAAACCGGAGGGTTTTAGTCCGTAGGACAACTTCATCAACTCCATAGACAACAATCATACCATAGGCTAGCTTCTAGGGTTTAGCCTCCTTGATCTCGTGGTAGATCTACTCTTGTACTACCTATATCATCAATATTAATTAAGCAGGACGTAGGGTTTTACCTCCATCAAGAGGGCCCGAACCTGGGTAAAACATCGTGTTCCCTGCCTCCTGTTACCATCCGGCCTAGACACACAGTTCGGGACCCCCTACCCGAGATCCGCCGGTTTTGACACCGACATTGGTGCTTTCATTGAGAGTTCCTCTGTGTCGTCGCCGTTAGGTCCGATGGCTCCTTTGATCATCAACAACGATGCGGTCCAGGGTGAGACTTTTCTCCCCGGATAGATCTTCGTCTCCGGCGGCTTCGCTCTGCGGGCCAATTCTCTTGGCCACTTGGAGCAGATCGAAAGCTATGCCCCTGGCCATCAAGTCAGGTTTGGAAGCTTAAACTACACGGCTGACATCCGCGGAGACTTGACCTTCGACGGGTTCAAGCCACGGCCAAGCGCGCCGCACTATCCCGAGGGGCATGATCTAGCTCTGCCTCCGGGCAGTATCCTGGAGGCCGCTCACGCATCGGTTCCGACCTCTAACTCGGAGCCTATTGCGCCAATCGAGGACGAGCGGTTGGACGCCACCTCGGGGGCTGCGATCTTAAAGGCGATCGAGCCGAACGCTAGCCCCGCACTCTGCATGATCCGTGACTCTGAGGATCCGGACTCCTCCCCAGACTCCGAACCCCCCGCGCCCCTGCCAATCGAATCCGATTGGGCGCCGATAATGGAGTTCACCGCCGCAGACATCTTTCAGCACTTGCCTTTTGGCGTCATCCTGAATTCTCTTAAGTCTCTCTCTTTATCAGGAGAGCCCTGGCCGGATTATGGTCAGCGACAGATGGGATGCGGACGATGAAGAAATTCAAAACCCACCCACCACCCACTTTGTAGCCACTGTCGACGATTTAACCGACATGCTCGACTTCGGCTCCGAAGACATCGACGGTATGGACGATGATGTAGGAGACGAACAGGAACCAGCACCTGTAGGGCGCTGGAAGGCCACCTCGTCATATGACATATATATGGTGGATACCCCAAAAGATGGAGATGGCGATGGAACAGTGGGGGAGGACACCCCCAAGAAACAGCCAAAGCGCCGGCGTCAGCGGCGCCGCTCTAAATCCCGCCAAAGCAAAAACGGTGATTCCGGCACGGGAGATAATACTACACCGGACAGCACCGAAGAACATCCACCTCAGCAAGATTCGGCACAGGAAGATGGAGAAGCCAGCCCTCATGAGAGAGTGGCAGACCAAGAGGTTGAGGATGATAACTATATGCCTCCCTCCGAAGACGAGGCAAGCCTCGATGACGACGAATTCATCATACCATCAGACCCCGCCGAACAAGAGCGTTTTAGACGCAGGCTTTTAGCCACGGCAAGCAGCCTCAAGAAAAAGCAGCAGCAGCTTAGAGCTGCCCAAGATTTGCTAGCTGACAGATGGACTGAAGTCCTTGCGGCCGAAGAGTATGAACTCGAACGCCCCTCCAAGAGTTACCCAAAGCGCAGGCCGCTACCCTGATCAGAGGAGGAAGCACCTACATCACCAACGCAAGACATGGCAGACCGGCCACCTCGCGGCCGCGACAGAGAGGTCTCTCGACCCTCCACCCAAGCCATGCCCCGACGCCACTCAACTAAGGCACAGGAAAATGCGCCAGACCTGTGAGACGTACTGGAGGACAAGGCAAGACAAACAAGATCGATCTATGGATCGCGCAGGCGCCCTACGGCACGTGACGATGATCTTCACTCCGGATACAACAAATCCGGCTGGGCCGAACACAACAGACATAGCTCTTCCGAGCTACGTCGTGATATAGCCCAGTACAGAGGCGCCGCACACCCGCTATGCTTCACGAATGAAGTAATGGAGCATAAAATCCCAGAGGGTTTCAAACCCGTAAACATCGAATCATACGATGGCACAACAGACCCGGCGGTATGGATCGAGGATTATCTCCTTCACATCCACATGGCACGCGGCGATGATCTACACGCCATCAAATACCTCCCGCTCAAACTTAAAGGACCGGCCCGGCATTGGCTTAACAGCTTGCCAGCAGACTCAATCGGTTCTTGGGAGGACCTGGAAGCCGCATTCCTCGACAACTTCCAGGGCACTTACGTGCGACCACCGGATGCCGACGACTTAAGCCACATAATTCAGCAGCCAGAGGAATCGGCCAGACAATTCTGGACACGGTTCCTAACAAAGAAAAACCAGATAGTCGACTGTCCGGATGCAGAGGCCCTAGCAGCCTTCAAGCATAACATCCGCGACGAGTGGCTTGCCCGGCACCTGGGACAGGAAAAGCCGAAATCTATGGCAGCCCTCACGACACTCATGACCTGCTTTTGTGCGGGAGAAGATAGCTGGCTAGCTCGCAGTAACAACTTATCAAAGAACCCTGGCAATTCGGATACCAAGGACAAAAGTGGCAGGACACGTCGGAATAAGCAAAAACGCCGCGTTAGCAGCGACAACAATGAAGACACGGCAGTCAATGTCGGATTCAAAGGCTATAAATCCGGTCAGCGGAAAAAGCCATTCAAAAAGAATACTCAAGGCCCGTCCAGTTTGGACTGAATACTCGACCGCTTGTGCCAGATACATGGCACCCCCGAAAGGCCAGCCAATCACACTAACAGAGATTGTTGGGTGTTCAAGCAAGCAGGCAAGTTAAGAGCCAAAAACAAAGACAAGGGGCTGCACAGCGACGACGAGGAGGAGCCCAAGCCGCCGAACAACAATGGACAGAAGGGTTTTCCCCCACAAGTGTGGACGGTGAACATGATATACGCAACCCACATTCCCAAGAGGGAGCGAAAGCGTGCGCTACGGGACGTATACATGATGGAGCCAGTCGCCCCGAAGTTCAACCCATGGTCCTCCTGCCCGATCACTTTTGATCGAAGGGACCATCCCACGAGCATCCGTCATGGCGGCTTCGCCGCATTGGTTCTCGACCCAATCATCGACGGATTTCATCTCACAAGAGTCCTCATGGACGGCGGCAGCAGCCTGAACCTGCTTTATCAGGATACATTGCGGAAAATGGGCATAGATCCCTCAAGGATTAAGCCCACAAAAACGACCTTTAAAGGCGTTATACTAGGTGTAGAAGCCAACTGTACAGGCTCAGTAACACTTGACGTGGTCTTCGGATCCCCGGACAACTTCCGAAGTGAAGAGTTAATCTTCGATATAGTCCCGTTTCGCAGTGGCTATCACGCCCTGCTCGGACGAACCGCATTTGCAAAGTTCAATGCGGTGCCGCACTATGCATATCTCAAGCTCAAGATGCCAGGCCCTCGAGGAGTAATCATGGTCAACGGAAACACCGAACGCTCCCTCCGTACGGAGGAGCATACGGCAGCTCTCGCAACGGAGGTACAAAGTAGCCTTCTTCGGCAATTCTCTAGTCCGGCCATTAAAAAGCGAGACACTGCCAAGCGCGCCCGGAGTAACCTACAGCAGGACCGCCTGGCACACTCCGAGCAAGCGTAGCAATGCGGCCCCAACCCCAGCTTTCGCGACCTAGCGAAATTAGTACCTCGCGTACATAACTACGCCCTTGAAATACCATGGGCACAGGGGAAGGGGCAAAATAACGGAACGCCCAAAATACGGCTTAAAACGTACCAAGGGCTGCCGGATTCCTTTTTTTAATTTTTTCTCACTTTCAGGACTCCATACTTCGGACGACCTGTTCGGCAATTAGATTGCCGCACAAACGATGAAAGATCCAGGAAGGCAGACAAGCCATGCCGCATTATGGAACTCCCAGGTGGTCTCTGTTACGAGCGATATACCTACTTTATATATAATTCCGCGGCCTGCCCCTGGTCAGGACATACTGAATAGTCCAATATCTTTTGCTTACCGCACCATCTGCATCGTTCGGCTTTGATAAATAGCCTCTCCATAAACAACGCCTAGCTTTTTGTCTATTTTTTGCATTATTCTTTTCATATATATATGTTCATTAATGACATGTTGCACCCGTACATTGTGGTACGGCAAGTACGCCAGGGGCTTCAGTACCCTTTAATATGGTGTGAGAAGTCCGTACACTTTCACAAGTGCGGCACCCCGAACTTATAGCACTATATGCATCGGCTCCGAATCATGATTTGGGTCAATAGTTGGGTTTGCCCGGCTCCTATGTTTTGGTGCCTTACGTTCCGCTATATCGGCTAAGGTAGCACTAGGAGAACCACTGCGATTGTGCCCCGGTTGAGCTGGGTTAAGCACCTCAGTGGAGAAAGCTAAAACTGACTGTCATGATGAGGCGAGAGACCGGTCGCTATTCGAGAGGTTTTTCGAGTCCCTAAAGGCTTATGCCGCTTCGAGCGAGGAGCTGGATAACCCCAGCCAAGGCGTGGATAGCGCCCCGAACTCGGTCTTCCGAACTAGGGGCTTCGCCGAAATTTAAAATTATAAAGTTCTATGGATAAGTGAGAGTGTTCAAGCATTATAGTCCGATTGCCTGGTTCGTCGTGCTGAGTGCCTCCCTCGAAGGACCCAACCATGGGAAAAAGAGCGCCCAGGTTTATCACCGAACACCCCAGCACTAGTGGCATGGGGGCAGAAGCCGATGACTGGCCATCTCTCAATTTTTGATAAACGGCCACACAGAAAATAATATTTTAAATTCAATAAGCATTGCTTAGCGCATATGAACAAGTTTTTAGCGCACAGGATAAACACGAGCGAATTCATTCAAAAATTACATCCTTGGTGCACTCATCTGCCACAAGGCGGGCACCTGCAAGAACATCCTTATAGTAGTTCTCCGGCTTGCGATGCTCCTTCCCCGGCAGCGGCCCGTCCGTCACAAGCTTCTCACCGTCCAGCTTACCCAGTGCACCTTTACACGGGCAAGGGCCCTACGGGCACCTTCGATGCAGGCGGAGCGCTTGATGACCTCGAGCCTTGGACAGGCCTCCACCAGCCGCCGCACCAGCCCGAAGTAGCTCCCAGGCAAGGCCTCTCCGGGCCACAGCCGAACTATGAAGCCCTTCATGGCCTGTTCGGCCGCCCTGTGGAGTTCGACCAGCTGTTTCAGCTGGTCGCTCAAGGGCACAGGGTGTCCGGCCTCAGCATACTGAGACCAGAATACCTTCTCCGTCGAGCTGCCCTCTTCAGCTCGGTAGAATGCGGCGGCATCGGACACGCTGCGGGGAAGATCTGCGAAGGCCCCTGGAGAACTCCGGATTCGGGTAAGTAACAGGTAGTTTACTTTTATGTTTCTGCTTTGCATAAAGAATGCCTTACCCGCTGCTATCTTCTTCATATCCTCCAACTCTCGGAGAGCCTTTTGGGCTTCGGCCTTGGCAGACTTTGCAGTCTCAAGGGCCGTCGCGAGCTCGGACGCTTGGGTCTTTGACTCCAGCTCCAAACTCTCATGTTTCTTCATGAGAGCCTGAAGCTCTTGCTGCACCTCGCCGACCTGAGACCCAAGTTTCTCTCGCTCGGTGCGCTCCGCGGCCGTTTTCTTTTCGGCCTCGGACAGCGCCTGCTTGAGGGTCGCCACCTCAGTCGTGGCCCCTACAATAAGCAGTACAATCCTGTTATTTTTTGCAATCACGCCTCTCTATAGGCACCTTTTTATAAGGTATTTCTTACCTTCTTTCTCCTCGAGCTGCTGCTTGGCACGGCCGAGCTCTTGCTCAGACCGCTCGAGTCCCTGTTTTAGGGTATCCACCTCCGCAGTCAGTGCGGCGGTGGCTAGCAGCGAAGCCTACATACGCATATTGACTTCTTTATTATTAGACTCCTGCGAAATTTCATAGATCCTCTATTCGGCTTTTCTTTCCGAACGCCAAACAGAGCATCAAGGGCTACTATCTATGCGGTAATATTTTTACACATTTTTTACCTCGAAGACTGTTAGGAGGCCAGCGCAAGCTTCATTCAGCCCGCTCTTGGCGGACTGAACCTTTCGGATCACCGTACTCATAATAGTACGGTGCTCCTCGTCGATGGAGGCACCTTCAAGCACCTCCAGCAGATTGTCTGGCGCCTCCAGTTGGACGGAGGCTGCCGGCTCAGAAGGCTTTCTCCTCTTGGAAGGAGTTCGCCTGCCGCGGTCCGGAATTGTTGAAGATTCCGGCACGGTGTCCGGCTTAAGGCCGGACTTGGAGCCCTGGGGGGTCTTGTCCCCTTCACTCCTGGGGTCCGGGAGGTCGCCTTGCGGCTCCTCCAGGACCACCTCCTCCTGCCCCGGAGCTCGTTGCGACGCCACTTCGGCGTCATCTGCAGTGTGGGGGGAGACAGCGGGTGGAACAGAGTTCACGTCTGATGAATCCAGGGAGCCGCTCGACGACTCGTTGAGTGCGGCCCGGGGCGGGCTGCATGATTATATTCGACATTAGGGGAAGTTGTGCAACAAAAGGAATATCATGAGTTACTCTGGTATCTGAACACTTACAATTTTGCCGGACGCTTGGCCCTGTCCGGCCACTCCTCTTCGCCCTCTTCGGCCTCAGGGGCGTAGTCCGGCGGAGGGGTCTTCCTTTTCCTAGACCCCTCGGCCTCCCCCGTTGGGGCGGCCTTCCTCTTCTCTCCTCCCTCCACTGGAGAGCGAGAGTCTTCTTCTTCCTCCTCCTCGTTCTCGTGGGAGGAGGGCGCCTCGGACTCGTCAGATGACGAGTCTGACACCACCACGTTGCGGGCACTCTTTCGAGTCCCCGTGGTCTTCTTCTTCTTCTTGACCTTCTTCTCCAGCACCACATAAGGCGCCGGGGCCAGCAGCTTCACCAGTAAAGCTGGGGCTGGATCTTCGGGCAGCGGAGCCGGACAGTTAACCGGCTCGGCTATCACCCGCCAAGCCTGTCAAAGGAAAGGGAGTTCAGATCCCGCATAGTGTCAAACTATGAAAAAAGGCTTAACATCCTGTGAAGGGTGTAGATGGCATACCTTGCTAGCGTGACGCTGCGAGCTGTATCCGCGGTCCTCGGAAGCGGATGCGGGAGCCTCGGCGCCCTTGAATAGCACCTTCCAGGCGTCTTCATACGTCGTGTCGAAGAGCCTGTTGAGGGTTTGGTGCTGCGCCGGGTCGAACTCCCACAGATTAAAATCCCGTTGTTGGCACGGGAGGATCCGGCGGACGAGCATAACCTAGATTATATTAACAAGCCGGACTGGCTTGTTCACCAGGGATTGGATGCATGTTTGCAATCCGGTCACCTCTTTTTCATCACCCCACGACAGGCCCGTCTCTTTCCAGGACATAAGCCGCGTGGGGGGTCCGGATTGGAACTCAGGGGATGCGGTCCATTCCGCATCGCATGGCTCGGTGATATAAAACCACCCGGCCTGCCATCCCTTTAGGGTCTCCACGAAAGAGCCCTCGAACCATAGGACGTTGGCCATCTTGCCCGCCATAGCGCCTCCGCACTCCGCCTGGCTGCCGCGCACCACCTTGGGCTTGACGTTAAAGGTCTTGAGCCAGAGGCCGAAATGGGGGCGGACGCGGAGAGAGGCCTCGCACACGACGATAAACGCCGAGATGTTGAGGATGAAGTTTGGAGCCAGATTGTGGAAGTCCATGCCGTAGTAGAACATGAGCCCCCGGACAAATGGGTGGAGTGGAAAACCTAGTCCGCGGAGGAAGTGGTGGAGAAACACGACCCTCTCATGGGGCCTTGGGGTGGGGATAAGCTGCCCCTCTTCGGGAAGCCGGTGCGCGATGTCCTTGGACAGGTATCTGGCCTTCCTTAGCTTTTTTACTTTACCCTCCGTAACGGAGGAGACCATCCATTTGCCTCCCGCTCTGGACATTGCTGGAGAAGGTCGAGGTGGGATGTGCGGGCTTGGGCGCTGGAGCTCGGGTGCGCGAGAGATGGATAGGCAAGGGAGGAAGAAGGCGTAGGTAAAAAGGGTGGATCCTTATCCCCTTATATAGGCGGATGCGGCTATGCGTCCCCACCTACCTAATAAAAATCGCTTGCCTCCCGAGCGCCGTGATAAATGGCACGGTTGGGTTACCCACGTCCATATTGATGAGAATCCCGTAAAAAGGGTACACGATCTCTGCTTTGACAAGACGTGCCAAGGAAACCGCCTCACAAAACATGCTAAGGAGGAAAAGTAAAAACGATTCGAGTAAAGGGCTTGGTTGTGGTGTGATGGTGCACTGCAGAATACGTCAGCAGGTTTGATTTGTGTTAATATTATTCTCTCTATGGCAATATGTGGAAGCTTATTTTACAGAGATGGACACTACTCTTCGTGTTTACAATCTTCTATGAGGGACTTGGAGGAGGAACCCGCCTTGCAATGCCGAAGACAATTTGCGCGCCGGACTCGTCGTCATTGAAGCCTGGTTCAGGGGCTACTGAGGGAGTCCTGGATTAGGGGGTGTTCGGGTAGCCGGACTATACCTTCAGCCGGACTCCTGGACTATGAAGATACAAGATTGAAGACTTCGTCCCGTGTCCGGATGGGACTTTCCTTGGCGTGGAAGGCAAGCTTGGCGATGCGGATATTCAAGATCTCCTACCATTGTAACCGACTCTATGTAACCCTAACCCTATCCGGTGTCTATATAAACCGGAGGGTTTTAGTCCGTAGGACAACATCATCAACTCCATAGACAACAATCATACCATAGGCTAGCTTCTAGGGTTTAGCCTCCTTGATCTCGTGGTAGATCTACACTTGTACTACCTATATCATCAATATTAATCAAGCAGGACGTAGGGTTTTACCTCCATCAAGAGGGCCCGAACCTGGGTAAAACATCGTGTTCCCTGCCTCCTGTTACCATCCGGCCTAGACGCACAGTTCGGGACCCCCTACCCGAGATCCGCCGGTTTTTACACCGACACGGACCCTACGGGTTCGAGAACTATGTAGACATGACCGAGACACGTCTCCGGCCAATAACCAATAGTGGAGCCTGGATGCTCATATTGGTTCCTACATATTCTACGAAGAGCTTTATCGGTCAAACCGCATAACAACATACGTTGTTCCCTTTGTCAGGTTACTTGCCCGAGATTCGATCGTCGGTATCTCAATACCTGGCTCAATCTCGTTACCGGCAAGTCTCTTTACTCGTTCTGTAATGCATCATCCCGCAACTAGCTCATTAGTTGCATTTCTTGCAAGGCTTATAGTGATTTGCATTACCAAGAGGGCCCAGAGATACCTCTCCGACAATCGGAGTGACAAATCCTATTCTTGATCTATGCCAACTCAACAAGTACCATCGGAGATACCTGTAGAGCACCTTTATAATCACCCAGTTACGTTGTGACGTTTGGTAGCACACAAAGTGTTCCTCCGGTAATTGGGAGTTGCATAATCTCATAGTCATAGGAACATGTATAAGTCATGAAGAAAGCAATAGCAGTGAACTAAAACGATCAAGTGCTAAACTAACAAAATGGGTCAAGTCAATCACATCATTCTACTAATGATGTGATCCCGTTAATCAAATGACAACTCATGTCTATGGCTAGGAAACTCAATCACTATGTTTGTATATGTGTTCACACATGTATTATGTTTCCGGTTAATACAATTCTAGCATGAATAATAAACATTTATCATGATATGAGGAAATAAATAATAACTTCATTATTGCCTCTAAGGCATATTTCCTTCAGATACATTTCTCTGATTTAGGTTCAAGCTTATCAGGTTGAAGTTTCTTCACATAAGCATCGCAGCCCCAAACTTTAAGAAACGACAAATTTGGTTTCTTGCCAAATAATAGTTCATAAGGCGTCGTCTCAACGGATTTAGATGGTGCCCTATTTAACGTGAATGCAACTGTCTCTAAAGCATAACCCCAAAATGATAGCAGTAAATCAATAAGAGACATCATAGATCACACCATATCTAGTAAGTATGATTAGGACGTTCGGACACACCATTACGCTGTGGTGTTCCGGGTGGCGTGAGTTGTGAAACTATTCCGCACTGTTTCAAATGAAGACCAAACTCGTAACTCAAATATTCTCCTCCACGATCAGATCATAGAAACTTTATTTTCTTGTTACGATGATTTTCCACTTCACTCTAAAATTCTTTGAACTTTTCAAATGTTTCAGACTTATGTTTCATCAAGTAGATATACCCATATCTGCTCAAATCATCTGTGAATGTGAGAAAATAACGATACCCGCCGCGAGCCTCAACATTCATCGGACCACATACATCACTATGTATGTTTTCCAACAAATCTGTTGCCAGCTCCATAGTTCCGGAGAACGGCATTTAGTCATCTTGCCCATGAGGCATGGTTCACAAGTACCAAGTGATTCCAAAAGTCCATCAGAATGGAGTTTGTTCATGCGCTTTACACCAATATGACCTAAACGACAGTGCGACAAATAAGTTGCAATATCATTATCAACTTTGCATCTTTTGGCTTCAACAATATGAATATGTCTATCACTACTATCGAGATTCATTAAAAATAGACCACTCTTCAAGGGTGCATGACCATAAAAGATATTACTCATATAAATAGAACAACCATTATTCCTTGATTTAAATGAATAACCGTCTCGCATCAAACAATATCTAGATATAATGTTCATGCTCAACGCTGGCACCAAATAACAATTATTTAGGTCCAAAACTAATCTCCAAGGTAGATGTAGAGGTAGCGTGCCGACGACAATCACATCGACTTTGGAACCATTTCCCACGCGCATCCTCACCTCGTCCTTAGCTGATCTTCGCTTAATCCGTAGTCCCTCTTTCGAGTTGCAAATATTAGCAACGGAACTAGTATCAAATACCCAGGTGCTACTGCGAGCTTTAGTAAGGTGCACATCAATAACATGTATATCTAATATACCTTTGTTCTGTTGGGGAACGTAGTAATTTCAAAAAAATTCCTACGCACACGCAAGATCATGGTGATGCATAGCAACGAGAGGGGAGAGTGTGATCTACGTACCCTTGTAGATCGACAACGGAAGCGTTTGGTTGATGTAGTCGTACGTCTCCACGGCCCGACCGATGAAGCACCGAAACTACGGCACCTCCGAGTTCTAGCACACGTTCAGCTCGATGATGATCCCCGGACTCCGATCCAGCAAAGTGTCGGGGAAGATTTCCGTCAGCACGACGGCGTGGTGACGATCTTCATGTACTACTGTCGCAGGGCTTCGCCTAAGCACCACTACAATATTATCGAGGACTATGGCGGCAGGGGGCGCCGCACACGGCTAAGAATATGATCACGTGGATCAACTTGTGTTCCTCTGGGGTGACCCTGCCTCCGTATATAAAGGTTCAAGGGGTGAGGCCGGCCGGCCATCATAGGGCGCGCCAGGAGGAGTCCTACTCCCTCCGGGAGTAGGACTTCTCCCCCAATCCTAGTTGGAATAGGATTCGCGAGGTGGAAAAGAGAGAGAGAGAGAGAGAGAGAGAGAGAGAGAGAGAGAGAAAGGAGGGGGGTGCCGGCCCCCTCTCTCCTTGTCCTATTCGGACTAGGGGGGAGGGGCGCGCGGCCCAGCCCTGGCCGCCTCTCCTCTTCTTCCACTAAGGCCCACTAAGGCCCATATAGCTCCCAGGGGGGTTCCGGTAACCTCCCGGTACTCCGGTAAAATCCCGATTTCACCCGGAACACTTCTGATATCCAAACATAGGCTTCCAATATATCAATCTTTATGTCTCGACCATTTCGAGACTCCTCGTCATGTCCGTGATCACATCCGGGACTCCGAACAACCTTCGGTACATCAAAACGTACAAACTCATAATATAACTGTCATCGAAACCTTAAGCGTGCGAACCCTACGGGTTCGAGAACAATGTAGACATGACCGAGACATGTCTCCGGTCAATAACCAATAGCGGGACCTGGATGCCCATATTGGCTCCTACATATTCTACGAAGATCTTTATCGGTCAGACCGCATAACAACATACGTTGTTCCCTTTGTCATCGGTATGTTACTTGCCCGAGATTCGATCGTCGGTATCCAATACCTAGTTCAATCTCGTTACCGGCAAGTCTCTTTACTCGTTCCGTAATACATCATCTCGCAACTAACTCATTAGTTGCATTTCTTGCAAGGCTTAAGTGATGTGCATTACCGAGAGGGCCCAGAGATACCTCTCCGACGATCGGAGTGACAAATCCTAATCTCGAAATACGTCAACCCAACATGTACCTTTGGAGACACCTGTAGAGCACCTTTATAATCACCCAGTTACGTTGTGACGTTTGGTAGCACACAAAGTGTTCCTCCGGCACACGGGAGTTACATAATCTCATAGTCATAGGAACATGTATAAGTCATGAAGAAAGCAATAGCAACATACTAAACGATCGGGTACTAAGCTAATGGAATGGGTCATGTAAATCAGATCATTCAACTAATGATGTGATCCCATTTAATCAAATGACAACTCTTTGTCCATGGTTAGAAAACATAACCATCTTTGATTAACGAGCTAGTCAAGTAGAGGCATACTAGTTACACTCTGTTTGTCTATGTATTCACACATGTATTATGTTTCCGGTTAATACAATTCTAGCATGAATAATAAACCTTTATCATGATATAAGGAAATAAATAATAACTTATTATTGCCTCTAGGGCATATTTCCTTCATGTTCACCTTGCCATCCTTCTTATCCACCAAATGCTTGGGGCAGTTCCGCTTCCAGTGACCAGTCCCTTTGAAGTAGAAGCACTCAGTCTCAAGCTTAGGTCCATACTTTGGTTTCTTCTCTTGATCAACAACTTGTTTGCCATTCTTCTTGAAGTTCCCTTTCTTCTTCCCTTTACCCTTTTTCTTGAAACTGGTGGTCTTGTTGACCATAAACACTTGATGCTCCTTCTTGATTTCTACATCCGCAGCTTTTAGCATTGCGAAGAGCTCGGGAATCGTCTTATCCATCCCTTGCATATTATAGTTCATCACGAAGCTCTTGTAGCTTGGTGGCAGTGATTGAAGAACTCTGTCAATGACACTATCAACAGGAAGATTAACTCCCAGTTGAGTCAAGTGGTTATGGTACCCAGACATTCTGAGTATATGTTCACTGACAGAACTATTCTCCTCCATCTTGCAGTTGTAGAACTTATTAGAGACGTCATATCTCTCAGTCCGGGCATTTGCTTGAAATATTAACTTCAACTCCTGGAAGATCTCATATGCTCCATGACGTTCAAAACGTCGTTGAAGTCCCGGTTCTAAGCCGTAAAGCATGGCACACTGAACTATCGAGTAGTCATCAGCTTTGCTCTGTCAGACGTTCATAACATCTGGCGTTGCTCCCGCAGCGGGTTTGGCACCTAGCGGTGGTTCCAGGACGTAATTCTTCTGTGCAGCAATGAGGATAATCCTCAAGTTACGGACCCAGTCTGTGTAATTGCTACCATCATCTTTCAACTTTGCTTTCCCAAGGAATGCATTCAAATTCAACGGAACAACAGCACGGGCCATCTATCTACAACAACATAGACAAGCAAAATACTATCAGGTACTAAGTTCATGATAAATTAAAGTTCAATTAATAATATTTAAGAACTCCCACTTAGATAGACATCCATCTAATCATCTAAGTGATCATGTGATCCAAATCAACTAAACCATGACCGATCATCACGTGAAATGGAGTAGTTTTCAATGGTGAACATCACTATGTTGATCATATCTACTATATGATTCACGCTCGACCTTTCTGTCTCAGTGTTCCGAAGCCATATCTGCATATGCTAGGCTCGTCAAGTTTAACCCGAGTATTTCTGCGTGTGCAAAACTAGCTTGCACCCGTTGTATGTGAACGTAGAGCTTATCACACCCGATCATCACGTGCTGTCTCGGTGCGATGAACTTTGGCAATGGTGCATACTCAAGGAGAACACTTGTACCTTGAAATTTAGTGAGAGATCATCTTATAATGCTACCACCGAACTAAGCAAAATAAGATGCATAAAGGATAAACATCACATGCAATCAATATAAGTGATATGATATGGCCATCATTATCTTGTGCCTTTGATCTCCATCTCCAAAGCACCGTCATGATCACCATCGTCACTGGCTTGACACCTTGATCTCCATCGAAGCATTGTTGTCGTCTCGACAACTATTTCTTCAACGACTATCGCTACCGCTTAGTGATAAAGTAAGGCAATTACATGGCAATTGCATTTCATACAATAAAGCAACAACCATATGGCTCCTGCCAGTTGCCGATAACTCTATTACAAAACATGATCATCTCATACAATAAAATATAGCATCATGCCTTGACCATATCACATCACAACATGCCCTGAAAAAACAAGTTAGACGTCCTCTACTTTGTTGTTGCAAGTTTTACGTGGCTGCTACAGGCTTAGCAAGAACCGTTCTTACCTACGCATCAAAACCACAACGATATTTCGTCAAGTTGGTGTTGTTTTAACCTTCAACAAGGATCGGGCGTAGTCACACTCGGTTCAAGTAAAGTTGGAGAAACTGACACCCGCCAGCCACCTGTGTGCAAAGCACGTCGGTAGAACCATACTCGCGTAAGCGTACGCGTAATGTCGGTCCGGGCCGCTTCATCCAACAATACCGCCGAACCAAAGTATGACATGCTGGTAAGCAGTATGACTTGTATCGCCCACAACTCACTTGTGTTTTACTCGTGCATATAACATCTACGCATAGACCTGGCTCGGATGCCACTGTTGGGGAACGTACTAATTTCAAAATTTTCCTACGCACACGCAAGATCATGGTGATGCATAGCAACGAGAGAGGAGATTATCGTCCACATACCCTCGTAGACCGTAAGCGGAAGCATTATGAGAACGTAGTTGATGTAGTCGTACGTCTTCATGATCCGACTGATCCAAGTACCGAACGTACGGCACCTCCGAGTTCAGCACATGTTCAGCTCGATGACGTCCCACGAACTTCGATCCAACAGAGCTTCACAGGAGAGTTTCGTCAGCACGCCGACGTGATGACGGTGATGATGTTGCTACCGACGCAGGGCTTCGGCTAAGCACCGCTACGATATGATCGAGGTGGATTATGGTGGAGGGGGCACCGCACATGGCTTGGAACAATCAACTTGTGTGTCCTAGGGTGCCGCCTGCCCCCGTATATAAAGGAGCAAGGGGGAGGCGGGCCGGCCCTTGCAGGGCGCGCCAGGAGGAGGAGTCCTCCTCCTAGTAGGAGTAGGATTCCCCTTTCCTACTCCTACTAGGAGGGGGAAAGGAAGGAGGAGAGGGAGAAGGAAAGGGGGCGTCGCCCCCCTTCCCTAGTCCAATTCGGACCAGAGGGGGAGGGGGCGTGCGGCCTGCCCTGGCTGGCCCTCTCTCTCCACTAAGGCACATGTGGCCCATTACTTCTCCCAGGGGGTTCCAGTAACCCTCCGGCACTCCGATTTTCTCCGAAATTACCCGGAACACTTCCGGTATCCAAATATAGTCATACAATATATCAATCTTTATGTCTCGACCATTTTGAGACTCCTCATCATGTCCATGATCACATCTGGGACTCCAAACTACCTTCGGTACATCAAATCACATAAACTCATAATACCGATCTGAAGGAAATATGCCCTAGAGGCAATAATAAAGTTATTATTTATTTCCTTATATCGTGATAAATGTTTATTATTCATGCTAGAATTGTATTAACCGGAAACTTAGTACATGTGTGAATACATAGACAAACAGAGTGTCACTAGTATGCCCCTACTTGACTAGCTCATTGAATCAAAGATGGTTAAGTTTCCTAGCCATAGACATGAGTTGTCATTTGATTAACGGGAACACATCATTAGAGAATGATGTGATTGACTTGACCCATTCCGTTAGCTTAGCACTTGATCGTTTTAGTTTACTGCTATTGCTTTCTTCATGACTTATACATGTTCCTATGACTGAGATTATGCAACTCCCGATTACCGGAGGAACACTTTGTGTGCTACCAAACATCACAACATAACTGGGTGATTATAAAGGTGCTCTACAGGTGTATCCGATGGTACTTGTTGAGTTGGCATAGATCGAGATTAGGATTTGTCACTCCAATTGTCGGAGAGGTATCTCTGGGCCCTCTCGGTAATGCACATCACTATAAGCCTTGCAAGCATTGTAACTAATGAGTTATTTGCGGGATGATGTATTATGGAATGAGTAAAGAGACTTGCCGGTAACGAGATTGAACTAGGTATTGAGATACCGACGATCGAATCTCGGGCAAGTAACATACCGATGACAAAGGGAAAAATGTATGTTGTTATGCGATTGGACCAATAAAGATCTTCATAGAATATGTGGGAGCCAATATGAGCATCTAGGTTACTCTATTGGTTATTGACCGGAGACGTGTCTCGGTCATGTTTATATAGTCCTCGAACCCATAAGGCCTGCACGCTTAACGTTCGGTGACGATCGGTATTATGAGTTTATGTAATTTGATGTACCGAAGGTAGTTTGGAGTCCCGGATGAGATCGGGGACATGACGAGGAGTCTCGAAATGGTCGAGATGTAAATATCGATATATTGGACGACTATATTTGGACATCGGAAAGGTTCCGAGTGATTCGGGTATTTTTCGGAGTACTGGGGAGTTACGGGAATACATGGAAGAAGTATTGGGCCTCATGGGCCAAGTGGTGGAAGAGAGGAGGCAGGGCGCGCGGCCCCCCTAGCCCAAACCGAATTGGACTAGGGGGTCGGGCCCCCTTTCCTCCTTTCCTCCCTCTCCTTCCTTCTCCCCTTCCCCCTTCCTTTCCTCCTCCTAGTAGGAGTAGGAAAGGGGAGTCCTACTCCTACTACGAGGAGGACTCCTCCTCCTCCTGGCGTGCCCTAGGAGGGTCGGCTGGCCTCCCCCCTTGCTCCTTTATATACGGGGGCAGGGGGCACCCTAGAACACACAAGTTGATCATTGATCCCTTAGCCGTGTGCGGTGCCCCCCTCCACCTCGATCATATCGTAACAGTGCTTAGGAGAAGCCCTGCGTCGGTAGCAACATCATCACCGTCATAACGCCGTCGTGCTGACGAAACTCCCCCGTGAAGCTCTGCTAGATCGGAGTTCGTCGGACGTCATCGAGCTAAACGTGTGTTGAACTCGAAGGTGCCGTGCATTCGGTACTTGGATCGGTCGGATCATGAAGACGTTCAACTACATCAACCACGTTCCCATAACGCTTCCGCTTACGGTCTACAAGGTTACATGGACGATACTCTTCCCTCTCATTGCTATGCATCACCATGATCTTGCATGTGCGTAGGAATTTTTTTGAAATTACTACGTTCCCCAATAGTGGCATCCGAGCCATGTTTATGCGTAGATGTTATATGCGCGAGTAGAGCACATTGTGGGCGATACAAGTCATACAGCTTACCAGCATGTCATACTTTGATTCGGCGGTATTGTTGGATGAAGTGGCCCGGACCGACATTACGCGTACGCTTACGCGAGACTGGTTCTACCGACGTGCTTTGCACACAGGTGGCTGGCGGGTGTCAGTTTCTCCAACTTTAGTTGAACCGAGTGTGACTACGCCCAGTCCTTATTGAAGGTTAAAACATCACTAACTTGATGAAATATTGTTCTGGTTTTGATGCGTAGGTAAGAACGGTTCTTGCTCAGCCCGTAGCAACCACGTAAAACTTGCAACAACAAAGTAGAGGACATCTAACTTGTTTTTGCAGGGCATGTTGTGATGTGATATGGTCAAGACGTGATGAGATATAAGTTGTTGTATGAGATGATCATGTTTTGTTGAAGTTATCGGCAATTGGCAGAATCCTTATGGTTGTCTCTTTATTGCATAAGATGCAAGCGCCAAACAATTGCTTTACTTTATTGCTATGCGATAGCAATAGTTGCAAGAGCAACAGTTGGCGAGACAACCATGTGACGACACATTGATAGAGATAAAGATGATGGAGATCATGGTGTCACGCCGGTGACGATAGAGATCATGACGGTACTTTAGAGATGGAGATCAAAGGCGCAAGATGATCATGGCCATATCCTGTCACATATTTTGATTGCATGTGATGTTTATACTTTATGCATCTTGTTTTGCTTAGTTCGGCGGTAGCATTATAAGATGATCTCTTACTAAATTCCAAGGTACAAGTGTTCTCCCTGAGTATGCATGATACGTCTCCAATGTATCTATAATTTTTGATTGCTTCATGCTATATTATCTACTGTTTTGGACATTATTGGGCTTTATTATCCACTTTCATATTACTTTTTGGACTAACCTATTAATCGGAGGCCCAGCCCAGAATTGTTGTTTTTTGCCTGTTTTAGGGTTTCGAAGAAAAGGAATATAAAACGGAGCCCAAACGGAATGAAACCTTCGGGAACGTAATTTTCTCATCGAATACAACTCAGGAGATTTGGACCCTATGCCAAGACATGTAACAGGAGGCCACGAGGTAGGGGCGCGCCTACCCCCCCCCCCCAGGCGCACCCTCCACCCTCGTGGGCCCCCTGTTGCTCCACCGACGTACTTCTTCCTCCTATATATACCCATGTACCCCCAAACGATCAGATACGGAGCCAAAACCCGAATTCCACCGCCGCAACTTTCTGTATCCACGAGATCCCATCTTGGGGCCTGTTCCGGAGCTCCGCCGGAGGGGGCATCCATCACGGAGGGCTTCTACATCAACACCATAGCCCTTCCGATGAAGTGTGAGTAGTTTACCTCAGACCTACGGGTCCATAGTTAGTAGCTAGATGGCTTCTTCTCTCTTTTTGGATCTCAATACAATGTTCTCCCCCTCTCTTGTGGAGATCTATTCGATGTAATCTTCTTTTTGCGGTGTGTTTGTTGAGACCGATGAATTGTGGGTTTATGATCAAGTCTATCTATGAATAATATTTAAATCTTCTCTGAATTCTTTTATGTATGATTGGTTATCTTTGCAAGTCTTGTCGAATTATCAGTTTGGTTTGGCCTACTAGATTGATCTTTCTTGCAATGGGAGAAGTGCTTAGCTTTGGGTTCAATCTTGCGGTGTCCTTTCCCGGTGACTGTAAGGGCAGCAAGGCACGTATTGTATTCTTGCCATCAAGGATAACAAGATGGGGTTTTCTTCATATTGCATGAGTCTATCCCTCTACATCATGTCATCTTGCTTAAGGTGTTACTCTATTTTTAACTCAATACTCTAGATGCATGCTGGATAGCGGTTGATGAGTGGAGTAATAGTAGTAGATGCAGGCAGGAGTTGGTCTACTTGTCTCGGACGTGATGCCTATATACATGATCATACCTAGATATTCTCATAACTATGCTCAATTCTGTCAATTTCTCAACGTTAATTTGTTCACCCACCGTAGAATACTTATGCTCTCGAGAGAAGCCACTAGTGAAACCTATGGCCCCGGGTCTATCTTTATCATATCAATCTCCTACTGCTTTGTTATTTACTTTGCTTTTATTTTACTTTGCATCTTTATCATAAAAATGCCAAAAAATTTATCTTTATCATCTCTATCATATCTCACTCTCGTAAGTGGCCCTATAGGGATTGACAACCCCTATTTGCGTTGGTTGCGAGGATTTATTTGTTTTGTGCAGGTGCGATGGACTCGCGCGTAGCCTCCTACTGGATTGATACCTTGGTTCTCAAAAACTGAGGGAAATACTTACGCTACTTTGCTGCATCATCCCTTCCTCTTCGGGGAAAACCAACGCAGTGCTAAAAGAGGTAGCAAGAAGGATATCTGGCGCCGTTTCCGGGGAGGTCTATGCAAAAGTCAACATACCAAGTACCCATCACATACCCTTATCTCCCGCATTACATTATTTGCCATTTGCCTCTCGTTTTCCTCTCCCCCCCACTTCACCCTTGTCGTTTTATTTGCCCTCTCTCTCTATCCTCCCTCTATTTGCCTCTTTTCGTCCGTTTGCTTTTTGTTTGCTTGTGTGTTAGTTTGCTTACTTGTCATTATGGCTAGTCCCCTATCTTCTCCGTTGTCTCCCGAGAATGAAATTCTAAATTTTAAGCAAAGGGAGGGTGAAAATCTAAAGGATACTTGGTATAGAATTTGCAATGCTCAAAATAAATCTACTAGGAAGCAATCTACTACCATTCTCCTTCGCAATTTTTATGTAGGCATTACTCCTTGGCACCGTTATGTTCTTGATACTATTACCGGAGGGAACTTTTTGGGTAGCCATACTTTTGATTCTTATAATGCTATGTTAGATTTATTTGGCTCACCCCCTCTCTTGGTTAATGGAACTATATTAACTTTGGAGCATGTAATGCAAAGGCTTGAGATTATTGAAAATAAGGTTGCTACTGTAGAGTTAATTGAAAATTTGGATAAAAAGATCCACAGCCGAATCTCTCAATATGGATCTATAGTAGGAGTTACTTTGAAAGATATTAAAGAAAAGGAACCTATAGTTAATGAGAAAATAAATCACGATTCCGTTAGGATCGATAAACTTGAGAATATTATTACCAACTTGGGAAATGATTTTTCTTCCGTAAAGAATACTCCGAGTCCCTCTACTAAAGTTGCCAAACTTATGTACGTTCCTAAAAATAAGGGTGAATCGTCTAGTAAGGAAAATGCGGATCTCAAATCTATAAGTGTTCATCCCAATCTTTTTGCTATCATTAAGGAACCATTTGTTACAAATGGATTTTTTGATCTTGTGCCTAAAAGTTTGATAATTAATAAAAATAAAGAAATTCCTAAAGATGGTAGATTCCTCATTGAAGAATTGCCTACCAAAGATGGCAATACCTAGATCTATTCTTACTTGTTATGCCTAGCTAGGGGCGTTAAACGATAGCGCTTGTTGGGAGGCAACCCAATTTTATTTTTATTCCTTGCTTTTTGCTCCTGTTTAGTAATAACTAAATTATCTAGCCTATGTTTTTGTTGTGTTTTTTGTGTTTAATTGGTGTTTGTGCCAAGTAGAACCGTTGGGAAGACTTGGGGAAAGTCTTGTTGAACTTGCTGTAAAAAACAGAAACTTTAGCGCTCACGAGAATTGCTGTCATTTTTATTTGGAAAGTGATATTTAGTTAATTATTTTTGCAGATGATTAATAGATAAATTCCTCATGTCCATAAATTTATTTTAGAATTGTTTGGGTTCCAGATCTTTCGCTAGCTACAGATTACTACAGACTGTTCTGTTTTTGACAGATTCTGTTTTTCGTGTGTTGTTTGCTTGATGAATCTATGGCTAGTAAAATAGTTTATAAACCATAGAGAAGTTGGAATACAGTAGGTATAACACCCATATAAATAAATAATGAGTTCATTACAGTACCTTGAAGTGGTATTTTTTTTCCTTTCGCTAACGGAGCTCACGAGATTTTCTACTTTAAGTTTTGTGTTGTGAAGTTTTCAAGTTTTGGGTAAAGATTTGATGGATTATGGAACAAGGAGTGGCAAGAGCCTAAGCTTGGGGATGCACATGGCACCCCCAAGATAATCTAAGGACACCTAAAAGCCAAAGCTTGGGGATTCCCCGGAAGGCATCCCCTCTTTCGTCTACTTCTATCGGTAACTTTACTTGGAGCTATATTTTTATTCGCCACATGATATGTGTTTTGCTTGGAGCGTCTTGTATTATTTGAGTCTTTTATTGTTAGTTTACCAAAATCATCCTAGATGTACACACCTTTTGAGAGAGCCATACATGATTTGGAATTTGTTAGAATACTCTATGTGCTTCGCTTTTATCTTTTGAGTTATATAATTTTGCTCTAGTACTTCACTTATATCTTTTAGAGCACGGTGGTGGATTTGTTTTATAGAAACTATTGATCTATCATGCTTCACTTAGATTATTTTGAGAGTCTTGATAGCATGGTAATTTTCTTAAAATCCTAATATGCTTGGTATGCAAAATTAATAATAAAACTCTCTTATGAGTGTGTTGAATACTATGAGAAGTTTGATACTTGACAATTGTTTTGAGATATGGAGATGGTGATATTAAAGTTGTGCTAGTTGAGTAGTTGTGAATTTGAGAAATACTTGTGTTGAAGCTTGTGATTCCCGTAGCATGCACGTATGGTGAACCGTTATGTGATGAAGTCGGAGCATGATTTATTTATTGATTGTCTTCCTTATGAGTGGCGGTCAGGGACGAGCGATGGTCTTTTCCTACCAATCTATCCCCCTAGGAGCATGCGCGTAATACTTTGCTTTGATAAACTTTAGATTTTTGCAATAAGTATATGAGTTCTTTATGACGAATGTTGAGTCCATGGATCATACACACTCTCACCCTTCCACCGTTGCTAGCCTCTCTAATACCGCGCACCTTTCGCCGGTATCATACACCCACCATATACCTTCCTCAAAATAGCCACCATACATACCTATTATGGCATTTCCATAGCCATTCCGAGATATATTGCCATGCAACTTTCCACCGTTCCGTTTATGACACACTCCATCATTGTCATATTGCTTAGCATGATCATGTAGTTGACATAGTATTTGTGGCAAAGCCACCGTTCATAATTCTTCCATACTTGTCACTCATGCATCATTGCATATCCCGGTACACCGCCGGAGGCATTCACATAGAGTCATATTTTGTTCTAAGTATCGAGTTGTAATTGTTGAGTTGTAAGAAAAATAAAAGTGTGATGATCATCATTATTAGAGCATTGTCCCAGTGAGGAAAGGATGATGGAGACTATGACTCCCCCACAAGTCGGGATGAGACTCCGGACGAAAAATAAAAAATAGAGAAAGAAAAGAGGCCATAAAAAAGAGAGAGAAAAGGCCCAAATAAAAAAATGAGAGAAAAAGAGAGAAGGGACAATGTTACTATCCTTTTACCACACTTGTGCTTCAAAGTAGCACCATGATCTTCATAGTAGAGAGTCTCTCATGTTATCACTTTCATATACTAGTGGGAATTTTTCATTATAGAACTTGGCTTGTATATTCCAATGATGGGCTTCCTCAAATTGCCCTAGGTCTTCATGAGCAAGCAAGTTGGATGCACACTCACTTAGTTTCTTTTTGAGCTTTCATATACTTATAGCTCTAGTGCATCCGTTGCATGGCAATCCCTACTCACTCACATTGATATCTATTGATGGGCATCTCCATAGCCCGTTGATACGCCTAGTTGATGTGAGACTATCTTCTCCTTTTTTGTCTTCTCCACAACCACCACTCTATTCCACCTATAGTGCTATATCCATGGATCACGCTCATGTATTGCGTGAAGATTGAAAAAGTTTTGAGAATGTCAAAAGTATGAAACAATTGCTTGGCTTGTCATCGGGGTTGTGCATGATTTAAATATTTTGTGTGGTGAAGATAGAGCATAGCCAGACTATATGATTTTGTAGGGATAACTTTCTTTAGCCATGTCATTTTGAGAAGACATAATTGTTTTGTTAGTATGCTTGAAGTATTATTATTTTTATGTCAATATGAACTTTTGTCTTCAATCTTTCGGATCTGAATATTCATACCACAATTAAGAAGAATTACATAAAATTATGCCAAGTAGCACTCCGCATCAAAAATTCTGTTTTTATCATTTACCTACTCGAGGACGAGCAGGAATTAAGCTTGGGGATGCTTGATACGTCTCCAACGTATCTATAATTTTTGATTGCTCCATGCTATATTATCTACTGTTTTGGACATTATTGGGCTTTATTATCCACTTTTATATTATTTTTGCGACTAACCTATTAACCGAAGGCCCAGCCCAGAATTGATGTTTTTTGCCTGTTTTAGGGTTTCGAAGAAAAGGAACATCAAACGGAGTCCAAACGGAATGAAACCTTCGGGAACGTAATTTTCTCATTGAATACAACTCAGGAGACTTGGACCCTACGCCAAGACACGTAACAGGAGGCCACGAGGTAGGGGGCGCGCCTACCCCCCTAGGCGCGCCCTCCACCCTCGTGGGCCCCTATTGCTCCACCGAAGTACTTCTTCCTCCTATATATACCCACGTACCCCCAAACGATCAGATACGGAGCCAAAACCCTAATTCCACCGCCGCAACTTTCTGTATCCACGATATCCCATCTTGCGGCCTGTTCCGGAGCTCCGCCGAAGGAGGCCTCGATCACGGAGGGCTTCTACATCAACACCATAGCCCTTCCGATAAAGTGTGAGTAGTTTACCTCAGACCTACGGGTCCATAGTTAGTAGCTAGATGGCTTCTTCTCTCTTTTTGGATCTCAATACAATGTTCTCCCCCTCTCTTGTGGAGATCTATTCGATGTAATCTTCTTTTTGTGGTGTGTTTGTTGGGACTGATGAATTGTGGGATTATGATCAAGTCTATCTATGAATAATATTTGAATCTTCTCTGAATTCTTTTATGTATGATTGGTCATCTTTGCAAGTCTATTCGAATTATCAGTTTGGTTTGGCCTACTAGATTGATCTTTCTTGCAATGGGAGAAGTGCTTAGCTTTGGGTTCAATCTTGCGGTGTCCTTTCCCAGTGACAGTAAGGGCAGCAAGGCACGTATTGTATTATTGCCATCGAGGATAACAAGATGGGGTTTTCTTCATATTGCATGAGTCTATCCCTCTACATCATGTCATCTTGCTTAAGGCGTTACTCTGTTTTTAACTTATACTCTAGATGCATGCTGGATAGCGGTCGATGAGTGGAGTAATAGTAGTAGATGCAGGCAGGAGTCGGACTACTTGTCTCGGACGTGATGCCTATATACATGATTATACCTAGATATTCTCATAACTATGCTCATTTATGTCAATTGCTAAACAGTAATTTGTTCACCCACCGTAGAATACTTATGCTCTCGAGAGAAGCCACTAGTGAAACCTATGGCCCCCGGGTCTATCTTTATCATATCAATCTCCTACTACTTTGTTATTTACTTTTCTTTTATTTTACTTTACATATTTATCATAAAAATACCAAAAATATTATCTTTATCATATCTATCAGATCTCACTCTCGTAAGTGGCCCTATAGGGATTGACAACCCCTATTTGCGTTGGTTGCGAGGATTTATTTGTTTTGTAAGGTGCGACAGACTCGCGCGTAGCCTCCTACTGGATTGATACCTTGGTTCTCAAAAGCTGAGGGAAATACTTACGCTACTTTGCTGCATCATCCCTTCCTCTTCGGGGAAAACCAACGCAGTGCTAAAAGAGGTAGCAATGCACCATTGCCAAAGTTCGTCATGCCGAGACACCACGTGATGATCGGGTATGATAAGCTCTACATTCATATACAACGGGTGCAACACAGTTTTGCACACGCAGAAATACTCAAGTTAAACTTGACGAGCGTAGCATATGCAGATATGGCCTCGGAACACTGAGACCGAAAGGTCGAGCGTGAATCATATAGTAGATATGATCAACATAGTGATGTTCACCATTGAAAACTACTCCATCTCACGTGATGATCGGACATGGTTTTGTTGATATGGATCTCGTGATCACTCAGATGATTAGAGGAATGTCTATCTAAGTGGGAGTTCTTAAGTAATTTTATTAATTGAACTTTAATTTATCATGAACTTAGTCATGGTAGTATTTGCATATCTATGTTGTAGATCAATAGCTTGCGATGTACCTCCCCGTTTATTTTTTGATTTGTTCCTAGAGAAAAATAAGTTGAAAGATGTTACTAGCAATGATGCGGATTGGATCCGTGATCTGAGGATTATTCACATTGTTGCACAGAAGAATTATGTCCTTGATGCACCGCTAGGTGACGGACCTATTGCAGGAGCATATGCAGACGTTATGAACATTTGGCAAAGCTCGGTATGATGACTACTTGATAGTTTAGTGCACCATGCTTTACGGCTTAGAACCGGGACTTCAAAAATGTTTTGAACACCACGGATCATATAAGATGTTCCAAGAGTTGGAATTAGTATTTCAGACTCATGCCCATGTCGAAAGGTATGAGACCTTTGACCAATACTTTGCCTACAAGATGGAGGAGAATAGCTCAGCTAGTGAGCATGTGCTCAGAATGTCTGAGTACTACAATCACTTGAATCAAGTGGGAGTTAATCTTCCAGATAAGATAGTGTTGACCGAGTTCTCTAGTCACTATCACCAAGTTACTAGAACTTCGTGATGAACTATAATATGCAAGGGATAACGGAAACGATTGTTGGCGAACATAGTAATTTCAAAAAAAATCCTGCGCACACGCAAGATCATGGTGATGCATAGCAACAATAGGGGAGAGTGTTGACCACGTACCCTCGTAGACCGAAAGCGGAAGCGTTAGCACAATGCGGTTGATGTAGTCGTACGTCTTCGCGATCCGACCTATCAAGTACCGAACGCACGACACCTCCGAGTTCAGCACACGTTCAGCCCGATGACGTCCCTCGAACTCTGATCCAGCCGAGTGTTGAGGGAGAGTTTCGTCAGCACGATGGCGTGGTGACGATGATGATGTTCTACCGACGCAAGGCTTCGCCTAAGCACCGCTACAGTATTATCGAGGTGGACTATGGTGGAGGGGGGCACCGCACATGGCTAAAAGATCAACAGATCAATTGTTGTGTCTCAAGGGTGCCCCCTTGCCCCCGCATATAAAGGAGCAAGGGGGAGAGGCGGTCGGCCAGGAGGGGCGTGCCAGGAGGAGTCCTACTCCCACCGGGAGTAGGACTCCCTCCCTTTTCCTAGTTGGATTAGGAGAGGGGAGGGAAGGAGAGAGAGGGGGAAAGGAAAGGGGGGCGCCACCCCCCTCCTTGTCCAATTCGGACTTATGGGGGAGGGGCGCGCGGCTGCCCCTTGGCCACCTCTCCTCTTCCACCAAATTGGGCCCATGAGGCCCAATAACCTCTGGGAGGTTCCGGTGTTGGGGAACGTAGTAATTTCAAAAAATTTCCTACGCACACGCAAGATCATGGTGATGCATAGCAACGAGAGGGGAGAGTGTTGTCTACGTACCCTCGTAGACCGAAGCGGAAGCGTTGATGCAACGTAGAGGAAGTAGTCGTACGTCTTCCCGGTCCAACCGATCCAACCACCGTTACTCCGGTACCTCCGAGTTCTTGGCACATGTTCAGCTCGATGACGCTCCCCGGGCTCCGATCCAGCAAAGCTTCGGGGAGGAGTTCCGTCAGCACGACGGCGTGGTGACGATCTTGATGTTCAACCGTCGCAGGGCTTCGCCTAAGCACTGCTACAATATGACCGAGGTGGAATATGGTGGAGGGGGGCACCGCACATGGCTAAGGAACGATCACGAAGATCAACTTGTGTGTCCTAGGGTGCCCCCCTGCCCCCATATATAAAGGAGCAAGGGGGAGGCCGGCCGGCCCTATGGGGCGCGCCAAAGGGAGGGGGGAGTCCTCCTCCTAGTGGGAGTAGGACTCCCCTTTCCTAGTCCAACTAGGAAGAAAGAGGGGGAAGGAAAGAGAGGGAGAGGGAGAGGGAAAGAAGGGCCGCGCCCCCCCTCTCTAGTCCAATTCGGACTCCCCATGGGGGGGGCGCCACCTCCTGGGATGCTGCCCTCTCTCTCCCCTCAGGCCCACTAAGGCCCAATACTTCCCCGGGGGGTTCCGGTAACCCCTCCGGCACTCCGGTTTTCTCCGAAATTACCCAGAACACTTCCGGTGTCCGAATATAGTCGTCCAATATATCCATCTTTATGTCTCGACCATTTCGAGACTCCTCGTCATGTCCGTGATCACATCCGGGACTCCGAACAACCTTCGGTACATCAAAATACATAAACTCATAATGAAACTGTCATCGTAACGTTAAGTGTGCGGACCCTACGGTTCGAGAACAACGTAGACATGACCGAGACACGTCTCTGGTCAATAACCAATAGCGGAACCTGGATGCTCATATTGGTTCCTAAATATTCTACGAAGATCTTTATCGGTCAGACCGCATAACAACATACGTTGTTCCCTTTGTCATTGGTATGTTACTTGCCCGAGATTCGATCGTCGGTATCTCAATACCTAGTTCAATCTCGTCACCGGCAAGTCTCTTTACTCGTTCCATAATACATCATCTCACAACTAACTCATTAGTTGCAATGCTTGCAAGGCTTATGTGATGTGCATTACCGAGAGGGCCCAGAGATACCTCTCCGACAATCGGAGTGACAAATCATAATCTCGAAATACGCCAACCCAACATGTACCTTTGGAGACACCTGTAGAGCACCTTTATAATCACCCAGTTACGTTGTGACGTTTGGTAGCACACAAAGTGTTCCTCCGGCAAATGGGAGTTGCATAATCTCATAGTCATAGGAACATGTATAAGTCATGAAGAAAGCAATAGCAACATACTAAACGATCGGGTGCTAAGCTAATGGAATGGGTCATGTCAATCAGATCATTCAACTAATGATGTGATCCCGTTAATCAAATAACAACTCTTTGTTCATGGTTAGGAAACATAACCATCTTTGATTAACGAGCTAGTCAAGTAGAGGCATACTAGTGACACTCTGTTTGTCTATGTATTCACACATGTATTATGTTTCCGGTTAATACAATTCTAGCATGAATAATAAACATTTATCATGATATAAGGAAATAAATAATAACTTTATTATTGCCTCTAGGGCATATTTCCTTCAGTCTCCCCCTTGCACTAGAGTCAATAATCTAGATTACACAGTAATGATTCTAACACACATGGAGCCTTGGTGCTGATCATGTTTTGCTCGTGGAAGAGGCTTAGTCAACGGGTCTGCTACATTCAGATCCGTATGTATCTTGCAAATCTCTATGTCTCCCACCTGGACTAGATCTCGGATGGAATTGAAGCGTCTCTTGATGTGTTTGGTTCTCTTGTGAAATCCGGATTCCTTTGCCAAGGCAATTGCACCAGTATTGTCACAAAAGATTTTCATTGGACCCGATGTACTAGGTATGACAGCTAGATCGGATATGAACTCCTTCATCCAGACTCCTTCATTTGCTGCTTCCGAAGCAGCTATGTATTCCGCTTCACACGTAGATCCCGCCACGACGCTTTGTTTAGAACTGCACCAACTGACAGCTCCACCGTTTAATGTAAACACGTATCCGGTTTGCGATTTAGAATCATCCGGATCAGTGTCAAAGCTTGCATCAACGTAACCATTTACGATGAGCTCTTTGTCACCTCCATAAATGAGAAACATATCCTTAGTCCTTTTCAGGTATTTCAGGATGTTCTTGACCGCTGTCCAGTGATCCACTCCTGGATTACTTTGGTACCTCCCTGCTAGACTTATAGCAAGGCACACATCAAGTCTGGTACACAGCATTGCATACATGATAGAGCCTATGGCTGAAGCATAGGGAACATCTTTCATTTTCTCTCTATCTTCTGCAGTGGTCGGGCATTGAGTCTTACTCAACTTCACACCTTGTAATACAGGCAAGAACCCTTTCTTTGCTTGATCCATTTTGAACTTCTTCAAAACTTTGTCAAGGTATGTGCTTTGTGAAAGTCCAATTAAGCATCTTGATCTATCTCTATAGATCTTAATGCCTAATATGTAAGCAGCTTCACCGAGGTCTTTCATTGAAAAACTCTTATTCAAGTATCCCTTTATGCTATCCAGAAATTCTATATCATTTCCAATTAGTAATATGTCATCCACATATAATATCAGAAATGCTACAGAGCTCCCACTCACTTTCTTGTAAATACAGGCTTCTCCAAAAGTCTGTATAAAACCAAATGCTTTGATCACACTATCAAAGCGCTTATTCCAACTCTGAGAGGCTTGCACCAGTCCATAAATGGATCGCTGGAGCTTGCACACTTTGTTAGCTCCCTTTGGATCGACAAAACCTTCTGGTTGCATCATATACAACTCTTCTTCCAGAAATCCATTCAGGAATGCAGTTTTGACATCCATTTGCCAAATTTCATAATCATAAAATGCGGCAATTTCTAACATGATTCGGACAGACTTAAGCATCGCTACGGGTGAGAAGGTCTCATCGTAGTCAATCCCTTGAACTTGTCGAAAACCTTTTGCAACAAGTCGAGCTTTGTAGACAGTAACATTACCGTCAGCGTCAGTCTTCTTCTTGAAGATCCATTTATTCTCAATTTCTTGCCGATCATCGGGCAAATCAACCAAAGTCCATACTTTGTTCTCATACATGGATCCCATCTCAGATTTCATGGCTTCAAGCCATTTCGCGGAATCTGGGCTCACCATCGCTTCTTCATAGTTTGTAGGTTCATCATGATCTAGTAGCATGACTTCCAGAACAGGATTACCGTACCACTCTGGTGCGGATCTTGCTCTGTTTGATCTACGAGGTTCGGTAGTAACTTGATCTGAAGTTCTATGATCATCATCATTAACTTCCTCACTAATTGGTTTAGGTGTCACAGAAACCGGTTTCTGTGATGTACTACTTTCCAATAAGGGAGCAGGTACAGTTACCTCATCAAGTTCTACTTTCCTCCCACTCACTTCTTTCGAGAGAAACTCCTTCTCTAGAAAGGATCCATTTTTAGCAACGAATGTCTTGCCTTCGGATCTGTGATAGAAGGTGTACCCAACAGTCTCCTTTGGGTATCCTATGAAGACACATTTCTCCGATTTGGGTTCGAGCTTATCAGGTTGAAGCTTTTTCACATAAGCATCACAGCCCCAAACTTTAAGAAACGACAACTTTGGTTTCTTGTCAAACCATAGTTCATAAGGCGTCGTCTCAATGGATTTTGATGGTGCCCTATTTAACGTGAATGCGGCCATCTCTAAAGCATAACCCCAAAACGATAGCGGTAAATCTGTAAGAGACATCATAGATCACACCATATCAAGTAAAGTACGATTACGACGTTCGGACACACCATTACGTTGTGGTGTTCCGGGTGGCGTGAGCTGCGAAACTATTCCGCATTGTTTCAAATGTAGACCAAACTCGTAACTCAAATATTCTCCTCCACGATCAGATCGTAGAAACTTTATTTTCTTGTTACGATGATTTTCAACTTCACTCTGAAATTCTTTGAACTATTCAAATGTTTCAGACTTATGTTTCATTAAGTAGATATACCCTTATCTGCTTAAATCATCTGTGAAGGTGAGAAAATAACGATATCCGCCACGAGCCTCAACATTCATCGGACCACATACATCTGTATGTATGATTTCCAACAAATCTGTTGCTCTCTCCATAGTACCGGAGAACGGTGTTTTAGTCATCTTGCCCATGAGGCACGGTTCGCAAGTACCAAGTGATTCATAATCAAGTGGTTCCAAAAGTCCATCAGTATGGAGTTTCTTCATGCGCGTTACACCGATATGACCTAAACGGCAGTGCCACATATAAGTTGCACTATCATTATCAACTCTGCATCTTTTGGCTTCAACATTATGAATATGTGTATCACTACTATCGAGATTCATCAAAAATAGACCACTCTTCAAGGGTGCATGACCATAAAAGATATTACTCATATAAATAGAACAACCATTATTCTCTGATTTAAATGAATAACCGTCTCGCATCAAACAAGATCCAGATATAATGTTCATGCTCAACGCTGGCACCAAATAACAATTATTTAGGTCTAAAACTAATCCCGAAGGTAGATGTAGAGGTAGCGTGCCGACCGCGATCACATCGACTTTGGAACCATTTCCCACGCGCATCGTCACCTCGTCCTTTGCTAGTGTTCGCTTAATCCGTAGTCCCTGTTTCGAGTTGCAAATATTAGCAACAGAACAAGTATCAAATACCCAGGTGCTACTGCGAGCTCTAGTAAGGTACACATCAATAACATGTATATCACATATACCTTTGTTCACCTTGCCATCCTTCTTATCCGCCAAATACTTGGGATAATTCTGCTTCCAGTGTCCAGTCTGCTTGCAGTAGAAGCACTCAATTTCAGGCTTAGGTCCAGATTTGGGTTTCTTCTCCTGAGCAGCAACTTGTTTGCTGTTCTTCTTGAAGTTCCCCTTCTTCTTCCCTTTGCCCTTTTTCTTGAAACTGACGGTCTTATTGACCATCAACACTTGATGCTCCTTCTTGATTTCTACCTCCGCAGCCTTTAGCATTGCGAAGAGCTCGGGAATCGTCTTATTCATCCCTTGCATGTTATAGTTCATCATGAAGCTCTTGTAGCTTGGTGGCAGTGATTGAAAAACTCTGTCAATGACACTATCAACAGGAAGATTAACTCCCAGTTGAGTCAAGTGATTATGATACCCAGACATTTTGAGTATATGTTCACTGACAGAACTATTCTCCTCCATCTTGCAGCTATAGAACATATTGGAGACTTCATATCTCTCAATCCGGGCATTTGCTTGAAATATTAACTTCAACTCCTGGAACATCTCATATGCTCCATGACGTTGAAAACGTCGTTGAAGACCCGGTTCTAAGCCATAAAGCATGGCACACTGAACTATCAAGTAGTCATCAGCTTCGCTCTGCCAGATGTTCATAACATCTGGTGTTGCTCCTGCAGCAAGCTTGGCACTTAGCGGTGCTTCCAGGACGTAACTCTTCTGTGCAGAAATTAGGATAATCCTCAAGTTACGGACCCAGTCCGTGTAATTGCTACCATCATCTTTCAACTTTGCTTTCTCAAGGAACGCATTAAAATTCAACAGAACAACAGCACGGGCCATCTATCTACAATCAACATGAACAAGCAAGATACTATCAGGTACTAAGTTCATGATAAATTTAAGTTCAATTAATCATATTACTTAAGAACTCCCACTTAGAAAAACATCCCTCTAATCTTCTAAGTGATCACGTGATCCAAATCAACTAAACCATAACCGATCATCACGTGAAATGGAGTAGTTTTCAATGGTGAACATCAATATGTTGATCATATCTACTATATGATTCACGCTCGACCTTTCGGTCTCAGTGTTCCGAGGCCATATCTGCATATGCTAGGCTCGTCAAGTTTAACCTGAGTATTCTGCGTGTGCAAAACTGGCTTGCACCCGTTGTAGATGGACGTAGAGCTTATCACACCCGATCATCACGTGGTGTCTGGGCACGACGAACTTTGGCAACGGTGCATACTCAGGGAGAACACTTTTATCTTGAAATTTAGTGAGAGATCATCTTATAATGCTACCGTCAATCAAAGCAAGATAAGATGCATAAAGATAAACATCACATGCAATCAATATAAGTGATATGATATGGTCATCATCATCTTATGCTTGTTATCTCCATCTCTGAAGCACCGTCATGATCACCATCGTCACCGGCGTCACACCTTGATCTCCATCGTAGCATCGTTGTCGTCTCGCCAATCTTATGCTTCCACGACTATCGCTACCGCTTAGTGATAAAGTAAAGCATTACAGCACGATTGCATTGCATACAATAAAGCGACAACCATATGGCTCCTGCTAGTTGCCGATAACTCAGTTACAAAACATGATCATCTCATACAATAAAATTTAGCATCATTTCTTGACCATATCACATCACAACACGCCCTACAAAAACAAGTTAGACGTCCTCTACTTTGTTGTTGCAAGTTTTACGTGGCTGCTACGGGCTTAAGCAAGAACCAATCTTACCTACGCATCAAAACCACAACGATAGTTTGTCAAGTTGGTGCTGTTTTAACCTTCGCAAGGACCGGGCGTAGCCACACTCGGTTCAACTAAAGTTGGAGAAACTGATACCCGCCAGCCACCTGTGTGCAAAGCACGGCGGTAGAACCAGTCTCGCGTAAGCGTACGCGTAATGTCGGTCCGGGCCGCTTCATCCAACAATACCGCCGAACCAAAGTATGACATGCTGGTAAGCAGTATGACTTATATCGCCCACAACTCACTTGTGTTCTACTCGTGCATATAACATCAAACCATAAAACCTAGGCTCGGATGCCACTGTTGGGGAACATGGTAATTTCAAAAAAATTCCTACGCACACGCAAGATCATGGTGATGCATAGCAACGAGAGGGGAGAGTGTTGTCTACGTACCCTCGTAGACCGAAGCGGAAGCGTTGATGCAACGTAGAGGAAGCAGTCGTACGTCTTCCCGGTCCAACCAATCCAAGCACCGTTACTCCGGTACCTCCGAGTTCTTGGCACACGTTCAGCTCGATGACGCTCCCCAGGCTCCGATCCAGCAAAGCTTCGGGGAGGAGTTCCGTCAGCACGACGGCGTGGTGACGATCTTGATGTTCAACCGTCGCAGGGCTTCGCCTAAGAACTGCTACAATATGACCGAGGTGGAATATGGTGGAGGGGGGCACCGCACACGGCTAAGGAACAATCACGAAGATCAACTTGTGTGTCCTAGGGTGCCCCCCTGCCCCCGTATATAAAGGAGCAAGGGGGGAGGCCGGCCGGCCCTATGGGGTGCGCCAAAGGGAGGGGGGAGTCCTCCTCCTAGTGGGAGTAGGACTCCCCTTTCCTAGTCCAACTAGGAAGAAAGAGGGGGAAGGAAAGAGAGGGAGAGGGAGAGGGAAAGAGGGGCCGCGCCCCCCCTCCCTAGTCCAATTCGGACTCCCCATGGGGGGGCGCGCCACCTCCTGGGCTGCTGCCCTCTCTCTCCCCTCAGGCCCACTAAGGCCCAATACTTTCCCGGGGGGTTCCGGTAACCCCTCCGGCACTTCGGTTTTCTCCGAAATTACCCGGAACACTTCCGGTATCCGAATATAGTCGTCCAACATATCGATCTTTATGTCTCGACCATTTCAAGACTCCTCGTCATGTCCGTGATCACATCCGGGACTCCGAACAACCTTCGGTACATCAAAATACATAAACTCATAATGAAACTGTCATCGTAACGTTAAGCGTGCGGACCCTACGGTTCGAGAACAATGTAGACATGACCGAGACACGTCTCTGGTCAATAACCAATAGCGGAACCTGGATGCTCATATTGGTTCCTACATATTCTACGAAGATCTTTATCGGTCAGACCGCATAACAACATACGTTGTTCCCTTTGTCATCGGTATGTTACTTGCCCGAGATTCGATCGTCGGTATCTCAATACCTAGTTCAATCTCATCACTGGCAAGTCTCTTTACTCGTTCTGTAATACATCATCTCACAAATAACTCATTAGTTGCAATGCTTGCAAGGCTTATATGATGTGCATTACCGAGAGGGCCCAGAGATACCTCTCCGACAATCGGAGTGACAAACCCTAATCTCGAAATACGCCAACCCAACATGTACCTTTGGAGACACCTGTAGAGCACCTTTATAATCACCCAGTTACGTTGTGACGTTTGGTAGCACACAAAGTGTTCCTCCGGCAAACGGGAGTTGCATAATCTCATAGTCATAGGAACATGTATAAGTCATGAAGAAATCAATAGCAACATACTAAACGATCGGGTGCTAAGCTAATGGAATGGGTCATGTCAATCAGATCATTCAACTAATGATGTGATCCCGTTAATCAAATAACAACTCTTTGTTCATGGTTAGGAAACATAACCATCTTTGATTAACGAGCTAGTCAAGTAGAGGCATACTAGTGACACTCTGTTTGTCTATGTATTCACACATGTATTATGTTTCCGGTTAATACAATTCTAGCATGAATAATAAACATTTATCATGATATAAGGAAATAAATAATAACTTTATTATTGCCTCTAGGGCATATTTCCTTCATCCGGTAACCCCCCTGTACTCCGGTATATATCCGATAACCCCCGGAACCATTCCGGTGTCCGAATATAGTCATCCAATATATCAATCTTCATGTCTCGACCATTTCGAGAATCCTCGTTATGTCCTGATCACATCCGGGACTCCGAACAACCTTTGGTACATCAAAGCATATAAACTCATAATATAACTGTCATCGAAGCTTTAAGCGTGCGGACCCTACGGGTTCGAGAACTATGTAGACATGACCGAGACACGTCTCCGGTTAATAACCAATAGCGGAACCTGGATGCTCATATTGGCTTCCACATATTCTACGAAGATCTTTATCGGTCAGACCGCATAACAACATACGTTGTTCCCTTTGTCATCGGTATGTTACTTGCCCGAGATTTGATCGTCGGTATCTCAATACCTAGTTCAATCTCGTTACTGGCAAGTCTCTTTACTCGTTCTATAATACATCATCCTGCAACTAACTAATTAGTTGCAATGCTTGCAAGGCTTAAGTGATGTGCATTACCGAGTGGGCCCAGAGATACCTCTCTGACAATCGGAGTGACAAATCCTAATCTCGAAATACGCCAACCCAACAAGTACCTTCGGAGACACCTGTAGAGTGCCTTTATAATCACCCATTTACGTTGTGACGTTTGGTAGCACACAAAGTGTTCCTCCAGTAAACAGGAGTTGCATAATCTCATAGTCATAGGAACATGTATAAGTCATGAAGAAAGCAATAGCAACATACTAAACGATCAAGTGCTAAGCTAAAGGAATGGGTCAAGTCAATCACATCATTCTCCTAATGATGTGATCCCGTTAATCAAATGACAACTCATGTCTATGTCTAGGAAACATAACCATCTTTGATCCACGAGCTAGTCTAGTAGAGGCATACTAGTGACACTCTGTTTGTCTATGTATTCACACATGTATCATGTTTTCGGTTAATACAATTATAGCATGAATAATAAACATTTATCATGATATAAGGAAATAAATAATAACTTTATTATTGCCTCTGGGGCATATTTCTTTCAGTCTCCCACTTGCACTAGAGTCAATAATCTAGTTCACATCGCCATGTGATTTAACACCAATAGTTCACATCACCATGTGATTAACACCCATACTTCACATCATCATGTGACCAATACCCAAAGGGTTTACTAGAGTCAATAATCTAGTTCACATCACTATGTGATTAACACCGAAAGAGTACTAAGGTGTGATCATGTTTTGCTTGTGAGAGAAGTTTAGTTAACGGGTCTGCCACATTCAGATCCGTATGTATTTTGCAAATTTCTATGTCAACAATGCTCAGCACGGAGCTACTCTAGCTAATTGCTCTCACTTTCAATATGTATCCAGATTGAGACTTAGAGTCATCTGGATCAGTGTCAAAACTTGCATCGACGTAACCCTTTAGGACGAACCTTTTGTCATCTCCATAATCGAGAAACATATCCTTATTCCACTAAGGATAATTTTTGACCGTTGTCCAGTGATCTACTCCTAGATCACTATTGTACTCCCTTGCCAAACTCAGTGGTAAGGTATACAATAGATCTGGTTCACAGCATGGCATACTTTATAGAACCTATGGCGAGGCATAGGGAATGACTTTTCATTCTCTTTCTATTTTCTGCCGGGGTCGGGTTTTGAGTCTTACTCAACTTCACACCTTGAAACACAGGCAAGAACTCTTTCTTTGACTGTTCCATTTTGAACTACTTCAAAAACTTGTTAAGGTATGTACTCATTGAAAAAATTTATCAAGCGTCTTGATCTATCTCTATAGATCTTGATGCTCAATATGTAAGCAGCTTCACTGAGGTCTTTCTTTGAAAAACTCCTTTCAAACACTCCTTTATGCTTTACAGAAAAATCTACATCATTTCCGATCAACAATATGCCATTCACATATACTTATCAGAAAGGCTGTAGTGCTCCCACTCACTTTCTTGTAAATACAGGCTTCGCCGCAAGTATGTATAAAACAATATGCTTTGATCAACTCATCAAAGCGTATATTCCAACTTCAAGATGCTTGCACCAGTCCATAGATGGATCACTGGAGCTTGCACACTTTGTTAGCATCTTTTGGATCGATAAAACCTTCAGACTGCATCATATACAACTCTTCTTCCAGAAATCCATTCAGGAATGCAGTCTTTACATCCATTTGCCAAATTTCATAATCATAAAATGCGGAAATTGCTAACATGATTCGAACGGACTTAAGCATCACTATGGGTGAGAAAGTCTCATCATAGTCAACTCCTTGAACTTTGTCAAAAACTTTTTTCAACAAGTCTAGCTTTGTAGATAGTAACACTACTATCAGCGTCCGTCTTCCTCTTGAAGATCCATTTATTTCTATGGCTTGCCGATCAACGGTCAAGTCAACCAAAGTCCACACTTTGTTCTCATACATGGATCCCATCTCAGATTTCATGGCCTCAAGCCATTTCGCGAAACCTGGGCTCATCATCGCTTCCTCATAGTTCGTAGGTTCGTCATGGTCAATTAACATGACCTCCAGAACAGGATTACTGTACCACTCTGGTGCGGATCTCACTCTGGTTGACCTACGAGGTTCGGTAGTAACTTGATCTGAAGTTACATGATCATCATCATTAGCTTCCTCACTAATTGGTGTAAGAGTCACAGAAACAGATTTCTATGATGAACTACTTTCCAATAAGGGAGTAGGTATAGTTACCTCATCAAGTTCTACTTTCCTCCCACTCACTTCTTTCGAGAGAAACTCCTTCTCTAGAAAGGATCCATTCTCAACAACAAATATTTTGCCTTCGGATCTGTGATACAAGGTGTACCCAATAGTTACTTTTGGGTAACCTATGAAGACGCACTTCTCCGACTTGGGTTTGAGCTTATCAAGATGAAACTTTTTCACATAAGCATCGCAACCCCAAACTTTAAGAAATGACAACTTTGATTTCTTGCCGAACCACAGTTCATACGATGTCGTCTCAACGGATTTAGATGGTGCCCTTTTTAACGTGAATGCAGCTCTCTCTAATGCATAACCCCAAAACTATAGTGGTTAATCGGTAAGAAACATCATAGATTGCACTATATCCAATAATAGTACGGTTATGACGTTCGGACACGCCATTATGCTGAGGTGTTCCAGGTGGCACGATTTTGTGAAACTATTCCACATTGTTTTAATTGAAGACCAAACTCGTAACTCAAATATTTGTCTCTACGATCAGATCATAGAAACTTTATTTTCTTGTCACGATGATTTTCGACTTCACTCTGAATTTATATGAACTTTTCAAATATTTCAGACTTATGTTTCATCAAGTAGATATACCTATATCTGCTCAAATCATCTGTGAAGGTCGGAAAATAACGATACCCGCTGCGAGTCTCAACACTCATCGGATCGCATACATCAGTATGTATTATTTCCAATAAGTCAGTTGCTCGCTCCATTGTTCAAGATAACGGAGTCTTAGTCATCTTGCCCATAAGGCATGGTTCACAAGCATCAACTAATTCATAACCAAGTGATTCCAAAAGTCCATCAGCATGGATTTTCTTCATGCACTTTACACCAATATGACCTAAACGGTAGTGCCACAAATACGTTGTACAATCATTATTAACTTTGCATCTTTTGGCTTCAATATTATGAATATGTGTATCACTACGATCAAGATCCAACAAACAATTTTCATTGGGTGTATAACCATAGGAGGTTTTATTCATGTAAACAGAATAACAATTATTCTCTAACTTAAATGAATAACCATATTGCAATAAACATGATCAAATCATATTCTTGCTCAACGCAAACACCAAATAACATTTATTTAGGTTCAACACTAATCCCAAAAGTATAGGGAGTGTGCGATGATGATCATATCATTCTTGGAAGTACTTCCAACACACATCGTCACTTCACCCTTAACTAGTCTCTATTCACTCTGCAACTCCCGTTTCAAGTTACTACTCTTAGCAACTGAATTAGTATCAAATACCGAGGGGCTACTATAAACACTAGTAAGGTACACATTAATAACCTGTATATCAAATATACCCTTGTTCACTTTGCCATACTTTTTATCCACCAAATATTCAGGGTAATTTCACTTCCAGTGACCATTTCCTTTGCATTAGAAGCACTCATTTTCAGGCTTTAGTCTAGCTTTGGGCATCTTCACGGAAGTGACAACTTGCTTGCCATTCTGCATGAAGTTCCCTTTCTTTCCCTTTGCCCTTTTCTTGAAACTAGTGGTCTTGTTAATCATCAACACTTGACGCTCTTTCTCGATTTCTACCTTCATCGATTTCATCATCATGAAAAGCTCGGGAATTGTTTCCATCATCCCTTGCATACTATAGTTCATCACAAAGTTCTACTAACTTGGTGATGGTGACTAGAGAATTCTATCAATCACTATTTTATCTGGAAGATTAACTCCCACTTGATTCAAGCGATTGTAGTACCCAGATAATCTGAGCACATGCTCACTGCTTGAGCTATTCTCCTCCATCTTCTAGCTATAGAACTTGTTGGAGACTTCATATCTCTCAACTCGGGTATTTGCTTGAAATATTAACTTCAACTTCTGGAACATCTCATATGGTCCATGACATTCAAAACGTCTTTGAAGTCCCGATTCTAAGCCGTTAAGCATGGTGCACTCGACTATCAAGTACTCATCATATTGATCTATCCAAACGTTCATAATGTCTTCATCTGCTCATGCAATAGGTCTGTCACCTAGCGGTGCATCAAGGACATAATTCTTCTGTGCAGCAATGAGGATAAACCTCAGATCACGGACCTAGTCCGCATCATTGCTACTAACATCTTTCAACTTAGATTTCTCTAGGAACATATAAGAAATAAAACAAGGGAGCTAAACGCGAGCTATTGATCTACAACATAGATATGCTAATACTACCAGGACTAAGCTCATGATAAATTAAAGTTCAATTAATCAAATTACTTAAGAACTCCCACTTAGATAGACATCCCTCTAATCCACTAAGTGATCACGTGATCCATATCAACTAAACCATGTCCGATCATCACGTGAGATGGAGTAGTTTCAATGGTGAACATCAATATGTTGATCATATCTACTATATGATTCATGCTTGACCTTTCGGTCTCCGTGTTCCGAGGCCATATCTGTTATATGCTAGGCTCGTCAAGTTTAACCTGAGTATTCTGCATGTGCAACTATTTTGCACCCGTTGTATTTGAACGTAGAGCCTATCACACCCGATCATCACGTGGTGTCTCAGCACGAAGAACTTTCGCAACGGTGCATACTCAGGGAGAACACTTATACCTTGATAATTTAGTGAGAGATCATCTTATGATGCTACCGTCAAACAAAGCAAGATAACATGCATAAAAGATAAACATCACATGCAATCAATATAAGTGATATGATATGGCCATCATCATCTTGTGCTTGTGATCTCCATCTCCGAAGCACCGTCATGATCACCATCGTCACTGGCGCGACATCTTGATCTCCATCGTAGCATCGTTGTCATCTCGCCAATTTTATGCTTCTACCACTATCGCTACCGCTTAGTGATAAAGTAAAGAAATTACAGGGTGATTACATTGCATACAATAAAGCGACAACCATATGGCTCTTGCCAGTTGCTGATAACTCGGTTACAAAACATGATCATCTCATATAATAGAATTTAGCTTCATGTCTTGACCATATCACATCACAACATGCCCTGCAAAAACAATTTAGACGTCCTCTACTTTGTTGTTGCAAATTTTACGTGGCTGCTACGGGCTTAGCAAGAACCGTTCTTACCTACGCATCAAAACCACAACGATAGTTTGTCAAGTTGGTGCTGTTTTAACCTTCGCAAGGACCGGGCGTAGCCACACTCGGTTCAACTAAAGTTGGAGAAACTGACACCCGCCAGCCACCTGTGTGCAAAGCACGTCGGTAGAACCAGTCTCGCGTAAGCGTACGCGTAATGTCGGTCCGGGACGCTTCATCCAACAATACCGCCGAACCAAAGTATGACATGCTGGTAAGCAGTATGACTTATATCACCCACAACTCATTTGTGTTCTACTCATGCATATGACATCTACGCATAAAACCAGGCTCGGATGCCACTGTTGGGGAACGTAGTAATTTCAAAAAAATTCCTACGCACACGCAAGATCATGGTGATGCATATCAACGAGAGGGGAGAGTGTTGTCCACGTACCCTCGTAGACCGAAAGCGGAAGCGTTAGCACAACGCGGTTGATGTAGTCGTACGTCTTCACGATCCGACCAATCAAATACCGAACACACGGCACCTCCGAGTTCAGCACATATTCAGCCCGATGACGTCCCTCGAACTCTGATCCAGCCGAGTGTTGAGGGAGAGTTTCGTCAGCACGACGGCGTGGTGACGATGATGATGTTCTACTGACGCAGGGCTTCGCCTAAGCACCGCTACAGTATTATCGAGGTGGACTATGGTGGAGGGGGGCACCGCACACGACTAAAAGATCAACAGATCAATTGGTGTGTCTCTAGGGTGCCCCCTTGCCCCCGTATATAAAGGAGCATGGGGAGGAGAGGCGGCCGACCAGGAGGGGCGCGCCAGGAGGATTCCTACTCCCACCGGGAGTAGGACTCCCTCCCTTTTCCTTATTGCATTAGGAGAGGAGAGGGAAGGAGAGAGAGGGGGAAAGGAAAGGGGGGGTGTTGGGGATATTACTACCAGTATGACCCGCCCAGGAGGGGCCGAGTCAGCCCTAATGACGGGTTATGTAAGAAGCCCGATAAACATTCAAGATGATAGTTTACTAAACGTATAGAAGGCCCAAAGGCCTGGGGCTGGCTTAAGGCCTGATACTGTAAACCGCCGTATGTAAGGAAAGACTTGTAAAGAAAGGCATGTAAAGGAAGTCACCGAGCCGGACACGATTATGAGCCGGCCAGGACTCTGTAGGCCACCAGGCGTCAACCCGTGTATACAAGGGGACGACCCGGCGGCGGTTTAGGACAAGAAACAACCAAGTCGATAACCAAGCCGGCGAGTTGAGCCTCTTGGAGATCGAAACCTCAGCAATACCAATCCCAACTAGACGTGGGCTTTTACCTTCATCGTAAGGGGCCGAACTAGTATAAAAACTCTCCCGTGTGTCCTTTGTCCTGATTAACCCCATTAAGCTTCCTAGTGCGATGGTCCTACGACTAAGTCCTTGCTCTAGGACATCTGCCGTGACAATTCCACGACAGTTGGCGCCCACCATGGGGCCAGCGCATAGTGGATTTGAGTTCTTGGAGGGCAACTTCGAAGGGCTCAAGGGATATGCTGTGGGTCGGATGACCAAGAGTCGTCGCGGCAAACTCTACATCGACGATGAGGGCTGGGGCCCCAAGGCCGGCTCGATCGAGTACGGGTACCGGGTCCCCTTCAGCGGAATTCACGTCTTCATCGGCCGGATCGGCGAGTCAGGCCCTGAGCCGGACGTCCACACCAACCTCATCAAAACGGCTCAGCGCACCGGGTCCGCCCGTGTTCAATCTGTCATGAAACATGCCTTCGTAGGCTGCATCCATGGCGGTGAATACTCCGAAGGATCGATGGAAGGCGGGGAGACGGCTGTCTGCTCTGATACTGCATCATCAACAGGTGAGACGGACTCATTGTACCAACTGTAAGACGGCATGCTCGGGGGCTGTTCTGATGGTAGCAGTATTCCGGACCCCCTTGAGCCGCAGAATTGGGCCAGAGTCTTCATGGCGGGGACGCAGCCCGGGCAGAACTCCACCGCAGCGACGGCAGCAGCTACCAGGTCGGCAGCAGCCGGGTCAGGAGACCCCGCGCGCCCCCCGGCTCAGGTTCTAATGGACCTCATGGATAGGCTGACAACTCTGTTAACCGCGGTGGTAGAACCGGCAGATAAAGCCCAGCACGACGCAGAAGTGGCACGTGTGCGGGAGGAGATGGTGCAAGCTAAGGAAAATCTAGCCGCGGAGGAAACCCGGATGGCAGTAGAACGAGCAGCTCTGGATGCTCGTGCTCAGCAGCTTCAAGCAGAAACCTTCCGGCTCTCAGTGGATCTTAATGCATCAAACGAGGTCATGAGGAGGAGGCATCAGAAAACTCAGTCGCGTCTGCCTCTAATGTTGGATCCAAGGAACCTGTTCCATACACCCGGGGCCAGGGGAGCAACCCGCCGGAGGCAAATCGGGTCACGACACCCGGTGCACCAGTTCAGCCACGTGCCATGGAGCCACCTCGCATGAATACAGCTCCTCGTTATGTATCAACACCTCCGGGTCACTTCTCCAACCCTATGGAAAATCTCATCGCAGCGTCGGCTCGTTTGGCAGCTCTCCCAATGGAAGGCGACTCGCCAGCAGCAATTGAAACCCGGAGGGTAAGAGAACTACTTCAGACAGCTTTGGCCCAGCAGGACACATACTCCTACAGTCGAGACATGATTCATTCAACTCCTCACCCAAGCCGGAGCCCGAGTTACAGTAGACACATGGAGTCCACAGAGATGTCAAGTAATGCTCAACGCCACAACCGGCCATACAGGCATGAGCCGGTGCGGGCTGGAGCCCTTAACTTGGCGGATCAGGAGAGGATTCGTGGGTCGGATGACCAAGAGGCGGGACGGGCGGCTCAGATAGCAGCAGAGCAGGCGGCTCACCAAACCTTTCCGGCTTATCCAGCATCTCAGTTGAGGCCGGAGTGGCCACAAGAACCGGAGGCGTGCCTTGCCTGGTCCCAGCCATACGCAATGAGCGGTTGCCCAAGGATTTTAAGGGGCCTCGTAAGGTGCCTAATTACACGGCTGACCTACAGCCGGGGGCTTGGATTGAGAGTTATGAGATGGCTATGGAGCTGTTGGAGGTTAGCGATGCTGCAATGACCAAGTATTTTACCATGATGTTGGATGGAACGGCTCAGACCTGGTTGAAGGGATTGCCACCCAATTCTATCGGCTCATGGGCAGAATTGAAAGCACGGTTCATCCAAAACTTTAAGGACACGTGTAAGCAGCCAATGTCGATTGTGGACCTGACCGATTGCAAGCAAGAGGATGGTGAATCTACAACCCATTGGGTGCGCCGGGTCAAGGAGATAATACATTCATCTGATAAGATGGATGCCGGCTCAGCAGTTTTGATGTTGGAGAAAAATTGCCGTTTTGAACCTCTGAAGCAGAAGTTGGGGCAGCTTAAACGTGACTGTAATGACATGGGAACGTTGATGGCAGCTCTTGTCAAGTATGCTGATTCTGATACCACAATGGACCCGGTGTCTGACAAAGAAAAGGCAACAAAGGGAAAAAAGAATGGCAATGGCAAGGGTCACCAGCATAACCCGGCAAATTAGGGAGGTAATAAACGTAAGGCTGATGAGTTTGTTGCTAATACTAATGCGCAGGGTGGTAATCAGCGATGCAAGGGCAGACAACCCCCTTGATCGGGCGGGTCAGGCCCCACCCTTGAACAATTGTTGAATGAACCTTGTCCAAAACACGGCACCTGGGAGAAACCAGCCACCCACTTGTGGAAGGATTGCATGATCCTGAAGGCATTTAAAAATTCAAACGCATTCGATGGGGGTCACGGCCCAGGTGGCGGCTCAGGTGGAGGCGGCTTTCAGGGCCCGGGCGCCGGTTCAAGCGGAGGAGGTTTTCACGGTCAGGGTTATCCTGGTCACCAAGGAGGATATAATCAGCAACACGGCCAAGGGAATCAGCAGCAGCAGCAATCCGGCTATCAGAGCAACCCAAAGTAGTTGAGTAGCGGACAATATCATGTCTTTACTACCAGTTTATGTAAGAGGGACCAGAAACTCCACAAGAGGGTCGTCAGTGCCATTGAACTGGTAATTCCACATTATCTACGTTGGTCTGAGCAGCCTATTGTGTGGAGCAGAGAGGATCACCCGCCCCGGGTTGATAATCCGGGTCACTTGGCTTTGGTAGTGGCACCTCAGGTTGGTGGGTACAAGTTTACTAAGGTGCTCATGGATGGAGGCAGCAGCATCAACATCCTCTACTATGAGATGTTCCGCCGGATGGGATTGACGGATAAAAATCTTAAACAATCCAACACTGTTTTTCATGGTGTAGTACCTGGTAAATCGGCATACCCAGTTGGTAAGATTGAGCCAGAAGTAGCCTTTGGGGATGAGTATGACTCCAGAGCAGAAAAATTAACCTTTGAAGTGGTTAAGATCAAAAGCCCATATCATGCTCTGTTTGGGCGGCCGGCTTATGCCAAGTTCATGGCTCGGCCGTGTTACGTATATTTGCAGCTCAAGATGTCGGGTCATAAGGGCACCATTACAGTACATGGGAGCCGGAAGATAGCCTTGGAATGTGAAGAAGGTGATGTTGCGTATGCTGAATCTGTTTGTGCAACAGAGGAGTTAAAATTCTACAAGGATCATGTTGACCCGGCGGACATGACGTCATTAAAGAAACCGACAACAGAGCATGAGCCGGAGTTGAAATTCAAATCAGCTGATGACACTAAGATGGTTGACTTTGTACCTGGCGACTCATCCAAACAGTTCATCATCAGCGCAAACTTGGATCCGAAGTAGGAAAGCGCGCTCATCGAGTTCATCCGTGAGAACCAGGACATCTTTGCATGGAAACCTTCAGACATGCCGGGTGTCCCGAGGGAACTCGCCGAGCACACTCTTAATATCGATCCAAAGTTCAAACCTGTCAGATAGTTTCTCCGACGGTTCAATGAAGAAAGGCACAAGGCCATTGGAGAAGAGGTGGCCCGGCTCTTGGCAGCCGGGTTCATTGTGGAGGTCTTTCACCCCGAATGGTTAGCTAACCCGGTGCTTGTACTTAAAAAGAATGGCACCTGGCGTATGAGTGTGGATTACACATATTTGAACAAGGCTTGTCCAGCTGATCCTTTTGCTCTCTCCCGTATTAATCAAATCATTGATGCTACGGCGGATTGCGCACGGTTGAGTTTCTTAGATGCTTATTCCGTTTATCATCCGATTAAGATGGCAGTCAAGGATCAAGAGAAGACAGCTTCTATAACTCCTTTTGGAGCTTTCTACTATGTGTTTATGCTTTTTGGGCTTAAGAGTGCCCAAGCGACTTACCAGCGGTGTGTGCAGAATTGTCTTCACGATCAAATTGGGCGCAATGTTCATGCTTATGTGGATGATATAGTGGTAAAATCCAGGGAAGAGGAAACCTTGGTCACAGACCTGAAAGAGACTTTTGATAATCTTCGGGTTTACAAAATGATGCTTAACCCGGCCAAGTGTGTTTTTGGAGTGCCAGCCGGCAAGCTCTTGGGTTTTTTGGTGTGTAACCGAGATATTGAAGCTAACCCGGAGAAAATCAAGGCAATTACATCTCTAGCCAAACCAACCTGCGTCAATGATGTTCAGCGACTGGCGGGTCGTGTGGCCGCTTTGAGCTGGTTCATAAGCCGGTTAGGGGAAAAGGCTATGCCTCTGTATCAGTTGATGAAGAAAACGGATGTTTTTGTTTGGAGTGATGCTGCGAACGCTGCTTTTGAGGATCTGAAGGCACAACTGGCTGAGCCGCCGGTCCTGGCTGCTCCAATTGAGAAAGAGCCACTATTGTTATACGTAGCTGCCAACTCACGGGCTGTTAGTGTGGCTATTGTGGTAGAGCGCCAGGAGGCTGGCCAAGAGCATCCGGTTCAGCGGCCGGTTTATTATGTCAGTGAAGTGCTAATTGAGTCTAAGCAACGATATCCACATTGGCAGAAGCTTGTTTATGGGGTGTTCATGGCAAGACGGAAGCTTAAGCATTACTTTTAGGGACATCCAATCACTGTGGTTAGCTCTGCTCCTTTGGGAGACATTATTCAAAACAGAAAAGCCACGGGGCGAGTCGCCAAGTGGGCAATTGAGCTTGGGTCTCATGGGTTGAAGTATGTTCCACGTACTGCAATTAAGTCTCAAGCCCTGGTTGACTTCATCAATGACTGGACAGAGATGCAGATACCAGAAGAGAAGCCGGACAACACATATTGGACTATTCATTTTGATGGGTCCAGACAATTGGAAGGCTCGGGGGCTGGAGTCGTGTTAACTTCCCCATGAGGTGATAAATTTTGTTATGTGTTACGGTTGATGTTTCCATGCACTAACAACCCAACAGAGTATGAAGCCTTGCTCCATGGTCTTCGAGTGGCAAAGGAGATGAGCTTGAGCCGGGTCAGATGTCTTGGTGACTCAGATCTAGTGGCTCAATAGGTATCTGGCAAGTGGGATTCCAAAGACCCTCTCATGGCGGCTTATCACCGAGAGGTCGATGTTGTTGCAGGATATTTTAAAGGTTATCAGGTGGAACACATTGATCGTCGAAAGAATGAAGCAGTTGATGCTTTAAGCCGGCTGGGGTTTCAGCGTAAGCCAGTACCACCCAACACCTTTTTGGATGTTTTGCATAACCCCTCTGTCAAGTTGCCCACAGAAGAAGATTTAGCTGTTCCTGACCCGGAGGCGCAGTTGGTAGCGGCTCTTCATGTCATCCCAGATTGGACAGTGCCGTTCTTGGCTTACATGACCCGGGGAGAGTTGCGAGCGGATGAGACCCTGGCTCGGCAGATAACCCGGCGATCTAAGTCCATGACGATTTCGGATGGAGAGTTATTTCATCGCAGTGTTTCCGGAGCGTTTCAACGGTGTGTTTCCCCCGAAGAAGGTCAAGAAATCCTTCTTGAGATCACGCCGGGTCAAAATCTTTAGTGGCCAAAGCGTTTCGTCATGGTTTTTACTGGTTGACGGCTCACGCTGATGCAGAAGATCTGGTCAGTATATGTGATGGATGTCAAAAATTTGCACGACGAGCGCATGTGCCGGCTCAAGAGCTCCAGATGATTCCAATCACTTGGCCGTTTGCGGTTTGGGGGCTTGACATGGTGGGACCTTTCAAAAGGACTAAGGATAAAAAGACACATCTCTTGGTGGCAGTTGATAAATTCACCAAATGGGTTGAGGCGAAGCCTGTGAGTAAGTGTGATGCAGCCACGGCGGTTCAGTTCATGAAAAAAGTAATCTTCCGTTTCAGTTTTCCACACAGTATTATCACAGACAATGGCACTAATCTGTCCCAAGGGGCTATGGAAGAGTTTTGTCAGCGAGAGCACATCCGGCTTGATATTTCTTCTGTAGCTCATCCTCAATCCAATGGTCAAGCTGAGAGAGCCAATCAGGAAATTCTGAAAGGGCTAAAACCCCGGCTTATGGTTCCTTTACAGCGAACGCCGGGTTGTTGGGTAGAGGAGTTACCCTCAGTGTTATGGAGCATCAATACTACGCCCAACAGGTCTATGGGTTACACACCCTTCTTCATGGTTTATGGAGCAGAAGCAGTGTTGCCTAGTGACATCCGTCATGACTCGCCCCGTGTGGCGGCTTATGTTGAAGCTCACAATGAAAAAGCCAGACAGGATGCGCTTGACTTGTTGGATGAAGAAAGAGACTTAGCAGCGGCGCGGTCAGCAATTTATCAACAGGACCTGCGTCGTTATCACAGCCACCGGGTTAAGTCCAGGACTTTTCAGGAAGGCGACTTGGTGCTCCGGCTCATCCAGGATCTTTCAGATGCACACAAGTTATCCCCATCTTGGGAAGGACCCTTTGTGGTCAGTAAAAATTTAAACAATGGGTCATACTACCTCATTGATGCTCGACAGCATGCAGACTCATGTAAGTCGGAAGAGGAGACCCGCCGGCCATGGAACATTGCTCAACTTCGGCCATATTACACCTGAGCCACCGGCTCTTAACATGTACATACGTTCACGTTGTATATACTATGATAAGCAATAAAGTAAGACCATCAGTCTCTTTTCTTTTCACAGACTATACATCTTTATTATTTCTTACTTACAAATGACTATTAAGGAGCTGATCATATTTGAATCAAGTTTAACCTTTTTGGTCCAGCTTATGATCGTATTCGAATCTAGCTACAAATCTCAAGGTCACTTGGGGGCTTCCTGTTCAAACATAGGTCGTATTCAAACCAAAGAGAACATAGCTGTCGTAACCCTCTTGATCGGCTCAAGGCCAAACTCACTCGGGGGCTTCTTGATTGTATCCGAATCATAGATTAACCCCTTTTGAGTCCGACTTGGATCGTATTCGAATCAGGGTCCTTAAAAACCTCTCAAGGTCATTTGGGGGCTTCCTGTTCAAACATAGGTCGTATTCGAACCAAAGAGAACATAGTTGTCGGTACCCTCTTGATCGGCGCAACGCCAAAGCCACTGGGGGCTATATGGTCATATTCGAACCTTAGCTTAACCCCTTTGGTCCGGTTTACTGATCGTATTCAAATCAGAAACCCCCAGCCTTTTGAATACAGTGTTAAAATTATGTTTATTATATGTTGCTTGCCTTTTAGCTTTTGTTGTTTCAATATTACAAATAAGATAGCCTGGTTTTCTTCACCGGCTCAATTATGGGACAACACAGCCGCCCGGGTTATTCAAGCCGGTAGTTCAAGGATCCAAAGTTCACCACCCGGATTATTAAAACCGACAATCTAAGGATCAACAAGGACAAGGTATGGTTTTTACCTATATGCGTTTACCCCCTGCATTAACTCAAGAGTTAGTATTAACCCTTATCCTTTCTTTATATTTGTGTCTACTTTTTATTGAGGTAAATATATTGGCTGTAAATTAGGTGTTTAAGCCCGTTTGGTTCTAAACCGCCTTGCCAGTCTTTTCCTTGTATTCACAGGAACAGAGTTCAAACATTGCAGAGACAAACATTAAATGATGCATACATTGATGTCTGGAAGCAGATTCACATAGAAGTATTTTATGCGCGATGGCATAAGCAAACATGCGGTGTTTTAGCAACTAACTTATTACAAGGCTTTATAAGCCCATGAAGATGATCATCGTCCCTCCCTCGCCGGTTCACCACCTTCTATTTGCTGGAAGTTGGATTTTGACCAAATCAAAGCCGTTCATGGCGACAAATTCGGCTTCGTCGTCAATCAGGCCGACCGGATCAATTTCCAGGGCAAAGGTATCTTCTCGCACGGGTGGGATCAGATCTGCTACTTTGTATGAAGGAGTGGCCATCTTCTTATTTTCACTATCAAAACCCGGCTGGTACTTGTCAACATTGGTGTCGTCTCCAAGACTAGTCGCCTGAGGCCGGACTTCGCGTACGCATGCTATGAAATCATCCTGATCAAACGGAGACCCGTCCTCCTTCACAGTAGGGTAATCTCTTGCTATGTCCGCCGGGTCTAGGTCTGGCACCCAAGCCTTGGAGCAGCTTAGGGCAGTCAAAGCTCTGGCTCGCGCGCAGGAGCGTTTTACTTCTTGGAATCTAGCAAGAAGGATGGACAGCTTCTTCAGGACATCGCTAAGCCGGTTGGGTCCTTGATTTGCAGGAGAGACAGCGGCCAGAGCCCGTTGTGCACCAATATACAATTGTTCAACCAGGGTGTATACTGCCTTTAGTTTAATCAACGGGTCTTGGCTCAGATTTTTACTTCGCGGACCTGCATATATTTTTAACAAAGTAAGTTGGCGGATCATATTCTAGTTTGACAGAAAATTATACGAAAGGTAAAATCAGGCAGCTTACCAAAGATAGCAGCGACCATCTGAGACACCCGGCCTTTCAAACTGTTCAGCTCTGTTGAAATTTCTTTCAAAGCTGTTTCGGCTGTCTCAGCTCGTCGGGTCAGGAGTGTTTTCTCATTTTCCCAAGCCTTCTCCTTGGTAGCAAAGCTGGTCTTCAAATTTTCCGTTGCAGAAAAGCTCATTTGCAGTTTGGAAGTGGAAGATTTGATTTCGGACTCTTGACTTGCTAGCCGGGTCTTTGCGTCTGACAATTGAGAGTTCAATTCCGACAAGGCATTCTGTGAAACGTCCGGATAAGTCAAGACTTGGTTTCAAATTCAAATATCCAAATTCAAGATTCAAGTCTCGAAGTACTTTACGAGTAAACCACTTGACACTTGGGGGCTAATGTATGCCAAATCAAATTTTTACGACTCATCGCAAACATACTTAAAGTCCCAAGTCCCTTACAAAGTAACAGCACTTGGCACTTGGGGGCTAATGTACGCAGTTCAGCAAATTTATCAAGGTTAAACCGGAGTATTAAGTATTTTGAAGACGATTTTAAATTCTAAAGTACCGATTCATTGATGGTCAAAATAAACCGGTCCTTGGGGACTATAGGTGAAGTTTTTGTTTCTATCAATATCAGGCAAAGATTCAGAGGTAAAAGTCTCGGACTGTACTTTAAGCCTACAGGTTATTCAGTTTCTCTCATAATCTGAAGGCTTGGGGGCTGAAGGAATATTAGTAAACAGGAAACAACGTACCTCATACTTCAACTGAAGCTGCTTGACCATCTCGATCTCAGACTCACGACTGGAGTGTACATGACTGAGATAGCCGGATAAGATATCACTGGCATTGAGAAGGTCATAATTGGCAACATCAAAGTGAACCTTCTGCCTCTCCAATGCTTCTTGCTTTGCTGTGCACCGAGCCAACACCGTTGGGTTCCCCGGCTCAACAAAGCGGTTCCCAGTAATTTGAACATCTTGAACACGTGGAGACGGCGGGTCAGTTGAGCTTGACGGTCCAGCTGTAGAAGGATTCATAGTGGCTTTGTCAAGGGACGGCTCCGGAGGATTTACTTCTTTAACAATAGGTGGGTCTTCTGGGGCGGCAGTTAATGGAGAAGGCGGCCTAGCCAGGTCAGATGCTAGTACTGGCGGGTCTTCCACCGGTTTTGCTGCCTTCGCCTTCTTCGATTTAGCCTCGCCACTAAGGAAAAAATATTGCAGGATAGTCAGCGTCAAGATACAATTGATCAACCCGGGAGAAAAGAGGATTTTTGATTACCTAGGAGCAGTCTTGAAAGCCGGAAATTGTGTTTGTGATGAGTCGCCTGAGGAACGAGACACCTCCTGAAAAGGTAAAAGAAAGGAGTTAAAAGAAGTACAAGGAGCAGGATTCATTAAAACAAGTTAAGGACAGTAATAAGTAAACCTCGGTCGGGCGTTTTCGAGGGGTCTGTTGAAGGACGACAGCCGGCTCATCTTCAATCTCAACTTCACAGCGGTTTTCATGTTGCTGCTTTTTCAAATGAAAGTTGGGATCCAAGTGAGCTAAGGGGTTAGAAAACCTTACTTTACGGATCACTCGTCGAACTTTGTGTCTTGGTAAGGGCTCTGAGTCGGAGGAAATGATAGTTACCTATGCTTCCCCGGCCTGACTGGCCCCAATGTCATCCTAGTAAGGATCAGTGTCAATAAGATTGTTAAAAAGTTGGCCAAGGGAATCAAGGGCTACCTCCGAGTCATACGTGTCATCAAGTTTCATTAAATCTTCAATAGTAGTTTTCTTCTTCGTCGTCGTCCTCCGGGTCGATTTCTTGGCGTTCATGGCGGCAAGTTTCGCCTTCTTGGCAGCTTCGTGATCATATTTCACTTTCCAAAAGTCAGAGTTGGCCTACAAAGACAAGAGGAAGGATCAATGATAAACAATACGACTGGACAAAATACAAAGGGAAAAAGATCAGAATATCCTTACTTCTGGTACCGGGTTAAATTTACAGAAGGGATTTAACCCAACAACACTACAATCTTCATACTTCGCATTCACCAGAACATTTGACATTGCGACAACATCCTCCTCGGTTAGTGGAACCGGGGTATGACGGAGAGAGTCGTCCGGGTCTCCACCATATTCATACATCAACTTCGAACAACGGCTTAATGGAATAATCCGCCATGAGATCCAGCAGCGGGTTAGATCGACTCCGGTTAAACCGTTCCCTAACAAACTGTTGATTCTTCTGATAGATGGAAGCAGCTTCTTGTGTTCAGCAATGGTAAGTTTATCTGGCAGGGCGAACTTGGTGTCAAGACGATCAGGGCGGTAACCCGGTAGTGGCTTCTCGTTGGCGGGTGAGATGTCCTGACAGTAAAACCAAGTTTGGTTCCAGTCCTTTGGGTGACTTGGTAAAACTATGAGAGGGAAAACCACACCCTGCCGGCGCTGAATTGAAATGCCTCCAAGTTCTAAGCTAAGGCCATTGGTGCACTCGTTCTGCCGGTTCAGATAGAAGTACTCTCTAAATAGTTCCACAGTCGGCTCTTGCTGAAGATATACCTCACAGAGCACTTGGAAGTTACAAATATTGGATATGGAATTGGGCCCAGTATCCTGAGGATGGAGTTTGAAAAAGTGAAGAACTTCTCTGAAAAACTTTGAGTCGGGCGGTGAGAAGCCCCGGTTCATGTGGTCAGTAAAGACGATCACCTCGCCGTCTTTTGGATTGGGTCGTTCTTCTTCCGGGTCAGGAGCACGATAAGACATGATGTTTCTTGAGGGCAGAAATCCAATGAGGAAGAACTCTTTCAGACGCTCCTCGGTTATGGTTGAGGGGACCCAATTGCAGATGGTGGGTGTCTTTGACGGCATGATGTGCAAGGGACTGGAAAAGGAAAAACAACATGCCGTTTCAATTTACGGCAAAAGGTTGAAGTTGTAAAACAAGTAACGGCGGCTTAAGCTAAGGGCTAATGACATATAAGGAAAAGAAAGCCGAAGTGGTAAGCCGCCACGACTACAGATTTTCTCAGAAAGCAGATTCAGCTAAGTGTTGGCATAAACAAGTTTCACCAAGCTATCATTACTATTTTGGATCAAATGGCTGTCCCAAAAACAAAATATTCTAGACCTAAAAACCCAGTGCAGATGAGTTTATCAGCTAACAAAGCATCTATACAGGAGAAATAGATCTACTGCTATCAAAAATGAATACCAAACAGCTACCGCGGCAGTTCTACACTATCCGACGATCAGGAAAGGGCATCGGAGGTGAAATCTACCAAGAGTCTGTGACGAACACCGACGAACTCGAGAAGCTGAAATGCAGATCTAAGGCAAAGAAGGAAAGGGACTTACAGATGCAGGGCTACTACGGAGGTTCATCGCGTTTTCTCTGGTCAAATCAGGTTGATGCAGCGGCCTGAGGTGAAGAAGACGAGGGGATCTGCGGTGGCGGCGGTAGAGCTCGAGCGGCAGCGAAACAGCGAGAGGAGGAAGACGACTGAAGGGGGAGAATGAAAAAGACCTAGGTCGTGCCTATTTATAAGGGAGTACGCGAACAGGCGGGTGCGAAAATCAAGGAGACCCGAATAATGATTATCCAACTAAACGGGCGCCTCGATTCTCGAAAGGTATTAAAAAATAAAAGATCCGTTGGAAGATGACATCATGAAAGTTTTTTGTGTTTTCAGAAGATGACGTCACGGCGGGTTACAAAAGTTTTCAGACAGAGGATGAATTCCATCTAAGTATTGAAGATTGACAAAGAACAAAGTTCAAAGTCAACCTGGGGCCTAATGTTGGGGATATTACTACCAGTATGACCCGCCCGGGAGGGGCCGGGTCAGCCCTAATGACGGGTTACGTAAGAAGCCCGATAAACATTCAAGATGATAGTTTACTAAACATATAGAAGGCCCAAAGGCCTGGGGCCGGCTTAAGGCCTGATACTGTAAACCGCCGTATGTAAGGAAAGACTTGTAAAGAAAGGCATGTAAAGGAAGTCACCGAGCCGGACACGATTATGAGCCGGCCGGGACTCTGTAGGCCACCAGGCATCAACCCGTGTATATAAGGGGACGACCCGGCGACGGTTTAGGACAAGAAACAACCAAGTCGATAACCAAGCCGGCGAGTTGAGCCTCTTGGAGATCGAAACTTCAGCAATACCAATCCCAACTAGACGTAGGCTTTTACCTTCATCGTAAGGGGCCGAACTAGTATAAAAACTCTCCCGTGTGTCCTTTGTCCCGATTAACCCCATTAAGCTTCCTAGTGCGATGGCCCTATGACTAAGTCCTTGCTCTAGGACATCTGTCGTGACAATTCCATGACAGGGGGCACCGCCCCCCTCCTTGTCCAATTCGGACTTGGGGGAGAGGGGCGCGCGGCTGCCCCTTGGCCGCCTCTTCTCTTCCACCAATTGGGCCCATGAGGCCCAATAACCTCCGGGGGGTTCCGGTAACCCCCCGGTACTCCGGTATATATCCGATAACCCCCGGAACCATTCCGGTGTCTGAATATAGTCGTCCAATATATCAATATTCATGTATCGACCATTTCGAGACTCCTCGTTATGTCCGTGATCACATCCGGGATTCAGATCAACCTTCGGTACATCAAAACTTATAAACTCACAATATAACTGTCATCGAAACTTTAAGCGTGCGGACCCTACAGGTTCGAGAACTATGTAGACATGACCGAGACACGTCTCCGGTCAATAACCAATAGCGGAACCTGGATGCTCATATTGGCTCCCACATATTCTATGAAGATCTTTATCAGTCAGACCGCATAACAACATACGTTGTTCCCTTTGTCATCGGTATGTTACTTGCCCGAGATTCGATCATCGGTATCTCAATACCTAGTTCAATCTTGTTACCGGCAAGTCTCTTTACTCGTTCTATAATACATCATCCCGCAACTAACTCATTAGTTGCAATGCTTGCAAGGCTTAAGTGACGTGCATTACCGAGTGGACCCAGAGATACCTCTCTGACAATCGGAGTGACAAATCCTAATCTCGAAATACGCCAACCCAACAAGTACCTTCGGAGACACCTGTAGAGCACCTTTATAATCACCCATTTACGTTGTGACGTTTGGTAGAACATAAAGTGTTCCTCCGGTAAACGGGAGTTGCATAATCTCATAGTCATAGGAACATGTATAAGTCGTGAAGAAAGCAATAGCAACATACTAAACGATCAAGTGCCAAGCCAACGGAATGGGTCAGGTCAATCACATCATTCTCCTAATGATGTGATCCCGTTAATCAAATGACAAATCATGTCTTTGGCTAGGAAACATAACCATCTTTGATCAACGAGCTAGTCTAGTAGAGGCATACTAGTGATACTCTGTTTGTCTATGTATTCACACATGTATCACGTTTCCGGTTAATACAGTTCTAGCATGAATAATAAACATTTATCATGATATAAGGAAATAAATAATAACTTTATTATTGCCTTTGGGGCATTTTTCCTTCAATGATTCCCAAGCTCTTAGTGATGCTGAAATCGATGAAGGTAGAAATCAAGAAAAGAATCAAGTGTTGATGGTTGACAAGACCACTGGTTTCAAGAAAAGGGCAAAGGGAAGAAGGGGAACTTCAAGAAGAATGGCAAGCAAGTTGCTGCTCAAGTGAAGAAGCCCAAGTCTAGACCTAAGCCTGAGACTAAGTGCTTCTACTGCAAAGGGACTGGTCACTGGAAGCAGAACTGCCCCAGGTATATTTGATATACATGTTATTGATGTGTACTTTAATTATTAGTGTTTATAGCAACCCCTCAGTATTTGATACTAGTTCAGTTTCTAAGATTAGTAAGTCGAAACGGGAGTTGCAGAATGAACAGAGACTAGTTAGGGGGTGAAGTGACGATGTGTGTTGGAAGTGGTTCCAAGATTTATATGATCATCATCGCACACTCCCTATACTTTCGGGATTAGTGTTGAACCTAAATAAATGTTATTTGGTGTTTGCGTTAAGCATGAATATGATTTTATCATGTTTATTGCCATACGGTTATTCATTTAAAGTCAGAGAATAATTTTTGTTCTGTTTACATGAATAAAACCTTCAATGGTCATACACCCAAGGTGAATGGTTTATTGAATCTCGATCGTAGTGAAACACATATTCATAATATTGAATCCAAAAGATGCAAAGTTAAGAATGATAGTGCAACTTATTTGTGGCATTGCCATTTAGGTCATATTGGTGTAAATCGCATGAAGAAAATCCATGCTGATGGGCTTTTGGAATCACTTGATTATGAATCAGTTGATGCTTGCGAACCATGCCTCATAGGCAAGATGACCAAGACTCCGTTCTCCGGAACAATGGAGCGAGCAACTGACTTATTGGAAATAATACATACTGATGTATGCGGTCCGATGAGTGTTGGGGCTCGCGGCGGGTATCATTATTTTTTGACCTTCACATATGATTTGAGCAGATATGGGTATATCTACTTGATGAAACATAAGTCTGAAACATTTGAAAAGTTCAAAGAATTTCAGAGTGAAGTGGAAAATCATGATAACAAGAAAATAAAGTTTCTACGATCTGATCGCAGAGACGAATATTTGAGTTACGAGTTTGGTCTTCAACTAAAACAATGTGGAATAGTTTCACAAATTCATGCCATCTGGAACACCACAATATAATGGTGTGTTCGAACGTCATAACCGTACTTTATTGGATATAGTGCAATCTATGATCTCTCTTACCGATTGGCCACTATCGTTTTGGGGTTGTGCATTAGAGATAGCTACATTCACATTAAATAGGGCACCGTCTAATCCATTGAGACGACATCGTATGAACAATGGTTTGACTAGAAACCTAAGTTGTCGTTTCTTAAAGTTTGGGGTTGTGATGCTTCTGTGAAAAGTTTCAACCTGATAAGCACAAACCTAAATCAGAAAAGTGCATCTTTATAGGATACCCAAAAGAAACTCTTGGGTACACCTTCTATCACAGATCTGAAAGGCAATATCTTTGTTGCTAAGAATGGATCCTTTCTAAAGAAGAAGTTTCTCTCGAAAGAAGTGAGTGGGAGGAATGTAGAACTTGATGAGGTAATTGTACCTTCTCCCGAATTGGAAAGTTGTTCATCACAAAAATTAGTTCTAGTGATCTCTACACCAATTAGTGAGGAAGCTAATGATGATGATCATGAAACTTCATATCAAGTTACTACCGAACCTCGTAGGATAAACAGAGTATGGTCCGCACGAGAGTGGTACGGTAATCCTTTCTGGAAGTCATGTTACTAGACCATGACGAACCTACGTGCTATGAGGAAGCGATGATGAGCCCAGATTCCGTGAAATGGCTTGAGGCCATGAAATCTGATATGGGATCCATGTATGAGAACAAAGTATGGACTTTGATTGACTTGCCCGATGATCGGTGAGTCATTAAGAATAAATGGATCTTCAAGAGGAAGACAGACGCTGATAGTAGTGTTACTATCTACAAAGCTAGACTTGTCGAAAAAGGTTTTGACAAAGTTCAAGGTGTTGACTACAATGAGATTTTCTCACTCGTAGCGATGCTTAAGTCTGTCCCAATCATGTTAGCAAATTGCCACATGTTATGAAATCTGGCAAATGAATGTCAAAACTACATTCCTTAATGGATTTATTAAAGAAGAGTTGTATATGATGCAACCAGAAGGTTTTGTCGATCCTAAAGGTGCTAACAAAATGTGCAAGCTCCAGCGATCCATCTATGGACTGGTGCAAGCATCTCCGAGTCGGATATACGCTTTGATGAGTTGATCAAAGCATATAGTTTTATACAGACTTGCGGTGAAGCTTGTATTTACAAGAAAGTGAGTGGGAGCACTACAACATTTCTGATAAATATATGTGAATGACATATTGTTGATCAGAAATAATGTTGAATTTTCTGGAAAGCATAAAGGAGTATTTGAAAAGAGTTTTTTTTTCAAAGAAAGACCTCAATGAATCTGCTTACATATTGAGCATCAAGATCTATAGAGATAGATCACGACGCTTGATAAGTTTTTTCAATGAGTACATACCTTGACAAGATTTTGAAGTAGTTCAAAATGGAACAGTCAAAGAAGGAGTTCTTGCCTGTGTTGCAAAGTGTGAAGTTTAGTAAAGACTCAAAACCCGACCGCAGCAGAAGATAGAAAGAGAATGAAAAGTCATTTCCTATGCCTCAGTCATAGGTTCTAAAAAGTATGCTATGCTGTTTACCAGTCCTATTGTATACCTTAGCATGATTCTGGCAAGGGAGTACAATAGTGATCTAGGAGTAGATCACTGGACAATGGTCAAAATTATCCTTAGAGGACTAAGGAAATATTTCTCGGTTATGGAGGTGATAAAATAGTTCGTCATAAAGAGTTACGTCGATGCAAGCTTTTTACATCGATCTAGATGACTCTAAGTCTTGATGTAGATACATATTGAAAGTGGGAGCAATTAGCTATAGTAGCTCTGTGCAGAGCATTGTAGACATAGAAATTTGCGAAATACATACGGATCTGAATGTTGCAGACCCGTAGACTAAACTTCTCTCACAAGCAAAACATGATCACTCTTTGGGTGTTAATCACATAGCGATGTGAACTAGATTATTGACTCTAGCAAACCCTTCGGGTATTAGTCACATGGAGATGTGAACTAATCACATAAAGATATGAACTAGATTATTGACTCTAGTGCAAGTGGGAGACTGAAGGAAATATGCCCTAGAGGCAATAATAAAGTTATTATTTATTTCCTTATATCATGATAAATGTTTATTATTCATGCTAGAATTGTATTAACCGGAAACATGATACATGTGTGAATACATAGACAAACAGAGTATCACTAGTATGCCTCTACTAGACTAGCTCGTTGATCAAAGATGGTTATGTTTCCTAGCCATAGACATGAGTTGTCATTTGATTAACGGGATCACATCATTAGGAGAATGATGTGATTGACTTGACCCATTCCGTTAGCTTAGCACTTGATCGTTTAGTATGTTGCTATTGCTTTCTTCATGACTTATACATGTTCCCGTGACTATGAGATTATGCAACTCTCGTTTACTGGAGGAACACTTTATGTGCTACCAAACGTCACAACGTAAATGGGTGATTATAAAGGTGCTCTACAGGTGTCTCCAAAGGTACTTGTTTGGTTGGCGTATTTCGAGATTAGGATTTGTCACTCTGATTGTCGGAGAGGCATCTCTAGGCCCACTCGGTAATGCACATCACTTAAGCCTTGCAAGCATTGCAACTAATGAGTTAGTTGCGGGATGATGTATTACAGAACGAGTAAAGAGACTTGCCGGTAACGAGATTGAACTAGGTATTGAGATACCGACGATCAAATCTCGGGCAAGTAACATACCGATGACAAAGGGAACAACGTATGTTGTTATGCGGTCTGACCGATAAAGATCTTCATAGAATATGTGGGAGCCAATATGAGCATCCAGGTTCCGCTATTGGTTATTGACCGGAGACGTGTCTCGGTCATGTCTACATAGTTCTCGAACCCATAGGGTTCGCACGCTTAACGTTTGGTGACAATCAGTATTATGAGTTTATGTAATTTGATGTACCGAAGGTAGTTTGGAGTCCCGGATGAGGCCGGGGACATGACTAGGAGTCTCGAAATGGTCGAGACGTAAAGATCGATATATTGGACGACTATATTCAGACATCGGAAAGGTTTCGAGTGATTCGGGTATTTTTCGAAGTACCGGGGGGGGGGGTTACGGGAATACGAGGAAGAAGTATTGGGCCTCATCGGCCAAGTGGTGGAAGAGAGGAGGCAGGGCGCGCGGCCCCCCTAGCCCAAACCGAATTGGACTAGGGGCCGGCCCCCCTTTCCTCCTTTCCTCCCTCTCCTTCCTTCTCCCTTTCCCCCTTCCTTTCCTCCTCCTAGTAGGAGTAGGAAAGGGGAGTCCTACTCCTACTAGGAGGAGGACTCCTCCTCCTGGCGCGCCCTAGGAGGGCCGGCCGGCCTCCCCCCTTGCTCCTTTATATACAGGGACAGGGGGCACCCTAGAACACACAAGTTGATCATTGATCTCTTAGCCGTGTGCGGTGCCCCCCTCCACCATAACCCACCTCAATCATATCGTAGCGGTGCTTAGGAGAAGCCCTGCGTCGGTAGCAACATCATCACCGTCATCATGCCGTCGTGCTGATGAAACTCTCCCGTGAAGCTCTGCTGGATCGGAGTTCGTGGGACGCCATCGAGCTGAACGTGTGCTGAACTCGGAGGTGCCGTGCGTTTGGTACTTGGATCGGTCGGATCGTGAAGACGTTTGACTACATCAACCGCGTTCTCATAACGCTTCCGCTTACGGTCTACAAGGGTATGTGGACAATACTCTTCCCTCTCGTTGCTATGCATCACCATGATCTTGCGTGTACGTAGGAATTTTTTTTGAAATTACTACGTTCCCGAACACGATCGTCACCGAATGTTAAGCGTGCGGACCCTACGGGTTTGAGAACTATGTAGACATGACAGAGACACGTCTCCGGTCAATAACCAATAGTAGAACCTGAATGCTCATATTGGCTCCTACATATTCTACGAAGATCTTTATCGGTCAAACCGCATAATAACATACGTTGTTCCCTTTGTCATCGGTATGTTACTTGCTCGAGATTCAATCGTCGGTATCTCAATACCTAGCTCAATCTCGTTACCGGCAAGTCTCTTTACTCGTTCCGTAATGCATCATACCGCAACTAACTCATTAGTTGCATTGCTTGCAAGGCTTATAGTGATGTGCATTACCGAGAGGCCCCAGAGATACCTCTCCGACAATCCGAGTGACAAATCCTAATCTCGATCTATGCCAACTCAACAAGTACCATCGGAGACACCTGTAGAGCACCTTTATAATCACCCAGTTACGTTGTGACGTTTGGTAGCACACAAAGTGTTCCTCCAGTAATCAGGAGTTGCATAATCTCATAGTCATAGGAACATGTATAAGTCATGAAGAAAGCAATAGCAGTAAACTTAAAACGATCAAGTGCTAAGCTAACGGAATGGGTCAAGTCAATCACATCATTCTCCTAATGATGTGATCGTGTTTATCAAATGACAACTCATGTCTATGGTTAGGAAACATAACCATCTTTGACCAACAAGCTAGTCAAGTAGAGGCATACTAGTGACACTCTGTTTGTCTATGTATTCACACATGTATTATGTTTCCAGTCAATACAATTCTAGCATGAATAATAAACATTTATCATGAAATAAGGAAATAAATAATAACTTAATTTGTTATTGACTCTAGGGCATATTTCCTTCACAAACGTGGCTAGAAATTGAGGAGTACAAGGGAATCGAGTCTATGTGTCTGAATGGAGTTTGGGAGAAAATATGGAAACTACAATTCCCAACTAAGGTGAAAATCTTTTCATGTAGAGACATTAACAAGGACGCTTCCCTACCGAGTCAGTCTTCCCAATCGACACACTATGGTTTCTAGACAATGCCCATGTGCAATGCAGGTGCAGAGGATGTAACTCACCTACTATTTAAATGCAACAAAGCAGCCGAGGTATGGCGTCTTTTATGGTTGGATGAGATTATATATCAAGAGGGCGTGCAACATCGATAGGCGGATGAAGCTGTAATGGATTTTTTGATTCAGACTCCGATACAAGAGCTTGGTCTTCTCGGTCAAAATAATATACATGAAATAATAGCCATCGCCTATTGGCATTTTTTATGGGAAAGAAGGGAAATTGTCCATGGTGAGCAAACACATAATTATAATAAAATAGTATCATACATCAAAGCTTTAACAATGAATTTTGTCGCCTCATTAGCTTCAAAGGCAATGATAAAGAAAGATGGATGGCTTAAGCCACCAGTTGGTTTTGTCAAAAGTTAATGCGGATGCAGCTTTTGATCAAGACCACATAAAATGTGCATCGATTTGGACCTGTGTCCTTCGTGATTCATCTGGTAATTTACTAACTGATGCTAACTGAAAGATTGACATGTGTATAGATGTACTATTTGCTGAAGCTATGGCATTGCGTTAGGGTTTATTTGTGGCCAAAAGTGGGATGCAACAAGTTGATGATCAACTCGGACAACTTAAAAGCCATGGAAACTATGAAGAATGAAGGCTGATCAATGGGGATAGTGACGGTGATTTTCCATGACTACTACAATCTTGCTTGCAAGTTTCCTCATTTTTTTTATAATGGCGTAGCTCATGAGCTAGTTTAGGATGCCCATGAGAGCTCTTTCTTGCGTGTGGATGGATGATGCCCCATTGAAGTTTCTTCCTCGTTGAACGATGCAACCATTATCACTTGCTAATAAAAGAGGGATGAAATTATATAAAAAAGGTATAGATATAGATTGTAGTAGAGATATGAAAGAAGGTTTGTTTCTCCAATTTGTTTGTTTGTGCCAGTTTTCTTTACGTCGCCCGCCTCCTAGAAATTCACTATTTGATGCATTTTGCGTCAAATAGTCGTGTCATCGCATAGGAGGTTCGCAACAGCGAGCGCAATGGGCCAGTCCCTAATTTATAGCGGTACGCAGATGCATTTTGTTACGGTTTTAGGAACCTTCTAGATGGTTCCCAGTTCCTGGCTGCTTTTTTTGTTTTCTTTTTTGTTCTATTTACTTGTTTTTATGGTTTCCTTATTTTTATTTTTTACGTTTTTGTGTTTTATGTTTCTTTTTCTTCCTTTTTGTTGTTTCATAAATTCAAAAGTTGTTTGCATATTGAAAACAATTCAGGATTAGAAATTTTTGTTCGTGTTTTAAAACACAATGTTCAGAATTTCAAATATTTTTTCATGTTTTTCAAAAAGGTTCGAAAATTTGAAACATGTTCAAATATTTCAATAAATATTCATTTTTTTAAATATCAGCATTTCAAATTTTTGTTCACGGTTTTAGAAATTCTGCATGCTTTTCAAAATTTGTTTGGAGTTTCGAAAATTCTTCACACTTTTAATAAATGTTTTAAAATTAAAAAAATGTTTGATTTTTTGTTCAGGTTTTCCAAAAAATGTTCGAAATTCCAAAAATGGTTCAAAAGTTTCAAATAATAAGGTTCCCTCTTTGGTAAGTGAAGGCAGAAGCTACAGTAAGGCGCTGCAGTATTTATTTTTTCTGACCGTTGGTGCGTGGCCTCCACTTACCAAAGTTGTTCTTCAACACAGGAAAGGAAAACCCAGCCCAGTAGCCCACGCAATCGTCCGTCTCGTCCGTCTCCAACACAATCCGCCGCCGCCGTCTCCCCTCATCCCCGTCTCTCACATCCCGTCGCTTCCGCCGTCGGCCGTCCCGAATTCTTCGTCCGCCGTCCCTCCCCGCACTCAGGCACGCGTACACCTATCTTCCTCGCTCGCCTGGTTCCGTGGTTCGTGTACGATTCACAGCGGAGTAGGGGGTCAGGTTCGGCTTCCATCCAAACCGGCCATATTGACCACGCGAAACCCTAGACGCCACGGAGATGGAGAATCTCCGCGGCCTCGCCCAGTTCTTGCTCGCCTCAGCTCGCGGGGATGGAGCAGGACGGCGCCGCCCGTCCCCTCGCACCAGGCAGGACGACGGCGCCGTGGATGGCTGGGCGCGGAACGACAGCGAGCCCCCTCCTGTACGGCGCTCAGGCGGAGTGCCCCGAGGTCGTAGATCCTCCTCCTTGCCGGCGCTTCCGCGGCCACGTCTCCGCTGCTGCCTCCGCTTGCGCGACCCTCAACGACGACTGTGCGTGCCCTTCAACTCCTGTCTGGTATCCATCGATTGTATTGTCATTTGTTTCTGATCTGAGTATCCAAATCCATGGATGGTGGCAGCGGTGGGGAGGAGCCCTGCGACGACCTCGACAACGCCTGCTCCCCCGACCACAACTACTGCGTCCAAGAAAGGTACTGAACCAACCACACATCCCCCCTTCAAGAATCAAAACAACCATACATGCTGCCATGAACAACAATACATTACATTGCGTTGTTAGGACAAGCGAATCCATATGGTAGTAACGATTAATAAGATTAGCGGCCTTGGATGCAGTGAAGTGGCTATAGAATTTCAGAATCCAGACTGTTGCTGCTATAGATCTACTCTGCACCGCCATTTGGTAACTAAATGGCAATGCAGTAGTTGTGTGGTTCACGGTTTATGCAGCAGCTGTTCTTCTACCGATCTGTTGCTCGATTGTGTGGGGTTGGTTAATTTACTGGGTAAACTGCACAGCTCAGTAGCATGCAATGCGCTGGGATGACCGGACAAGTCACATGTTCAGTCAGCCATTCCCTGCCTGCCTATGGCTATGTGTTCCAGCGATATCCTTCTAAATTCCACTTGTTATGTGCAGCCACATGGATTGGGGATATGTACCTCGGTTTGGGTTTAAAGGGGCAATCTTTGAGCATTTGTATATCAACTATCGAGGATCTCAAGTTGACATGGACCGCACTATGATCAAGTGCATTCTGGTGCTATGATGATTGTGATAGAAGATGTTAGCTGCAGAAGCAATCACTATGTAAGTGTGACGTCTCTTTTGACCCTGCTTTGTTTATTTTTCAAATCATTAATATTTCCATTGCTTTCCTTCTTGCATAATTGCTCTAATCTCCAGAAATTTTGTGTTGATAAAAATTGCTAGTATATGGATCATGAAATTGTATTGAGCAGAATAGGAAAAAGGTCATTTGATTAATGGAATAGATTATGCCTTGACTCTGCTCAATACAGGTCTCAGCTGTGATAATGAAATTGTACTAAGCAGAACAGGAAAACATTTGATTAATGGAATAGATTATGCCTTAACTCTGTTCAAGATAGGTCTCAACTGTGATAATGAAATTGTACTGAGCAAAACAGGAAATATGTTGTTTTTTTAGTGGAATAGATTACGCCTTAACTCTGCTCGTGACAGGTCTCAGCTCCAATATTAAAAATCAGTGCACCTGAAATACGACACAATTTTTGTCATCTGGAACTGCGCTTATAAGGTGTTTGGTCTGAAAGCTACGCTCCTGAATACAATATGATATAAAAGGTTCATGAAATCATCAGGTATGGAAATGCTTGACCGTTTTTGTAAATCACTTAGTACAATATTATCAGTTTGTTTTTTGCATTATTTCCCAGTTCTCTTGCAGTCTATTCAACAACCTATCTTCCTGCCTACTAGATAAAAGAGGGGTTTTGTTTACTTAACATGGTTGCCTGATTAACATAGTCATGGTTTCTGTTAGTTATTTTTTCCACTACCAAAGCAACAACTTATGTTCCTACCTACCAGATATACTACTCCTTGATTGCTTAGCTCCCGGCTTAAGAAGCTCCACCATTCTTTTATATAATATTAGAAAAAAAATTGAGTTCTAACTTTGTTGAAAGACACGCACAGTTCTGATGTTCTGGGCCCAATGTTCATTTCTAGAGGCAAATACTCTCGGATTTCTTAGTGAACTGTAATCCCATCGAGATAACCCCCCTCGATATAGCTCCCTTTATTTGCACGACACAATCTAGCATATGACGGCTCTGATTTGGATTGTGCGTGTTTCTCCAAAAACTAGGATTATATACCTGAGAACAAACAAATAACGTTATAAACTTACCTCAAAGCCTATGGGTTGACTGAAGCTTGATAAATAGTTTCAGATGCACTATGGTCTCATAACAGTAGAAATAAACTTCGAGGGAAAGAGAACCATAAGTATAGGTGACTGCATAGTAGAAGACGTGTAATCGTGTTGCATTATACTGTCTTTATAGAAGCCGACAAAATCAGAGACATCCTAAATTTGGTTTTCTGTTCTTGTCAGTTAAGAAAAGAAACATTAACTCTTGGATTATCAGTAAGGGAATATGCCTTATTAGCATACTCTTATGGTGGTTATTATTGCTCAACGTTGTGAGGAAAAAGAAGAATCAGATTTTTCTATTTGTGGTTATATCTTTTGGATAAACAATAGAAGGGTAAACTGCGAAGAAGAAACATAACGACCACTAGTAGATATATCTTTATTTTGAATTAAACTAAAGTTGCCATGATAGCAATATTTTAGAATATTCAGATTTTTTTCAATATTTATGGTGATTATATCTTTTGCACATTAACACTGAAACTGAACTATTTTTGTCGGGCTAGAGAAGCGTAATTTCAATACAAACTGCAATTGCTTGGGCAAGAGAAATCAACTCAATACTACAATTTTCCATATGATGTAGTAAGAGGGGGCGTACCATTGTAAACCGATGTAGGGTGAAGGCTAGCCGCATCTTTGGCGTGTGGTCAAACCCGACAAGCTGCAACTATGTGGAGCATCCACATTACTGCCACCACATGCTTGCTAAAACAGTTAATATGTTCGTCCCCGTACATCAGACACATCTTCGGCGAGCATGCTTGATGGCAAAATCGGGCAACTATTGTTGTATTGAGTATCCAGAGATGATAACCGTCATGAAAATAATTGCATGGATCGATGATATCCCACACGGTCTTGTTTGCATCAAAAGCGTTGGATAAGAATACACCAACCATTTTGGTAATGGGCATCTCAACAGTTCTATTTGGGCGTGAGCGGGTATTGCCCCTCGCCAGGTCGTATGTGAACCTAGCCGACATGGAAGGCTCCAGCGACGAAAGGGCGGGTGGCTCCTTGTCGGGAAAGGTGAACCTGGAATGAGTCAGCGATTCGGGTGGTCGAGGGGGGGGGGGACCGGCCTGGATTGGGCTGACTAGCAGCGGCGGGGGTGGCAGCTGCACTCACGGCCTTGGCGGTGGTCAAGGCGGGGCTAAGAGTAGTGATGGACTCGTTAGCGGCAGCCAGGTCATCATGGCGACGTGCGAAGTTCCTTCTGACTAGCGGCGGCGTGGGTGGCAGCTGCACTCAAGGCCTTGGCGGTGGTCAAGGCGGGGCTACGAGTAGTGATGGACTCATTAGCGGCGGCCAGGTCATCATGGCGGCGCGTGAAGTTCCTTGTGAAGCACATCCTCTAGCCCAAGTGGTACATTTGCTCATTTGTGATATGTTCTGTTAGTGTTATGTTCTCCTTGTCTCTTGCTCTGTTTCTCTTGCCCACATGTACATTTGTTCATTTTCGTAGACCTGCTATGTTCTATTGTAATTCGAGTTCAAATGTCAAGTTGCGCCGCAACAAAATGCTGCTACTTTAACTTCTGTAAGCGCAGAGGCGGCCGTTGCAGCTGCTCACATGGAACGTATGCCCTGTTGCAGCCTCGCAGGTACCCACATCTCTCCCTCCCTCCCTCCTCTTGATTTGATCCCCATAAATTCTCAGCTTTATTTCTGTGGATTTTTGTTTTATCTATGCCTGTTATGTCTTTGACAAAATCCAAGCAGATTGAGGGGAAGATTTTGTGCTTAGTTTTTTACTCAAGTATTTCATCTTTCTCTCAAATTTAGCTCCAATGAACTGAATTATTTTGGCATCACTTTTTTCCCTGGAGAGCATTATCATCTCATCTCACCACACTCATGCCACATAACCTGGCGAGCTCACTCCTTACTCATTCTATGTACCACATTTGTAGATCAGTTTAAGGTACTGCTAATGAACCAAAAGTTAATGTTGTTGGCCTTGCCAAAATGCCATGAAGCTTAACATTCGACACTTCCTTCCAAGGAGAAGGGAAGTGATGTCTGACAGGGAAAGAAACTAGGCAAAGCTCTGGATGCTCGATTGAGTACACACCCAATTAGCACTCTACTTCGTCGGTTGTCCACTGAAATTTGCTCCATGACATCTTGCTTGCCATGTGGTCACCTTACCTCAAAATTGACATATTATAATCTATGAACTACTACAAGTAAACTATACAACCAAATGATTGTTCCAAAAATTCAAATTTGCACCATGCTTTCCACCTGATCTGCCAGTTTAACTATCTTAATTGTACCGCAGACATTTGATGTGTGGTAGTAAGTGTGTGATGAAGCATGGTGTAGTAGCAAACTAGCAACTGAATTTTTTGACATACCATGGATTTCTTTCTGCCTCTATTTGATGCTCGGGGGTGCTGATCCGAAGGTCCGTGCGGACCCTGCTCTGGACATACGTCTCCTTAATTTCCGTGTGCAATTCTGCAATCCATGCTTTACACTTTAAAATGAGACAATAAAATTTAGCTCATGTTGCCCTTCCATCATGCACCCAGAATATATTACCTTTCTGCTTTTTATATTTTGGTTGGGCATGTTTCATGATCAGAGGATCGATGATTTGTTATGCTAGACAATGGAAATAAGATTTGGTGGAAAACAAATGATATGATAGGTGATTTATGATGTATTACTATTTTAGATAACATTATCCAAAATTAGTTTTTGGTATACGCAAACTTTGGAATTTGTTGATAAAGAAAGATCACGCCTAATTTGCTGGCTCTCTGTTGACACTTAACAGTACTGGCCTCCTGACTCTAGTTGGATAATGTTGATGACTCGATATGCGGAGAGAGGTTAGGAATTGTTGCTATGGACTAAAACAATGCAGAGTTGAAGGTTCTGAACTGGGAACTTGAACAAACAGTTTGCCTACCTTTCTTGTGGAGTTGATTTTTTAAAAGTGAATGTTCTTCTGGTTGGTGCTTCTTCAGTGGGATCTGGACCATGGAATCTTCAATTGCATCTGCTTGGTTCACTGGGAATTTCCTAGTTTTAATTTGATTGACAACTAGCAAAACAGTCCGGCTAATTTGATGATTAATTCCTGCTGATTGTACACTTTCAACTCAAGTTCCTGCTGATTCTACACTTTTCAACCCAAGTTACATTGTACCATATGCCAGTTTGTTTCATACCTCATCCATCCTGGATTTTTAGACGCAAAGCATCTGGATTTTAAAACAAGAAATAACATGTCTTTAACAAAATTATTCACTCAAAGACCATGCCCAAGATTGGATCTCTCATCTTTACAGTAAATTTGGACAGCAGGGATCTCTCATCTTTACAGTAAATTTGGATAGCAGGGATGTTCAGTAGAAAAGCTATAATAGCATGGAAGCGTTGTTTCTGAACTCGAGCACATATGTGCTCTTTATCTGGGCAGTTCGTCATAGCATTGGGATGCGGTGCATTACTTTCTGTGTCAGGCTGTTGTTCACTGGAAAAGGGGGAAATGCAGAAGGAGCACCTCCTTTAACGATTCAAAACAGGGCCGTGGCTCATGCCGTCATTCCCGTCCTGATCCGTGGCTCGTTTAGGGCCTCAGTAGCTGAGTAAATGGAGGGATGGGTTGCTGGGCAGAGTTCTCTCCTACCTCCGGCTCCTGGTTTTTCCTATTATCGAGTGAGGCTAGATGGGCGGCGGAGCTTCTATTCGAAGGAAACAAAGGCTAGCGCAGAAGATGGAATTTCTGATGCAATCGATTAAAAGGTATGATTCTGCGGTGCTTGTATTCTATTGGCCTCGGATTAGGTATAGCTTTTGCCTGAGTTCTGTCTTCAATTTTAATTTTTTTTCTAAGCAGAACCACCGTGCTGGAGGACGTTAACGATGGCAACGTACTCATGGAGCCACTACACTGCCAGTGGTCGCAACCGTTGCAGATCCGCTGCCGCCCATGGCGGCAATGAGTGCGGAAGGCCAGATCTGTGCGGCTGATGGCGTGGTCGATACTGAAATCGATGGTTTACTGCAAGCATCCGAGCAGTCGATTACTCGATTTGTTAGATCGACCCAAAAGCCCCAGCATGGACTCGAAGGTATGAATTTATTCAGCTGTGCAGTCTGAAGAAACACGAAATGCAATTGCCATTACATGTGGACCAGCAGAATAGTTGTGGTTGCACATCTTGGAATTTTGATTACCCTGGGACTAGCTTAGCACTTATGTATGTAAGAATTAAGATGTGGATATGTACAATTTATGAACTGTAGCAAACATATGAACCTTGGTGAACTCAGGTTGAGTGTCATTAGACAGTGGATGGCATACATAATGCAGTTGCAAAATTTTGCACTGTACTTTAAAAAATATGACATTGCACAGGTTAAAATTTGGATTACATATTCAGTATCCTAAATACATGGTCACAGTTTAATAAGCTTTAGCAACTTAAGGCTGTCTATGAATTAACATCCATAATTATATCGACAGTGGTTGCTGATATGAGTAGTGGAGCTAGTGTGGGCTGAAGTACAAATTTGACAGAGAATGTGGCAAGCTGTCCATAATTGGGATTTCTATTTTGTTGTGTGCTGTATTGAAACTACTAGTCTGATATAATACAATATAATGAGGTATGTAGTTCATGTTCACTGATAAAAGACTTGAAAAAATGTTAGCTGGAATGCGGCAGTATTTTTATTTTTGAAAGCTTAGTTCATGAAGCGGGTTTTGTGTGATTGTGACTCCGTAACTAAAAATGGGCTGCTGCTGCTGTCATATATTTATATCTGTAGCTGATGGCATATCTGGTCTTGCGTGCACAGTGAGGATCGGTGCTGCCGCACCAGGAAGGTCACCTTGTCGTAATCGCACTAGTGCACTGGAGAAGGCAATTCATGGTTTTGCGGAAAATCCAGGAGATGATGTGATTGTCCCTGCACTAGGAACAAGCTTTGATTGTTTGAGTGAAGCCTTCGACTATTGCCATTGGACTTCGATTCTTTTGGATGAAGCATACGACTTTTACAAGCTTCGATTCTTTGACTAATCTATATTTTAGTAATCCTCCTTATTTTCTGAAACTGATGTATAGCGGTATGATGTACATTTAAATGGATTTCTAAAGTGACAGTAAATTAGACAACTATTTTACGATGTGTAGCCAAAAGCCAAAAGGATAATTGCACTATTATCAGAATCAGATATGATTTCAAGTCTGGAGAAAATCTGCCTTTTCTTCTTCCTTTGTGACTTCCAATAATCTAAATCAAAAGCCACTGGGTTGTACTGTTTTTCAGTGCATTTTGAAAGTTGTTAGCACAAAGTAGGAGCAAATGACCCAATTTCTTTGCATTCATTTTTGTCGGGTTTGCTTTCTTTTCACCTTCATTCTGTACTTTTGTGCTTTTGTACTGACTTTGCATACTCCGAATCCTAGTATTTTGTATGCACTAGCAACTTCACACTTAGATAATTATTCTTGTCACACAGAAGCTGTTATTTCACCATTACAAGTTGTACTGATTGTCACCGTACTTCGTGAGCCGTGCTGTCGTGATTTTATAGCGATTTTTCCTGAGAACGATGAACTGCCATCTGTTTTCCAATTAATCTTGAGATCTTGTCGAATGTTTTATGTTTACGGAGGTACTGCCACATCTTAGCTTTTGCAGATGAATTGATATGCGTCTTGGGTTGGCTGACCAAACATGGTAACACTGTCGACTAAATATCGCTGAGGTTTCCTGACTGCATTCAGATCGCAAACCAGACCGCGTTCAGAAAATAGTTGAAACATGGCGTGAAGCCGTGAACCATCTGTACACCTGAACTTGAGTTTGAATCTTGAATTTCGGAACCGTTGAGCGGGAAAAGCTTTGGATTTAGAATAATGGCGCAGACATAGCTTTGGATCTACTAGGCTTGGTGATGAAGAGCCGGACGCCCAACTATAATTCAGTGAGATGTTTGTAGAAGAAGACAGCTTGGCAGGTGGGAGGCATCGGAAACACAGCCGAGGTATTAAGGGCGCGTTTGGTAGTCTGCATTAAGGCCAACCAGGTTCTAGCGGGCTAAGGAAAAAAGAATTCTATGAGACCAGGTGTCATCCATCAGGACGGGTCTCACCTGCTAATCGTGAGACCTGGAGGATAATTGGTTTGATGCCAACATTTGGCATTGCCAATACTTGGCAAGCCAACAATTGGCAATATTCAAAGTTGCCATAATTGACAACTTCTTGTGAGGTTGGCAAGTAAACTTGGTAACCAACCAAGCACTAGCCAATATTTGGCATTTGTCAAATGTTGGCATGCCAATTTTTGGCATCAAACCAATCATGCTCCTGGTCTCATATAATTTTTTTTCCTGGGCTAAGTAGCATATGTTGTTTGGTTGTCTGGCTCGCACGTAGAAACTGGTCAGCACGAAACTTAAGCGCCCTCAACCTGGCTCACTAGGAACGTTTAAATTGACCGTTTTTTCAGATGCAGGCTGGGCTTAGTGCAATTTACGATATGAAGAATATGCGAGTTGGGCTTAATGTGGGCAACCAAACTACATGTAGATGATGGTTCGGAGCCTGTATCTAAACGTTCTCATATTATGAGACGGAGGGAGTAACAAACAGATGTGGGCCAGCTGTGTCCCCCAAATTTGAAATACCATCGCGTGTACATATGGCAATACTATGACGTGAACAAATCTTAGAGCCAAAGGACAGCGTAGATATAGCGAGCATCTGAGCTCTTTCGTAATAGCATAGCATACATACTTCATAGTTCAGAATATTCACAGGATGTGCAAGATTTGCATATGGATTTTAAAACAACAAATAACATGTCTTTAACAAAATTAACTCAAAGACCATGCCAAGATTGAATTTCTCATCTTTACAGTAAATTTGGACAGCAGAGATGTTCAGAATATTCATAGGATGTGCAAGACAATCGTAAGTACCATCCTAAATGACATGCTCAGCCTTTGGCTTTTGGATCAGACCTGGAAATCACGAGCACCCACATGCTATCTACTCCCAAGAAACTATAAATCATTTTTTGTTCATATGATGTACTCTGGCTCCAGATTTTATGGCAAAGCATCCAAAAGACGAACCAAGCATCCAAATTTTCTGACACCCGAGATAATGAAGAACTGCAGACCAACAAAGGCAGAGCTCCAAAAGCTAAACGATAACCAGACAAGAACAAATCTACTACTCTAGTAGATATCCTATTACAAGGTCCCACCAGGATCACATTCTGAGTGACAAATTGCATCTTCATGTATATGAAAATAGAGCAATGTGAAGCAGGGAAGAACATGTTGCTTCGTTGACACATTTAAGTTGCTGGCCGCATTCAAAACCAATAATGCTCTTCTCCGGTAGATATAAGCCATGTGAGTTCATCCCTGCAGTGCGAAGTCATCGCCCCCAACGGCATACTACAGTCATAGTTGGCTGCAGAAGCAACGACAAGAACGATGATGAAGCACGCGGACCAGGAGGGGAGATGGAGATGGACCTGCAAGATGGATGATGATGAATGTCTTTTGGTTTCCATTAAATATATAGCAGGAGAACACTTGTAATGCCAGCTTGTAGCCAGTCATGGCGGCGGAGTTTACGAGCATCAACTAATTGCTAAATTTTCCTGCAGACTGCAAACTAATTCATGATGAGCTACTCCAGCTAGGCAAAGGTTTTATTTGGAGATAATTCATGACGAGTAATTACTATCTACATTCACAAATACACAACTTTCTAGAAGGCATTTAGTCAAAGTTATCTTTAGACCGTCATTACATTATAAATACATAGGCATTTACATTGGTCATACTATTGCTAGATTTATGGTAAATTATACTATTGCTAGATTTATGATAAATGTTATCATATTTTTATGCTTTATTTCATTAGTACGAACAATACTGATCGCACCATGATACGAACTTCTAGCAGTAATTAAAATATTATTATACCACCGTATTACTTCTCAGCAACGACATATAAACATATTATGGAAGAAAAGATCCAAACTAACCACTTGAAGAACAGAAATGCCATATTTCTAACAAACCAAGCATCGCATCATAAACACTGTCATTCTTCAACAACAGAAATGCCATATTTCTAACAAACCAAGACTGAATATCGTATCATAAACATTGTCATTCTTCCACAACAGAAATGTCATATTTCAACAAACCAAGACTGAATATCGCATCATAAACACTGTCATTCTTGCTTCTTCATGATGCAACACGAAAGTAAATTTTGACAGCAGGGACAATCAGTAGAAAAACTAAAATAGCATAGATACTTCACAGTTCAGAATAATCACAGAGTGTTCAAGACACAAGCATCATCCGAAATGACATGCTCTACGAATAGTACTAATAAGTAACAGGAATCAAGATAAGGATCAGACCTGGAAATCCCGAGCATCCACATGCTGACTACTCCCAAAAAAGTACAAACATCCAACAAATATATCATTTTTTTCATATGAAGTACTCTGGCTCCAGGTTTTAGGGCAGCACATCCAGAAGATGAACCAATGATTCCAGTTCTCCAAGACTAGCCAACCAAGAGCTAGCACAGCCAGATAATCCTTCTCGCTACAGACCACCAAATGCCGAGCTCCAAAAGCCAAACGCTCATGAGATGAGAGCAAATCTACATCCTGTTACTGATCCCACCAGGATCACATTCGAGCGTGAGAACCATTCTCCTATTTAGTGACCTCCACTACTGCACCACTCAGCTTCAGCGGGGAGCCAGACGGTGGAGAGTCCTGCAAGATATGTACGATGGTTTCTGCAGACAGTGTCTCGTTCAGCACCTTTATTGCCTGGATAAACATCTCTGCTTCAAGCAACTCCTTTGGAGGTTGGTTCTCCAGTCGCGCATGTTTAAACTCACTCTTTATTCCTATAACGTCACAAGAACTATTTGCGGAGGAGATTCTTGATCCACTGGGTACACTACGCTTGCTCCTCTTACGGGTCCACTTCTGTCGATTGCCCTGCTGAAACTGCTGCTTCACATGCCTCACTCCATGCTTGTGTGCATCAGCCTGCCCAGGCTCCACCAGGGCAGCTTCCATGCTGTCCCTCGCATAATCATTCAGCACTATGAATCCACTGGGTACACTACACTTGTTACTGTTACAGGTCTGATTCTGTTGATTGCCCTGCTGAAACTGCTGCTTCACATGCTTCACTCCATGCTTGTGTGTATCAGCGTGCCTAGGCTCTGCCAGGGCAGCCTCCAAGCTGTTCCTCTTGCCCACGCTTGCATCATTATTCAGCACTATGGTCAGCGGTGAGCTCTGTACCACCATGGATTGCTGTTGAACTTGAACAACTGCTGCAGCTTCATCCCCCACCATGGATTGCTGTTGAACTTGAACAACTGCTGCAGCTTCATCCCCCACCATGGATTGTTGTTGAACTTGAACTTGAACAGCTGCTGCAGCTTCATCCCCCACCATGGATTGCTGTTGAACTTGAACAACTGCTGCAGCTTCATCCCCCACCATGGATTGTTGTTGAACTTGAACTTGAACAGCTGCTGCAGCTTCATCCCCCACCATGGATTGCTGTTGAACTTGAACAACTGCTGCAGCTTCATCCCCCACCATGGATTGTTGTTGAACTTGAACTTGAACAGCTGCTGCAGCTTCATCCCCCACCATGGATTGCTGTTGAACTTGAACAACTGCTGCAGCTTCATCCCCAGACTCCACCGGTTTGGACAGGTTGTTGACCACCTGCGGCTGCTGCACCCGGAAGAATCTCGTAATCTTCTTGGGTCTCGTAAATTCCAACCGGATTCTTTCCGTCACATTGTCGACTACCTGCGGTAAGATTCTGTCAAGTTGCACCCGAGCGAGTATTTCCATCCTGTCCTTCAACCCAAACACCTCTGGATGGTTTACCCAAACAAGTCTCAGGAGATGCAACCCAAAGTAAGAATTTTTATCATCCCTCTTTGGCAATTCAAGAATCTCATTCTGTACTAGGTCCCAGATCAGCTCACCCCAGTCGACGTTATGCGCCAACTCCGCCTTCACCTCCCGCATCGCAGCCGACACAATCGACGGCAACATGTCCCTGCCCTGGAACTGCGGGAGGATCCAGATTTCCATGAACTGCAAGGCGGCGGAGGTAACCGTGGACGAGCTCCTTGTGCTCCTCGTCCTGCGCCGTGGAGGGAGCACCTTGTGCTCCGCCGTGGCTTGGAGGGCTGCCGCGCTGAGGAAGGACTTGCGGTCGACACTGACGCGGACGCCCCAGAGGTAGGCGTGGCCGCGGCAGTTCTCCCGGTGGTAGGAGGCGACCAGATCGGAGACGAGGTCGTGCCGGGGGATACCGTCCGGGAGCTGGAGCCGCGCGAAATCGAGGAGGCCGAGGTGGCGGAGGGCGGCCTCCGTGTCGTGGTCGTCGGGCCAGCCACGGAGAGAGGATGGCGGCTGGTAGATGTGGAACTGGGCGGCGGAGACCTCCCCGGACCTGCCGCCGGCGCTGACCATGGGCGGCACTGCCTCTGGGGCTTTCTCGGCGGTGGGGCTCTTCTCGAACCTGCCGCCGGCGCTGACCATGGGCGGCACTGCCTCTAGGATTCTTTCGGCGGTGGTCTTGGGGGTTGGGGCGAGATTGGCTGGGGATTTGGGGGAGTTCTTGCCTGTGCTGCCTGCTCGGGTAGGGGACGGGTCGGAGGCGGGGGAGAGAGAGGGGCAAGGCGTGGGCTTCGGCAACCGCCCGCGCTGTGCTGTGCTGTGCTGCTGAGGATGGGGACGGCGGCTGCGGAGACGGCGGCTGTGGAGATGGATGAGGGAGAGACGAAGGGGCCGTGGGCACTGGGCAAGGAGGTCTCTCACGTCTCCCTTATTTCACCAATCTTCCATTTTTTTTATTTGCCATTAAAAATTTACTAATGAATTATTCAATTTATTTAATTCTTTACAATCGTGTTTTGATATTTTAATTTTTTGCGTACATATTCATAAATGTTCAAACAGCAATTATCCCAGTCATATTTCAAACACTTTCAGCAACGTTTCATGCAAAATTTAATTGTTTATTTATATTCAGTTTGAGAAACTTTTCATACGATGTACTACATTTTTATAAAAATAATATAAGAATATACTCCCTCTGCCCCATAATATAAGAGCGTTTAAACGCTCTTATATTGTGGGACGGAAGCATTTTAACTATTTTATTAATCTTCCAGTCAATTACAGAAACATTTCAAACAAATTCCCACAAAAAACACACATTTTTATAATTATCTGATGGCGGGCGAACGGAGCTTCGGCGTCGTCCAGGGCCGACCCAGTATAGTTGCCCTGATTCAGATCTGGACAACTTCGCTTACTCTCCGTCTAGCGAAGGTGCCAGATCCTTAAAGTAAAGTATCTATCAGCCTAGTGTACCAACCACGTGGTACGACGGGCACTCAAAGACCTGGCGAATGAGGGCCCACCCCACCCAAGAGCGCTTATGTCATATGGGAACTCTCGGCTGGAAACAATCCTTATGGTTTTTATATCTGGTTAGAATAATAAGAAAGAATCAAAGTCCAGGTTGGTTGGTGAGCCTAGTGATAGGAGACTATCTAGGCGGCGGTGATACAGACCTGGTCGGGCCGGTGATGGCGGCTGCACATTGTACTACAATGACCTCCCGCGGTTTCGGAGGTCATTGAAAGGTCTTCGGAGAGAGTTCATCTTCAGACCTGGTGGTTGACTTTGGCGGTGAGATGCAAACTATGGATGAAGACTTGACGCAGAGAGAGGGTTGTGCAGCAATGAGGATACTTCACATGTAGATGCAAGGATCGCGAAAAGTCGTGGCGACAACACATGTGCGCCCTCGATGGTGGTGATGCGAGCAACCTGGTCTCGAGCTCCGGAGTGAAAACCTAGGTCTGACCCGAGTTGGTTGTACCTGGCAATGACGACATTTTTTTATGTTGTTACCTTCTTGAGGCATTGCTTGGATATGCTCAGACTGATTTTTCAGGGTGAAAACCAAGATTCTGGCTTTGATGGTTGGATCCAATGACGACGATGCATGAGCGTCACTTTCTTCCTGGAGGCGTTGCTGTTGGAAAACTTCGTCATCGATGTGATGTCATGAAATGGTTGGTGAGGATATGGTCATTGCTATAGTTTGCTGACTACGAATCTGATCGCTTAGATCCCCCCACCTACATAGCTTTGAATTTATATGACTACTAGGTATCAGTGTGTGTGTATTTGTGATGCTCTCGATTCGATCGTACACTAATTATACATGCAAATGTGTATGATCAAGATCAAGGACTCACCGGAAGATATCACAACACAACTCTAGACACAAATTAAAATAATACAAGCATTATATTACAAGCCAGGGGCTTCGAGGGCTCGAATACATAAGTTCGAATACACAAGAGTCAGCGGAAGCAACAATATCTGAGTACAGACATAAGTTAGACAAGTTTGCCTTAAGAAGGCTAGCACAAAAGTAGCAACGATCGAAAAGGCAAGGCCTCCTGCCTGGGAGCCTCCTAACTACTCCTGGTCGTCGGAGGTCTCCACGTAGTAGTAGGCATCGACGGTGGCATCTGGCTCCTGGGCTCCGACATCTGGTTGCATCAACCGGAAAGAAGAAGAAAGGGGAAAAGGGGGACCAAAGCAACCGTGAGTACTCATCCAAAGTACTCGCAAGCAAGGATCTACGCTACATATGCAACATTATCAAAGGAAGGCTGTATATGTGGACTGGGCTGCAGAAATGCCAGAATAGAGGGGAGAACCTAGTCCTATCGAAGACTAGCATCTTCTGAAAACCACCATCTTGCAGCAACAGGAGGGAGTAGAGTAGCATAAAGTAAAGTAGTAGTGTTATCAACCTCGGCCAGAGATCCTTTCTCGACTCCCTGCGAGAAAGCAATCCCAGAGCCATACTATCCAGTTATCATCACAATCCATTACTCATCACAAGTATCCAGTTCTAGTTGTATCGATCGGGATACAACTCCAAGTGTCCGTTACCGTAGGACAGGCTATTGATAGATGTTTTCTTCCCTGCAGGGGTGCACCAACTTACCCATCACGCTCGATTAACTCCGGCCGGACACACTTTCCTGGGTCATGCCCGGCCTCGGCTAAACAATACGCCGCAACCCGACCTAGGATTAATAGAGAGGCCAGCACGCCGGACTAAACCTATGCCCCCAGGGGTCATGGGCCATCTCCCCGGGAACTCCTGCACGTTGCGTACGCGGCCGGTGAGTAGACCTAGCTACCTTCCTAAAAAGGCAGCAGCTTACCAGTCCAACCCGGCGCGCGCCGCTTAGTCGCTGACGTCTATTAAGCTTCGGCTGATGTATACGACGTAGAACGCCCATACTATGCCCACGTGATGGTTAGTGCTATCAGGCCAGAGGCCCCTCGGATCAAATATCCAAATCGTAGTGGATTATGAACGCGCGGTAACAAGTAGAGACTCACGAAAGATGCGACCCCGTTACCCCGTCTCGAGGACTTGCGGCAAGGGCTAGGAATGCCCGGCCACGCCTCGTAATTATCTCGCGGGCACCCTCCAGGTCAACCCGTCTCCACATCACTCGCAATTAAGCTCGCGCGGGTACCCCTCAGGGCCGACCCGTCTTCAGTAACATGGTTCAGCGTAAAGTCATAGTAACCATAGTAACTGTGTGTCCAAACATCAAGGAGAAAACCTGAGGAATCACCCTTGACGGATTCCACTCGATGTAATCATCAAGGTGAACGCAAGAGGAACCACCCTCTAAGTTCACACTTGAGGGGTTGCACGACAGAGCCGTATCGGAAGTAGTTAAGGCGGAATCACCCTCGATGACCACGACCAAATAGCTACACTACAGGGTAACATCAGAAGTGCTGATGAGGTCTCACCCCCGGCACTCGATAGTAACCCAGTAGTGTCGAGCAACTAAGGGGAAAGTGATGTGCGGTGTCGGGGCCTGGTCTTCGATCCCGTTGATTGGGTCTTCAATGATGAAGCAGGGGCAAAAGGACAAGGTGGGGGTCACCGATGGATCACTAACCAACCTATACTAAGCAGTTTAGGATAAGCAGGTAGGTAACAATAAGCAGGTTACAAAAAAGCAGGCTATGCATCAGAATAGGAGCAATCAATTACAGTAGCAAAATCTAATGCAAGCATGAGAGAATGGAATGGGCGATATCGGGATGATCAAAGGGGGGGCTTGCCTGGTTGCTCTGGCAACAAGGGGTCATCGTCGACGTAGTCGATCACAGGGGCGGCATCGGTCTCGGGGTCTACCGGAGAGAAGAGGGGGAAGAAACAGTAAATATAAAGCAAGGATAGCATCACAAAGTATAACATGGCAATAAGCTGTGCCAGGTGTGACCTAACGTATAGCTACACGATATAGGTGAAGGGGGAATTCAACCGGGAATGTAATCCCGGTTCCGGACCTGTGTCAGACAGATGACCGGAGGGGGAAAGTTCCATGTTCAGCATGCTAGGGGCATGTGACAGATGAACGGACCGCGTAATCGGATTCGTTGGATTTTTCTGAGCTACTTTCATTTAGAAAACATTTTCATCCGAGCTACGGTTTATTTTCTATGAAATTTCAAAGATTAAACCATATTCTGGATTTATTTACATTAACAAAAAAGATAAAATGATGTCAGCATGACGTGCTGATGATGTCAGCAGTCAACAGACTCGCTGACCAGGTCAAACTGACCTGTGGGTCCAGTGGGACCCACATGTCAGCCTCTGTTAGTCTAACAGTATATTAAACTAACTAATCTAGGTTAATTATCTACTGGACCCCACCTGTCATAGACTAATTAGCTAAACTAATTAGTTTTCATTATTAAAACATTTTAATTAAACGATTAAGCGGTGGGGCCCACACGTTAGTGGCTGGGGTTGCCCAGTCAGCAGTTGACTGGGTCAACCCGGTCAACAGGGGCCCATGGGGCCCGTTGGCAGTGACCCTGGGGGTGGCCCCAGGTCGGCCACGTCGGCGGCCGGCGCCGGAGTTGCTCCGGCGGGCCTGCGCGCGGCGACTGAACGCCGGTGAGCGCTGGAATCACGCTGTAGTTCCCCGTTTTGCACGTTCTTGGTCGCGTTTGAACGGGCAGAACGCGTCGCGTCGATCTGTGGCATCGGTTAGTGCGGGGGCGACCGGAATCATGGACGGCGACGAGGTCCGCGGTGGCGAGTTTTCGGGCGACGACGCAAACGGCGATGCAGCCCATAGTAGTCCAAACTAAAGCTTCGGGCGTGCTCTACGTGCGCGCGAGGACAACGGACACAGGCCCTTGACCAAAAGGTCACCGGAGACGCGCCGGCGACCAAACGAGGCGACGGTGGTTCGGGCTTCGTCGGGGTAGTGGCTACGGGCGGCTAGAGAGGGCAGGGGACGGCGCGTTCGGCGCAGGAGCTCACCGCGGGAGTGTGGGGTCTAGGCAGAGGGCTCGGGGAGGTCCGATGAAGTAGATCGGCCGCGAGGTCGTGTATTGGCCGTCGAGGAGGAAGACGAAGGGGATCTGGCGCTGGGGTGGCTCCCGCCTTGAGGTCGTTGGTGCGGACGAAGCAGAAGACGGTCGTGGGGCTCGTGGACACATCGGGGCGGCGAGGAGGGCACGGTGGCCACGGTGGCGCAGCAACGCGGCGGCGACAGTGCGTCGGGGCGAGGTGAATCTGGAGAAGGGGGCGAGGCCAGAGGAAGAGAGGGGAGAGGGGGCGTCCAGGGGGAGTGAGCGGGTGCGGGGAGCCCGAGGGGTCGAGGGGACGTCGCCCTTATCCCTTCCCCGACGGGGACGGCGACAGGGTTCGGTGGCGACCGGCGAGTGCGGTCGCTGGGTCGGGTGAACAGAGAGGAGGGGGGCGACCGGGGGAGGTGGGCTGCTGGGTTGGGCCGCCCAGATGACTAAGGCCCAGGGGGTCCAGTTTTTTTCTTTTCTTTCACTTTTGCTCTTTTCTTTTTACAGAAAAAGCATGGTAATATTTGGGCTGCCAAAAGGATTTTGTAAAATGTGGGACTTGGCCACATAATTACATTGCAATAGTTAGCACTACCACAAAAAGGTTGTGAGGCTTTTGACATAGTTTGAAATTTTTACAAAGTAAAAAGCCATTTAAACTATTGTTTTAGCCACTGCTTTAATTGCTTTAGGCCATTTAAACACCTTGCAAAAATGTTGGTTCACCACCAATATTAACAAATGGCCATTTGCCACAAGATGAACATTTTAGATCTCATGTCTGACAAATAAGAGTTTTTTTACTTTAGATTGGATTTGAATTTGAATCGGTGATTTGGATCAAGTGAAGATTAGCAATAGTAACAATGATGACAAGGCATCATTAGAAGGGGATGACTGTAGCATGATTCTTGGGGTGTTACAAATCTCCTCCACTACAAGAAATCTTGTCCCGAGATTTAAGGGGTGGAGTAAGGGGAAAGACTCGGGAAAGACGGAGTTCAACACAAGATAGGTACCTGGGGCTATCTCAATGAATGTGGCATAGAGGCATCTCTCGAGTTGAAATTCAAGAAAGTCATCGAGAGCAAGGTGAGGTGCAATAAGAAGCTCCAACCGGGTAGGCAATTGTTTGTTGCCTAAAACAGAGGGTGAAAGGGGTTCAGAGCAATGGGAATAAGTATTGCGTCTGATACCAGAATAGACCACTAGGAAGGTGGCTCGTGATTTACATACGAAGCCAAGTGCGAGGAACAATTTTGGAAAACAGGGATGTATAGGAGAGTCAGGTTTCGATCCCGTGGAACTGTGGGTTATGGGCCCACCATGTGGGTTAAAAGCAGGAAGACGCTAACACCTCGAACGGTCATGATAGCAAGACAGGCCAGAGGATAGCCTGTTAGTTATGTTGGCAACAAAGTTTGGTACCAAGGGCGTGGGACGAAGAGAACCATTTTCCTGCTCGTTGAACGAGGCAGGCCAATAGGCTAAGTTCTCATCCATCGATGGTTACCGGAATGTCATCAACTATAGTAATAGGGTCTTACTGACAAGGTTGTACATCAGGGTATTTTATAAGCAGGGAATTATTTCTGCTTATATCATATAGATCACAAGAAGGTTAAACAACCTAATGGAAGGAAAAAAAGAAATTATCAGATTAATCAGACCAATGGAAAGGAAAATGTGTTTACACACAAAAATTGGGAGTAAATCCTTCCCAAGGGGAAGCGGAGCAGGATATACATGATATGACAACAAGTTCAAAAGCATTTAGATAAAGGGGGCGAGGGAAGAATCATGATATTACCCATACAACGATGTTTGCATAATAAATCAAGAAACATTCGACAATGTGCTTCCAATGTTCTTGTTGATTGTCGGAATACCTCAGTCATGCTTCGAGGTAGCATTAACATGGTGTTCCAAGTAGGGGTTGGAATTGAAGATCACAAGAAATACTCAAGGAACAATTGCAGGAATAGCAAGGAGTCCAATAACCAAGACATGATCAAACATGTGTTGGAAAAAAAGACAAGGGGGTTGTCGATGACAACTCAAATCATCGAAGATCAAGGATGATATTTCTTATCCGAATTTGATTGATATGCTGGAAGAGCTCAGAATGTTGACGAGCACGGCACAATTATCAAGAGATTTCAGGAAGATGTAACCGATCGGCGATGACATCAAGTCAAAGGAATGATGAAGCAAAAATTTATTGGAACCACGGGTACAACACAAACTCGAAAGCAAGCTTGCTGTTCAAGGCGAAATGGTATAACGAGGAAAATCGACATAAGCTTAGCTCTTCGTCGAAAATTCTGTTCCGGGAAGAAGGACCAGGTAGCACAGTTAAAATTTAGCACGATAATGATATAGCCGATCATGCTAGGAGTGACTTGAAGGATTATTAAACTCGTAAGCAACGAAAATAGCTTAGAGTTATTGAATCGGAGTGTGGTATCGATTCACTTATCGGTGTTCTCGAGTGACTAATAACTCAGAACCCGGGGCAATCTGAAATTGCTGAGGAGCAATACCAGGTGAAGACTCATAGGAAGCAACACAGTTCTGTGTTATTCTCGAGATACCAGAGGGTAATACTTGAAGGAAGGTCAAGATAGAGGTTGCGAAGATGCATTGATCTGCACAAGACAAGTGCTTTAACTTGTCCGAGAAATAGAATCAAAGGGGAACAATCATGGTCAGAACCATGGTTGCAAAGTATCAATTCATAGATACAAGATGAGCTTGTACCAGAGAAATAATTATTTTTACGAGCAGCTTCCATGATAAGTTCTACATCAGGTCCATGGGCATGAACACAAAGGTTCAAGGTCAACTCCCACTTCTTCAATGCATAACCTTTCATTCACTCCTCGTTTTCGAAGAAATCATAGAGTAGAAGATTTATTTGGCGAAGTACCAGAAGAGTAAGACTCGTGAGAACTCTCGGGTTCACACGGATTATGGAAGGCATAAGTTCAACCCATCGGGGCATTTTTACGAATATATACAACCATCAACCAAGCAGAAGATACGAGTTCGAAAGCAGAGTATCGAAGTCAAAGCAGATGATACAATTTACCGAAGGTATTATGTATCAGGGGAAAACTCACAAGATTTTGGATGTGAAGGACACTGACGGATATCAACCTAGCACTGGATCTGGCGATTCACGACAGAGTTGATGGGAGTATCGGTAATCAATCAGATTAAGAAGGGGATGCAAAGGCATCGGCTCATAGAAACCGTATGAACGATTCGATGCTTGGGTACAAAGGAATTATGATTTCAAGACGACGGATCAGAAGCAGAGGCTCTGATCAAAAGATGAGTAAGTTGAATAGACTTAGAGTTGCACCCGATCAAATCTGGATTGGGCAAGAACCAGCTCATATCTGGAACGATGTCTGAGCCGGAAAGAAAATTTCCAAGGATTAATTGATGATTGCGAGTATTCGCTCACACGTTGAATCCATAGGAACAGAGTGACAAACACAAAGAATTTTAAAGAATATTGCTAGACATATGGAATTAATCCTAATGCAAGCAGGTAGGGGTGGGCATAAAAACCGACAAACCAAAAACCGAACCGAAGCCGAAACCAAATAAACCGAATTTTCAGTTTTTTCTACTGTCACAAAGAATTTCGGTTTTCATGTCCACTAACCGAACAAAATTCGGTAGGTTCAGTTTTTATCTCGGTTAACCGAAGAAAAACCGAATAACACGACTCAGTGTAACGAACAACGCAAAAGACGGCGCAGACAAAGCCGCGCAGGCGCTCAGCAACGACTCGCGGGAGTCACGCGCCCATGATCGAGCACAGGATCGACCGCCACCAAACACAACCTGGACAACATGCATGCAAGGCCCAACTCACGTGGGCTCTTTTGTAAAGGCTGTGCGTGCCCGCGCGTGCAGCATGCGAACGGCTGACCACGCGCCTGTGCCATTTGACTCATTTAGTCCCACCTCGCCCGACTAATGTGTTGAGGCAGATTTTTTGCCTATATAACAGGGTGCCGTTGCAGCACTCTAGGCACAGATACTTAAACTGTGGTGCTTCGGTTTAAAACCGAAAACCGCACCGAATATTTGGTTAACCGAATTTTCAGTTGCCATTTTTGGTTTTGTGTTTTCCTAACCGAATTTAATGAAAAACCGATTGGTAGAAACCGAAATTTCGGTTTATACCGAACGCCCACCCCTACAAGCAGGCAAGGAGAATCAAGAGCAACAGGCTGCAGAGGATTTTTGGAAGATCAGATAGTATTTCGAAGACACATAATCAACAGGGGAGAAACAAATCCTCGGTGTGGGTGAGGATTAACTTGTAGGCGTATTCAGGTGACAAGGAACTTCAAGGCAGTAGGCACAAAGTATTCTCGGAACAATAGGGAGCATTTCCGGGTATCTTGTAGGAACAAGAGCAACTGGGGACGAATGTAAGAATGGAAAGTGTATGTAGTTATCCATAGGGGTATTTCAATGGAAGGGAATTGAAAAAGCAATGGGCACAAAGTCTCGAGAGAACATCGGAGAGTATCTTCGAAATCCTTCTGTGCATCAAGTAATCATCTGGAGTAAGGGGCTCTCCGGGTGGAAGTAGTTACGAGATCCTAATGTTAGAGTTAGCAAAATCGTTTAACCTGAATGGAAGAGAGAGCAGAGTCCCAGAGTATAGACGAGGAATAAAAGATCCTAATACCACCCAATTGGCGACGTGGGCCCGTAAGCCACACAGCCAAGTTAGTAAAACGGTTTTCGGTTTCTAGACTCAACTTCGGCCAAGGAGTTGGAAAGGGGGATCCTACAGGCAGTCGGCTCTGATACCAACTTGTGACGCCCTCGATTCAATCATACACTAATCATACACGCAAATGTGTACGATCAAGATCAAGGACTCACGGGAAGATATCACAACACAACTCTAGACACAAATTAAAATAATACAAGCATTATATTACAAGCCAGGGGCCTCGAGGGCTCGAATACATAAGCTCGAATACACAAGAGTCAGCGGAAGCAACAATATCTGAGTACAGACATAAGTTAGACAAGTTTGCCTTAAGAAGGCTAGCACAAAAGTAGCAACTATCGAAAAGGCAAGGCCTCCTGCCCAGGAGCCTCCTAACTACTCCTGGTCGTCGGCGCTCTCCACATAGTAGTAGGCATCGACGGTGGCATCTGGCTCCTGGGCTCCGACATCTGGTTGCATCAACCGGAAAGAAGAAGAAAGGGGAAAAGGGGGAGCAAAGCAACCGTGAGTACTCATCCAAAGTACTCGCAAGCAAGGATCTATGCTACATATGCAACATTATCAAAGGAAGGCTGGATATGTGGACTGGGCTGCAGAAATGTCAGAATAGAGGGGAGAACCTAGTCCTATCGAAGACTAGCATCTTCTGAAAACCACCATCTTGCAGCAACAGGAGGGAGTAGAGTAGCATAAAGTAAAGTAGTAGTAGTGTTATCAACCTCGGCCAGAGATCCTTTCTCGACTCCCTGCGAGAAAGCAACCCCAGAGTCATACTATCCAGTTATCATCACAATCCATTACTCATCACAAGTATCCAGTTCTAGTTGTATCGATCGGGATACAACTCCAAGTGTCCGTTACCGTAGGATAGGCTATCGATAGATGTTTTCTTCCCTGCAGGGGTGCACCAACTTACCCACCACGCTCGATTAACTCCGGCCAGACACACTTTTCCTGGGTCATGCCCGGCCTCGGCCAATTCCGCCGCAACCCGACCTAGGATTAATAGAGAGGCCAGCACGCCGGACTAAACCTATGCCCCCAGGGGTCATGGGACATCTCCCCGGGAACTCCTGCACGTTGCGTACGCGGCCGGTGAGCAGACCTAGCTACCTCCCTAAAAAGGCGGGAGCTTACCAGTCCAACCCGGCGCGCGCCGCTCAGTCGCTGACGTCTATTAAGCTTCGGCTGATGTATACGACGCAAAACGCCCATACTATGCCCACGTGATGGTTAGTGCTATCAGGCCAGAGGCCCCTCAGATCAAATATCCAAATCGTAGTGGATTAGGAACGCGTGGTAACAAGAAGAAACTCACGAAAGATGTGACCCCGTTGCCCTGTCTCGAGGACTTGCGGCAAGGGCTAGGAATGCCCGGCCACGCCTCGTAATTATCTCGCGGGCACCCTCCAGGTCAACCCGTCTCCACATCACTCGCAATTAAGCTCGCGCAGGTACCCCTCAGGGCCGACCCGTCTTCAGTAACATGGTTCAGCGTAAAGTCATAGTAACCATAGTAACTGTGTGTCCAAACATCAAGGAGAAAACCTGAGGAATCACCCTTGACGGATTCCACTCGATGTAATCATCAAGGTGAACGCAAGAGGAACCACCCTCGAAGTTCACACTTGAGGGGTTGCACGACAGAGCCGTATCGGAAGTGGTTAAGGCGGAATCACCCTCGATGACCAGGACCGAATAGCTACACTACAGGGTAACATCAAAAGTGCTGATGAGGTCTCACCCCCGGCACTCGATAGTAACCCAGTAGTGTCGAGCAACTAAGGGGAAAGTGATGTGCGGTGTCGGGGCCTGGTCTTCGATCCCGTTGATCGGGTCTTCAATGATGAAGCAGGGGCAACAAGGAAAAGGTGGGGGTCACTGATGGATCACTAACCAACCTATACTAAGCAGTTTAGGATAAGCAGGTAGGTAACAATAAGCAGGTTACAAAAGCAGGCTATGCATCAGAATAGGAGAAATCAATTACAGTAGCAAAATCTAATGCAAGCATGAGAGAATGGAATGAGCGATATCGGAATGATCAAAGGGGGGCTTGCCTGGTTGCTTTGGCAGGAAGGGGTCGTCGTCGACGTAGTCGATCACAGGGGCAGCATCGGTCTCGGGGTCTACCAGAGAGAAGAGGGGGAAGAAACAGTAAATATAAACCAAGCATAGCATCACAAAGCATAACATGGCAATAAGCTATGCTGGGTGTGACCTAACGTATGGCTACACGATATAGGTGAAGGGGGAATTCAACCGGGAATGTAATCCCGGTTTCGGACCTGTGTCAGACAGATGACCGGAGGGGGAAAGTTCCATGTTCAGCATGCTAGGGGCATGCGACAGATGAACGGACCGCGTAATCAGATTCGTTGGATTTTTCTGAGCAACTTTCATATAGAAAACATTTTCATCCGAGTTACGGTTTATTTTCTATGAATTTTCAAAGATTAAACCATATTCTGGATTTATTTACATTAACAAAAAAGATAAAATGATGTCAGCATGACGTGCTGATGACGTCAGCAGTCAACAGACTCGCTGACCAGGTCACACTGACCTGTGGGTCCAGTGGGACCCACATGTCAGCCTCTGTTAGTCTAACAGTATATTAAACTAACTAATCTAGGTTAATTATCTACTGGACCCCACTTGTCATAGACTAATTAGCTAAAATAATTAGTTTTAATTATTAAAACATTTTAATTAGAGGATTAAGCGGTGGGGCCCGCACGTTAGTGGCTGGGGTTGCCCAGTCAGCAGTTGACTGGGTCAACCTGGTAATAGGGGCCCATGGGGCCCGCTGGCAATGACCCTGGGGGTGGCCCCAGGTCGGCCACGTCGGCGGCCGGCGCCGGAGTTGCTCCGGCGGGCCTGCGCGCGGCGACTGAACGCCGGCGAGCGCCGGAATCACGCTGTAGTGCCCTGTTTTGTGCGTTCTTGGTCGCGTTCGAACGGGCAGAACGCACCGCGTCGATCTGTGGCATCGGTTGGTGCGGGGGCGATCGGAATCGTGGACGGCGACGAGGTCCGCGGTGGCGAGTTTTCGGGCGATGACGCAAACGGCGATGTAGCCCATAGTAGTCCAAACTAAAGCTTCGGGCGTGCTCTACGCGCGCGCGAGGACAACGGACACAGGCCCTTGACCAGAAGGTCACCGGAGACGCGCCGACGACCAAACGAGGCGTCGGTGGTTCGGGCTTCGTCGGGGTAGTGACTACGGGCGGCTAGAGAGGGCATGGGACGGCGCGTTCGGCGCAGGAGCTCACCGCGGGAGCGTGGGGTCTAGGCAGAGGGCTCGGGGAGGTCCGGTGAAGTAGATCGGCCGCGAGGTCGTGTGGTGGCCGTCGAGGAGGAAGACGAAGGGGATCCGGCGCTGGGTGGCTCCCGCCTTGAGGTCGTTGGTGCAGACGAAGCAGAAGACGATCGTGGGGCTCGTGGACACATCGGGGCGGCGAGGAGGGCACGGTGGCCGCGGTGGCGCAGCAACGCGGCGGCGACAGTGCGTCGGGGCGAGGTGAATCTGGAGAAGGGGGCGAGGCCAGAGGGAGAGAGGGGAGAGGGGGCGTCCAGGGGGAGTGAGTGGGTGCGGGGAGCCCGAGGGGTCGAGGGGACGTCACCCTTATCCCTTCCCCGACGGGGACGGCGACAGGGTTCGGTGGCGACCGGTGAGCGCGGTCGCTGGGTCGGGTGAACAGAGAGGAGGGAGGCGACCGGGGGAGGTGGGCTGCTGGGTTGGGCCGCCCAGATGACTAAGGCCCAGGGGGGTCAGGTTTTTTTTTCTTTTCTTTTTACAGAAAAAGCATGGTAATATTTGGGCTGCCAAAAGGATTTTGTAAAATGTGGGACTTGGCCACATAATTACATTGCAATAGTTAGCACTGCCACAAAAAGGTTGTGAGGCTTTTGAAATAGTTTGAAATTTTTACAAAGTAAAAAGCCATTTAAACTATTGTCTTAGCCACTGCTTTAATTGCTTTAGGCCATTTAAACACCTTGCAAAAATGTTGGTTCACCACCAATATTAACAAATGACTATTTGCCACAAGACGAACATTTTAGGTCTCATGTCTGACAAATAAGAGTTTTTGACTTTAGATTGGATTTGAATTTGAATCGGTGATTTGGATCAAGTGAAGGTTAGCAACAGTAACAATGATGACAAGGCATCATTAGAAGGGGATTACTGTAGCATGATTCTCGGGGTGTTACAGTATTGGTATTGGTTGTGTACATCTTCGTTATGCAGAGGCCGGGTGTGGGCTCATTATGTTTGTATCCTCTTGATGCTCTATTTTAAGCTAATAAAATCCATCCTTTGTCGAAAAAAGCAAACTTATGAGAGAGAGGTGAGTGAGCTTAAGAATGAGAATGAGGAAGTGAACCTGCAGAAAAGAAGCCTATTGATGATGTGAGTAAACTATTTGATTGGCAAGAGAGGCACGTACATGAGATGCACCAATAGAAGAGATGAAACGAGAATAGTGAGATGTGGACGAAGGAAGAGCTCTAGAGGGCAAACATGAAGATTGACAAGGGCATGCGGCAACAGAATATTAACTACAAGGAGCTAAGGAGCATTCATATCTCTCAAACACGTGACACATTATGGGAATCTAAAGAAGGAGACAGATGATATCAAATAGGATATAGATTTGCTTTAAGGAGGAGATGAAGAAGAGAGAATTCACCATTGCTAACCTGCTAAAAGTTGGGATATGGGAGTAAGGACAAGCTTCTCAAGATCAAGGCCATCTGAGGTGAATTAACTTTCTCGATCCAATAGTTTTTTTTTAAATGTATGAATCCAATAGTTAGCTATGTTAAGTAGTATTTGGCCTGAGAACTACATAGTTGGTCTGGGAACCTAGTGATGCTGCTTGTATAATTTGAAAATGATGATACTAGTTGTATATTCTGCAAACCTGGTTATGTTAGTGGTAATGGTCTAAGCTCGTAGACTGTTATATTAAGTGTTGACTACCATGTTAAGTACTGAACCAGTTAATGTACTATGGGTAATGAAGCCAGGATGATGTGATGTTTGATCTTGTGATGTTGATGCTTACATGGGGCAAGAAGCAAATCTTTCAAGGGAAATGAATTGATCATGTCCCTTCCCCTCATATCAGTGGTGAATCTAAAAGGAAAATGGAGGGTGGGATCAAAGATTATGCCGAGAAAACTAAACGTTCTTTCAAAGGAAAATCGGTTATCTCCCAATCATTTTGTGCAAATATACTAAAATTTCCACAGATTACTACTGAAAACATGTAGCATTTACCATATTTTTTTGTATTTTTGAAAAATATCAAATTTGAAACCAAAATTTGAATATGTTTTGCAAAATAAGCTCTCATTTGTTGTATAGAGGGGATTGTGTCAGAAATCCAATTTGGCTCCCGGAAGCACATGCTCCTGCATGCAAAAAATGATTTTTGAAATATATTAAAAAAACAACAATTTTTTTATGTATTCATAGTCACATCCAAATGCTACCTACAAAGTTTTAGGCAAAAAGGCTAAACATTTTGGCATGTGCAAAAAAAAAACAAATTGAAACACCAAATGTTACCCCAAAATGCCACCCTAAATTTGGTTTTTTCACCAACGAAACACTATAGCTTCGTTTCACATGAAAATTGTCAAGCATGCTTGCGACACTAACACGAACATCCACAAAAAATTCAGTATGTTTTGAAAACATTTTATCACTTTTTTTAAGTTACTGTTAATCTGGGAGCAAATGTTCCCGGGAGCCAAAACGCCGCCCCCGGATTGTGTTCTCCATGGGGGTAGTGTTGGATTCATAAACAGTAGGGGGGCATATTTTAAGTCTTCTTTATCTTCATTCCTACAAATAATCAAACAAGACGTAAATTAGTTTGTGATAACCAGAACCAACTAGTAGCTACTGACTAGAACTTCACCCGCAAAAAAAGCTATTGACTAGAACTAAACTAGCTAAAGCGTACACCATATAATGACTGACATTTGACGACACAAAAGCACACTGCAGCACAGGACTAAACAATCAACAAAAAAAAACAAGAATGAAGAAAATGGAGAGAAAAGAAGAAATCTGCCAGCATGAAGGGGATCCTCGGCTGCCTGGGCGATGGGCGACAGCTAGGCGGTGAAGGATCTGGCAAGCACTGAAGGGCCTAGGCGACGAGCTGCCATTTTCTCCGTGCTGGCTCCCTCGGTGGGCGGCGATCTCGGAGCCTCGGATAGTATGGTAGGTCTGCGTTGTGTGTTGCCACCATGCCGGTCTCCGGCCGCCGCCACCGAACTGGTCCGGCGACTAGGTCGCGGAGAGAGCGTGCGGGCTGCCTCCATGCATCGCTAGTCGCTACACAACTCGCGCGCATGAGGGGGAGCTCCTAGTCGGCGCTTCGAGCGCTGGATGCCGTACCAGCGCTCACGCGCGCGATCTCGTTTGCCGGACCATTAGCAAGGTGCTTGCGTCGCTCGATTGGTCGCTACAAGATCGATCCTCGCTCGCTCGGCTCCACTATATTTTATCTTTAACCCTGTTGACCGTGGACTTCTCAAAATTTATTTTTTTATTCGAATTTGGAAAAAGTTCATCAATTTTTGGAAAAATCATCGAATTTGAAAAAAATCATCAAATTTTAAAAAGTTCATCAATTTTGAAAAATAGTTCAACAAATTTTGAAAAAAATTCATCAACTTGGGAGAAAGTTCAAGGGTTTTTGAAAAAAGTTTGTCGTTGAAGAAAAAGTTTATCAATTTAAAATTGCGCATTTTAAGAAAAAGAAATAAATAAAAAAGAAAAGGAACAGAAAAAAGAAAAAGAAAAAGAAACACGAACCGGGGAAAGAATAAAAGAATAAAAGAACAAAAGAAGTTACTATGCATAGGTCTCCGATGTTCCCGGGGAAAGAATAAAAGAATAAAAGTACATGTCTCGAGTTCGATATGTTACCAACGCTCCATTTTTGCACTTTCAACGGATATAAGAAAAACGCAAAATGGGCCGACCCAGGTCGCGGCTAAGGTGTGCACTTTATGCGCCCGTTTGCAAAATGATCTAAAGCGTCAAATAGGAACCGCCCACGGCGACTATTTCTGGCTTTAAGCAAGACGGTAGTTTGCTCTCGCTGAAGGTTTTCCCTCTATCGCGTTGCGTTGGGCTGGACCATTCGCGCGCGTAGGAAGTAATAATAGCAGATTCTCAGAAAAATAGTTAGTAAAAATAACACAGGACATGGAAGAAAATGAATCGCAGCCGGGGATCAAACCTGGGTTTCCTAGATCCAAGATAGCGACGCTAGTCACTCCGCTCTGTGTTGAGTTCGTGATGTACTGTAGGACGCGGCCTTCTAAATGTAAAAGAGCCGATTTCCTTCATCGTCTTTTCTGTCTTATTTAGTTTTCACCATGTTTTTTTTTTCATTTTCTGTTGTTTCTTTTCTTTTCCCATTTTTTGCATTTGCTTCTTCAATTTATTTTGTTTTTCATTTCTTGAGTTTTTTTGTATATGTCAAAAACATTTTTCTAATACAAGTTTAATTTTTTAAATCCAAATTTAACATTTTTTATTTCTGGTCAACATTTTTTCTATACATGTTTTCAACATTTTTCAAATGCTAGATTAACATTTTTTAAATACAAGATTAACATTTTTTGAATATATGGTCAACATTTTTTCCTTTGGTTTATTTTGTTTCCTTTTGTTTTTCATTCTACATTCTTATATACTTGCACAGCATTTTTATATACATGAACAACAATTTTTTAAATACTTGTTCAACATTTTTTCAAATACTTGATTAACATTTTTCAAATGTTTTTTGAAGATTTTTTTTTGTAATATATATAGTGTTACTATTCATCACCCAGGGTGCAGAATAAGTTATTCTTCACCCGAGGTAATCTTACGATCATTTCATAATTAAATTACGTTTGAAATTCAAATAGTTACATTTCTATTGATTTACTACGCAAAATTTGACATAAGAAAATAAAAATATAGGTCATAAGACAAGAAAATTTACAGTTTATGTGTATTTTAGACTATGTTTTTACGTTTGTAATTTTATATAACATAAAATATTTTTTACGGCGATTATATATTTCTTACGGTCTCTTTTTGCGTCAGAAATAAGACAAAACTTACGGAACGTAAAATTACGGTGCATTAATGGTAAAATAGAGGGGAGCGAAGAATAAATATTCTTCACCCAGGGTGACGAATAGCGTGATATATATATATATATATATATATATATATATATATATATATATATATATATATATATTTGGGCTATTCTGTTACGTGTAACAGAATATTATTCTATTACCCTACTTGAACTGATGAATTCAAGCGGTTGAACTGATGAAATTCGAGCGGTTGACTGATGCTTTCTGTTGCTCTTAAAAATTGTCTTTTTTAGTTCAAATTTTTTTATAATTTTTTTATCGAAACAGGACGTGTAATATATCGTTGGAAAGCTCTTGACATCAACATTACAATCTTATAATTTGTTTTTACAAAAAAATTATGATTTAAGAGCAGTTTTGAAAAAAACGTTTTTTTCAAAACCAAAAACGCGAATCGTATTTTCGACTTAATTTTCAAATGATTTGTCAGAATTGACCAAATGAGATGGCGTTGGAAAGGTTGTGAAAATCCGCATCTTCCATATATCTACTTTTTTTCAAATTGTATATGATTTAAAAGTAATTTGAAAAATGGTGAAATTCTGGGCGAAATGTTTTTTCTCCTATTTTTTGCAAACGGTTTGTCGGATTGACGCAAATGATACGGCGTTGGAAAGCTATGGAAAATGCGCAACTTTTGTGTATAGAAAGTTTTTTCTAATTCCTTTCGGTTTAAATACGAATTCAAATACGGTTAAAATTGGTTTTGAACGCGGTTTTTATTAAAAAGTTTGTCGAAATGGGGCAAATAATATACCGTTGGATAGCTATCGAAAATGCAAAGCTTAGTCATGTTGAACATTTTTTGTACTTCGAAACAATTTAAAAGTAATTTTGAATAAGGTGAAACCCATTGTGTTGTTTTTTCGTGTCTAAAAAACAGAGTACTCGTACCGATTTATGTCTATGTTTGTACTGAGGTATTTTTCACAGAGTAATTTTGAATGGTTCCGAAAAAAGAATACTTTGAACGGATGTCTTTATGATTTTGTACTTGCTCCCATCTTTTAAGAGTAATTTTGAAATACGGTGAGACTCATCGTGTTGTTTTTCTGTCCGAAAAAAGAGTACTCGTACTGATCTATGTGTGTGTTTGTACTGAGATATTTTTCAGAGTAATTTTGAATGGTTCCAAGAAAAGAGTACTTGCACTGATGTTCGTATGGTTTTGTACTGAACATGTTTTCACATACTAGACTTCACTCTGTTTTTTGGGTATCATGGTCCCCGAACTTGCATGGTTTATATCGTCGAACTGAATGATGTTTTTTCAAAAGGAAATAATTTCTTGTGTTTGTTTTTTTAACTCAATTTTCTTGCAAGATGTTTTGGACTTCTCTTGTTTTGCGACTTGAACTTTTAGCATTTGATTTTTCATTGGGTTTCATTTTGTTTGAGCTTTTTTCTCAAACTTATCTGGGACGTCGTGTTGAACTTACAACTTTTTTAATTGTGAACTTGTTGTGTTTTTGCAATGCTAATATTTAGGAGAGCAGGGCGAGGACAAAGGAAATAATTTCGTGTGTTTGTTTTTTTAACTCAATTTTCTTGCAAGATGTTTTGGACTTCTCTTGTTTTGCAACTTGAACTTTTAGCATTTGATTTTTCATTGGGTTTTATTTTGTTTGAGCTTTTTTCTCAAACTTATCTGGGACGTCGTGTTGAACTTACAACTTTTTTAATTGTGAACTTGCTGTGTTTTTGCAATGCCAATATTGAGGATAGCAGTGCGAGGACAATGATAGAAGGAAGCTGCGTGTGGTGATCGTGGAAGCACTACAGGGCTGAGCCACAATGGTGGTTGATGGCAAGGCGGCACGACACGACATGCGGCAGAGAGGCATGGCGACGGGTTGGCGGCGCACTGACATGACACTTGAGATGCGCCTGCTGGACTGACCTCCTTGTCCCCTCTGGAAAGATCAGTTGCAGAACTTGGACATTTTCTTGGAAGTCAACGTCACAGAATACCAAAAGCTAACCATCTTTTATTTTTCAAACTGATCATTGTTTTTAATTCATACTGATCAATATTTTTGATTCAAACCATTTTTTTATTCTTGCATGCACATCAAGTTGTCATGTACTATACCTTCTTTGAAGAATTAGCAATCATCTCATCATATATAGAAATTTTCTTCACACATATAATACATGTACATGAATAACATATACACAACACCGACTGCAAATTTTCATACATGAATGACATATACACCACACCGACTGCACATTTTCTTGCTATTAGAAGCCTCTTCAGATTTAATGGTTTGTACTGGGCATAACAAATTAACCAAAAACCAAATTACAAAGGTCAAAGTTCTTGAATTACAGACCAAAAAACAAGCAAAGAAAGGATAGATAGAGGATTGACAGGGTTTAAGAGAGATCAATTGCAATACACTTTCACTCCATTTTCACTCAGTAATAGCATGACTGAATAAGTAGTTCAATACTGGAGCAATTTTTCCTTTTAGTATCGTTGGGCACAAGCTCCTTGAGGAAGCTTGCGTGGTCAATAGCACGTTGGTCCTGCAATTGTGTCGACATGGAGGAGCCGCCTCCAGGTCAACCCGCAACAGGGTAACTTATCTGCACTACAACAAATCAAAAGTAGTAAATGCACACATTTTGGACATACAAGCATAATGGAAATTTGCAGAAATAACATGGTGTATCCTGATACAAAGTACTGATGCTTTGGGAATTTTCGAACAGAGAAAAGAATTGCAGGCGGCTCAAAGCGTCAAGAGCAGAAGAGCATGGGCTCACCGGGGAAGGAGGTAGACAGACGACAGTGGTTGGCCCAGCGCCCGGCTCACCGACAGGCTTCAGTTCGGGCTGGATTCATCAAAGATGTCAAGCTTATAAGCACTGCAAGAACAACCAAGATTGAGAGAATACACTGAGCACCATGTCTAATTCTCAAGTTAGTGGTTGGTCCAATAAAATTACGAGGTCAGTGCTTCCATAGAAGTAACGAGATCAAGCTTAGTTCTTAGGTTACAAATTTGTAAATACTAGTACTGCTACCAGCATTTACAAATACTGGTGAACTTGAACTACGCACACCTACTCAACTGCTCCATGCCACCGTCCCGCTGCTCATCAATACACTTGCTACCTGCTCGTTGTCGTTGGACGTACCCTGCACACACACAATAGCCACCAATTAGCATGCACAAGTTCATGTACAGTAACATTACAAATTCGCAACGAAACATAAAAAAATATGTACTTTGAAATAATTCATTTTACTTTCCAAATACTTCATTTGTTTCAAAATATGAACTTCTATATTTATTTCCTTAGAACTTATTATGATTTTCCTCCAAACTACAAAAAACATGATTGGTTTACTTACCCACAAAATACTTGAAGTATGTCAAATGAAAAAACATCCCCAGGCCTGGAAGTGAGAAAACACATTACACTCATCGAGGTAGATATCATTCTGTGCATACCTTACCAGAGACCACATAGGATTCCAAGATCCTGAATTGCTAACCACTCCAAATAAACTCTTAACTACTTAGGACAAGTTTTTTTGAACTGACATTTCCCATGTTTTTTTGGTGCGTGTCTTTTCCCAAATCTTTTTCCGACCCTCTTCTCTGAACTTCTATATTTTATTTTTCATGAACTTTTCAAGTTACCCTAGTTGAACTTCTAGCATTTTCTTTCTTTTACTAATTTTGCTTTGTCCAATATCATCTTTGTCTGGTAGTTTCCCATCCATCTCACTATGTTCAAACTTTTGGCAATCTGGAACCTAAACTCTCTGTGAAAACACATGCTCCAGTATAATCTGAGACGCCAACTCAATCAAAACAATCAGTACTACTCACATCTATTAACAACGGCTTGAGATGCTTCATGTATAGGCTAGTGCAAGCTACTAGTACTAGGCATCCGGCGTGGTTGGAACAAACAAGATGAACAAGTGATTTAACGGAGCAACACTACATGCATTAATAGGAACATCACTATGTACCTGGAGACGGCCACAACAGCAAGCAACACATGCGACTACGCCAAACTTAACCATGGTGAGGCGGCCACCAGCAGCGGACCGTCACCGAAGCCCTCGTTGAACAGACACATGCGACGAACACCTGCATTTTGTTTTCATTTTTCCGTTGCCAAAGTGCTCGCTCCACACGTCCCTACAGTTCAAACCCACATAAACCAAATTGTTATGTCAGGACTGATACAAGACTATGAGTTAATGGAAATGCAGTTAGCAGTATGTACAGATACTACAAAATATCGCTTTAGTGTTGGCAGCATAAGACATAAAACTTTCAGTGACTAGAGGAGCCTTTTACAAGCAAGCCAACCAACTTACGTGTCATCCATCTTCAAGGCCTTTGTGCTAGACGCAACATCCCAGAGTTTAACAATGCAATCAGCCAATTCAGATGCAAGTAATGCTCCCTCACAGCTATATAACAAAGGAAGAATTGTTTAACTACGATGATTCGTTGGTATAGCAGATTACCATGCAATTAAGTAATTCTACTTCTCCAACAAGTAACATCATATGTAGCTAGACAGAACAGTACAACATGACACATCACTGAAAGACAAAAAATGTACCTTTTAATACAGAAGAACTATCAGTGGTATTCGATATAATATGTTGTAGTTTACATATACTGAAAACACTTTGTCTATATATCCCTGTCTCCTTGTCTGAGCTTCAGTTTGGAACATAGTGTACGGAGTAGCTCAATTCGTTCTGTATGAATGTTTAAGAGGAAAACCAACCTTGCATTGCAGGAGAGAAGAGAAGTCTATGGGCGTGGGGAGACAACGATGTCCGTTACCCTCCGGCGCCGACATCCAGTAGGGAGCCTGGCAAGATGTTCAGAATCAGTTTCCCCCTTTGTATGTAGCAAGTAACAGAAGATGTTCAGAATCTAAAGTCAGAAGCTCAATAACCTTGAACATTAGTCTAGTTTTCTCCTTTTCTCTGCAAACAAATACAGGAAAAATCTAAAAAGAATGCATTCTTTTAGTCCTCACACACCAAAGAGAAATCTGAAAAAAATGTTGAACTTTCACAAGCATAACAACCTGCTACGTGAGCATGTTGTGGAACTAAACAATCACCACAATCCAAACCGCAGGGGGGCGAATCATGTACATTATTGCACATCAAATTCTTTTTTGAACTGCTATGTGCTTACAATTTGTCCGTTGGCCGTGGATCTGTTCCCCGCTGAAACAAGCATGATTCACAAATGACCTATATTTCTATCATTAGTACATACTTGTCATGAACTGACGGAATTACACAAGTAGACCAAATATGAACTAGATTATACAAAATTCTACAGAAAAAAGTGCATGGCTCCTCCTTGTGCTGCTCTTGCAGTAGAGAGTAGGTGAGGTGGAAGATGGGGTCCTAACCTGCGGTTCCTACCGGCGAACTGACGGACTGACGAACTCAGCATAGTCGGAGGGGCGGCCGCGCTCGGGGTCCAGCAGGGGCGGCTCATTGCCGGAGATGGGACGCGAAGGGCCCCCAGCGCGCTGGGCAGGGGACTAGCGACGGCGGCGCGTGGAAGATGGCGGTGGGGGAGGGCCTGGTGGCGCGCTGGGGAAGAGGGCCAGTGGGGGTGGAGGGGCGAGCGCTGGAAGCATGGGGCGGCGGCGGATGGAAGCAAGGGCGCGGCGGTCGCGTCCGGCTGGGGGCGGCGACACCCGGTGGTGGGGATGAGGATGGCGGCGCGTGGCGACCGGGCGAGGGCGGCGGCGCGTGGCGGTCGGGCGAGGGCGGCGGCGCGCGGCGGTCGGGCGGGGGTGACTGCGCACGGCGGCGGGGTTGGGGGTGACGGCGCACGACGGCGGGGTTGGGGGTGGCGGCGCGCTGGAAGAAATGGGATCGGGGCTCGGGATGTGGTGGATGGTGTGTGGAATGAATTCTTCGCGCGTGCGTATATAGGGACGGATGGTAACAGAATAACATTCTGTTACTAGTAATAAAATAGTCCAGTCCTATATATATATATAAAATATTTTAAAGTATAAATAAAAGTAAAAAAAGAAAGCCAAAAACAAAAAACAAAACAAAACAGAAAACGGGGTGGTGTTTCCGCGCGTGGGCCGGCTTCAGCGAGGGGTGCGCTCCTGTCTCGCTTAATGCAAGACATAGGGGCGCTCGGAACCGCCCGCCCGATGTTTGCTCATGCGGCCGTGCGGGCTGACTAATTTGCTTACATGGGCCGGATGGTCTACTTTTGCTGGGCTGGGCCTATCGATGCTTAGTAGTAAAAATAATTTTGTGATTTTGGACGTTAGGCTCGAGCCTATGTAACCCTCACCGGTAGATTCGTCACTGCCTCAAATATAACGCACGAGGTGATGCAGGAGCAGATTCCCCCCAAAAAAGGTGATCTAGCAGCTGCGTAACATCCCATTGTCGGGAGCACTGGATATTTTCCCCTCCACAAGCCAGCGGAGTCGATTAAAATGAATTTCAGCCTTCTGTAAAGTCATTCTTTAGTTTGTAGATATTTGCTCTTTTTGTCAGCTTATTGCACTCACAATATTGTTCTTTTTTTCAAAACCAAATTGGGTTGGCCACCACAAAAACGAAAGATCAACCCTGGCCGCCGGTGTCGGCATTGCAGTTCTCGGGGACAAAGTAGACCCCGCCGGCGGCAGGGTCGTAGATGAAGCGTGTGCCAAGTTGCTGTATCGCGCCGATGATGGTGATGTGTGTGCTCGGTGACACGGCGAGGCAGATATCTTACTCTTGCGTGATGAACATCTTATTCGGCGAGAGCATAAGGTCCTGCTCGTGCTCGAAGTGCAACATCACAGTCGGCAACTGCGAGAGGATGGCACGGGTCGCGCAGAAGCAGAGGCCGAACTTGGTGCGGGGCACTCGCATCACCCCGATCCTCCTACCATGCTCCGCCAGGGTTCCAAATAGGAACCGCCCACAGGAGTGCCGATTTTTGGAGGCCGAGCTCCAGTGAGCTCGGTATTTTGAAAAAAATCAAAAAGTGTATCTAAAAGTTCGAAAAAAATCTGAAAAAAATTCCATGAAAACATATATGTATTCCGCAAGAACGTGTTAAGTTTCGTCGAAAAAATGCTGTGATTTGTAGGCTGTACAAAAATAACAAATTTCTGGTCCAATAACAAAAATAAAAGGCCCATTAAAAATGTGTATTTGTCTTTTTTCTCTACGCCACACGTAAACGTATAATGCTGTGAAATTTTGCATATACATAGCATACATGTGCATGTGTGTTCAAAAAATAAATTTGGAATTTTTCGCACTCCAAAAAAGTAAAATATGAAAACGAGCACACTGGAGCTCGGCCTCCGTTGGCATTTTCCGCCGCCCACAGCGACTATTTATAGCTTTAAGCGAGACTGTAGTTTGGTCTCACTGAAGGTTTTCCCTCTATCGTGTCGCGTTGGGCTGGACCATTCCCGCGCGTAGGTAGTAATAATAGCAGATTCTCAAAAAATAGCTAGTAAAAATAATACATGACATGGAAGAAAATGAACCGCAGCCAGGGATCAAACCCGGGTCTCCTAGATACGAGATAGCGACGCTAGCCACTTTGCTCTGTGTTGAGTTCATGATGCACTGTAGGGCGCGGCCTACTTAATGTAAAAGAGCTAATTTTCTTCATCAATTTTTCTGTTTTATTTAGTTTTCTCCACTTTTTTTTCTGTTTCTTTTGTTTCTTTTCTTCATTTTTTTTCATTCTTCACATTTGTTTCTTCAGTTTTTTCTTTGGTTTATTTTGTTTCTTTTTCATTTTTCATTTCTTTGGTTCTTTTATTTTTGTTTTCATTCTATTTTTTTTGTATATATCAACAATAGTTTTTTAATACAAGTTTAACACTTTTTCAATACAAATTTAACATTTTTCTTATTTTTGGTCAACATTTTTTAATATATGTTTTCAACATTTTTCAAATGTGGATTAACTTTTTTCAAATACAAGATTCATATTTTCTGAATACATTGTCAACATTTTTTCCTTTGGTTTATTTTGTTTATTTGGTTTTTTTGTGTCTTTTAGTTTTTCATTCTACATTCTTATATACTTGTTCAATAGGGTAACACTATTCTAAGCTGAGTGTAGAATAGCTTATTCTACACCCCAATAAGCTATGCACAAAATCTAGTTGAACGATGTATAAAATTTAGTAATTATGAAATACTTTTTTTTACTATCCATGTTTTTAATTTCCTACATTGTCAAAGAATTTACTATGTTTTTTACTATCCATGTAACATCATATAATATTTTAAAATATAAACAAAAGTAAAAAAGCCAAAGAAACAAAAAAGTGAAAAAAAAATAAAACAAAAAACAGGGTGGTGTTTCCTGTGCGCGTGGGCTGGCCCAACTGGCGGTTCCCTTCAGCGAGGGGTGCGCTCCTGTCTCGCTTAATGCAAGACATAAGGGCGCTCAGAACCGCTCACATGATGTCTACTCATGCGGTCGTGTGGGCTGCCTAATTTGCTTACATGGGCCGGATGGCCTACTTTTGTTGGGCCGGGCCTGTCGATGCTTAGTAATAAAAATAATTGTGATTTTGGACGGTAGGTTCGTGCCTATAGAACCCTCACCGGTAGATTCGCCATTGCCTCAGATATAACCCACCAGGTGATGCAGGAGCAGACCCCCTCAAAGGTGATCCAGGAGCTGCGTAACATCCCATTGTCGGGAGCACCAGATATTTTTCCCTCCACAAGCCAGCGGAGTCGATTAAAATGAATTTCAGCCTTCTGCAAAGTCATTCTTTAGTTTGTAGATATTTGCTCTTTTTGTCAGCTTATTACACTCACAATATTGTTTTTTTTTAAAAACTAAATTGGGTTGGCCGCTACAAAAACGGAAGATCAACCCCGGCCGCTGGTGTCGGCATTGCAGTTCTCGGGGGCGAAGTAGAGCTACCGGCGGCAAGGTCGTAGATGAAGCGCTTGCCCAGTTGTTGTATCGCGCCGATCATGGTGATGTGTGTGCTCGGTGACACGGTGAGGCAGATGTCTTGCTCTTGCGCGATGAACAACTTATTCGGCGAGAGCATGAGGTCCTGCTCATGCTCAAAGTGCAGCGTCACCATCGGCAACTGTGAGAGGATGGCACGGGTCATGCGGAAGTAGAGTCCGATGGTGGTGACTGGTGCGGGGCACCCGCGTCACCCCGATCCTCCTACCGTGCTCTGCTAGGGTGTGCTCTAGGATGTCGTACGTAGCCTTGACCATCACACCCTAGGGTGTCCCGGCGTCGATCACGCACCCGCTATGCCACCTGCCGTCGTCGAGCTGTCGGTGCCTGAACACCTCCACTAGGTTGCTGTGCAGCCGCGACCCGTCGACGCTGATGCCGACAAGGTTGACGAAGTAGGAGCTATCCTCAGGGTAGAGCATCCTGGTGCTCCTCAAGTGCCTTGTGTCCACCGGGATGTCGTTACCGAAACGGAGGAAGCCGTGCTGGTTTGCCGACCCGGGCACGAAGAGGCAATAGGAGAAGCGATGCAAGCCGTCACGATGAAGGAACCAGATGAGCGACGGGTACGTCTTACCCAGGCCAAACACGCCAACGACCACCCCATGGCTCTTGAAACTCGCGGTGGTGTGTGCGCAACCAATGATGACGGTAGGAATGACAACCAACATGGCGCTGTGGCCCGAGGCCGCGAAGGATAGGGTGTCTGCACCTAGCACCCAACTCGCTTGCGAGCCACCGGGGAGGGTGGGGGTGGCATGGAACCTACACACGTTGTGCCCCGGTGGCGAGCAAATGTGGTTCGTGGGTGCGAGTGGGTGGAATGACGGCGAGGTCGCCGGGTTGAAGGGCGGCGACACCTGCTAAAACGGGTGTTGGATCGGCACACACTGCATCCATGTCAGGCTGCTGGTCATCTCCATCGCGAGGGTGTACGTATGGTGTCCATGGCCCGTCCCGACACTGGTGGCGACGGTGTACCTCCCTTGGAAAGGGTGCACGTGCGGCCGGAGCATGGCGGTGTCGAGCCCAATTGGCCCGTTTAGGTGCAGGAAGTCGTCGTAGTTGACGTGGATGGTACTGTTCCAGCCGGGGCTGGGGACCAGGCGCATGCTGAAGCCACCGCTACACCCTGTTTTGGCATTAGCAACAACGACGGCGATGAGGACGAGGTGGAGGAGTGCCGCAAGCACTAGAGGGAGGAGGAGAGCGTGCGCGGCGAGCTCCATGGATGGTACCCGTCGCAACAATGCAGACAAACTGTGGCTGGCTAATCTGTTGGCTCGTGCACACAATAGTGAGTATGATTTTATCTCGACAGCCGGACTGTTGGAGGTGGGTTTGGCTGCATTTACTATGAACCAACAATTCTTTGTTCAGATTTGCGTATCCCTTGCACACTTCATATAAAGAAGGGTTTGACCGCATTTAATGTGAATAAAAAGAAAATCCCGGGTTGGGTTTCACGTACCTTGCAACCCTCCATGTAAATGTGGGTATGGCTGCATTTATTAGGAATCCAACATTCCTTGTTGAGATTTTCATATCTCTTTCACAACCCACGTAGAGAGGAGGATTTTCCTGCATTTATTATGAGTCGATAATCGCTTGTTGAGTAACTTTTCCACACGTTCATGTACGATGAATTAATTTATGTCATTTCTTTGCGCACAAAGGTCCGAGAAGGTTTCATAGTTCAAAGCAGCCACATTGCAAAAGCTCAAACAAGGACGTAAAAAGAAAGGAAATTACAACCAGTCTGGACATTTTCATGAGGGCCCTAATCTTAGAATATAAAATGTAATTGGGTCCAAATTGCAGCTCCGATGGAGGTCCAAGCCTTGTCGTCGCTGTACACGACACAACTTCCGACAATATGACCGCCACCACTGTATCTCGAGCAGCTACGCATGCCAGGGAAAATAGAAGTGGCAACCACACCGTCTCTACACTGCCTCCCTTTCGGCAGATCTGCCGGGAGGGAGCTAGTAAAATGCGAAAGTTCCACCCTTCGCCAGAGGATTTGCCGGAAAGGCTATGAAAGAATGCCATCGAACGTTCTGCGGGTGCCAAGGCTCCATCGCAAACATTGAAGAAGGATCACCAGCACCCAATCGACGGGATCCCGACCTTATCTCGCCCCGTTGTTGGTCCCAATCAGCACGATGGTGACTCAAGAATGAGCCGAAAGAGTAGGCAATCCTCCAGATCAAGGAGGCATGCAAAATTATTAGTGGTGACGCCAGTGTTACATCCACCGACAAGTTCAAGCCCAAGTCCATGGAGCACCGCGATTGGAAGGGTGTTACATCCACCGAAAAGTTCAAGCCCCAACCTAAGGAGCAGTGCAATCGGAAGAACAACACTCGCTAGCTGCCACACGCTGCTCTAATACGGCGGTGGCGCTCTCCAGTCTGGCATGAAGCCAAACGTCACTGTGGCAGGCGACCTAGACCTATTACTATGTACATGGACCCCCCTGCACCTCTCCCTCCTCTGCTCCAGGCCGGCATCACTGCCAGAGAATAAAGGGGACCGGGTCGGGCCCTGCTCATGAGAGATTCAAACAAGGAGTTTGCTGGTAGTACTAGCTTATTTTATTCACTATAATTCACTAACATTTTTAACCATTCAATTTGATTTGCTTCTTGATTCGTGTTGCATTCCCCTTCCTCATATTTTTCTATCTACTGTTGAGCTTTCTATACCTGGAACTATTGTTGGCCCGTCAGTAGCAACAACGGTTGATAAGGTTACCTGCTTAAGGAGTTTGCTGGTTAGCGGTCACAATAGAGATGAGAGAGAGCGAGGCATCAACGTTGTTCAGATGTATTGCTCACCTGCCAAAATTAACTGGAACCGCTCCAGACTCGGACGTGAAGCGTAGGAGCGTTACGAGTTCAAGTAGCAGAAAGCAGAGAGGAAAAAAATAATTTCAAAATGAAAGGAGTTCCGTCGCGGGGACTTGAACCCAGGTCTCTCGGGTGAGAGCTGAGTATCCTAACCACCTAGACTACGACGGAATTGTTGCAGTTGCAATACTAAAACATATCTATTTAGGTGGTATGTCTATCATGTACACAACACAGAACAACACGAACGTTAGAGCTGAATCGCAGCTTTGCTTGAATTCGGACAAGGGTGGCAACATCCCTGAACCGAGCAAAGGCTATATTTGCTCGTTGTAGCTCTCTTTGATCCATAACACATCAGAATTTACCATGGCGACGCATGATCGAATACCAATTAGGGAGAAAATTCGAGCAATATGCCTCCCAATTGATAGGTAGAAGTTGAACCCTACAATTGATCAAAGTCTGGAATCATCAACCATCAGTGTCTCTCAGCCATATAAATATCAAAAGGTTCCATAAAGGTCACCATAACAAAGTAGCAATTAGCTCATCAAGCAACTAATAGCTTGCCAAGGCTTAGCTTTTACAGGCATTTGCTTTTACCAAAGAAACTAGGAGGAAGCAAACTAAAAATATAGATAACTGTCCATCACCGAGAGAAGCATCCTGAAGCCTTAATAGTTAACACTACGAAAGAGATTATTGAGATTCAGGTTCAGGGTGAATCTGTCTTTCTTTTATCAACTAGTAAAGAGGAGGAGCTTGCATGTCGAGTCTTCAATGAAATTAGTCTTTAAGAACTAAGACTTTAAGTTGCACCACATCTGATATATTCTTAAAAACAATATAAAGCCCCGACGAAAGAACTTCATTTATAGACAAACTACCTGATACTGATTGGAGAAAGAAAAATGACCTCGCCAGTTTTGCCTGTGAGAACAATGATAAAATTTCTCAAGTCCCATAGGCAGCCATGTCGCCATCCACATCTACACGCCGGTCTTGATTGCTGCAGAGAAACACTCACTGGACCCACCTCCGCTGCTGGTCTCGACGTTGTGCATGAATCTTGGTTTGTTGTTGTATGGTGAACAACACATGGAGGGAGCCACTAGAGTGGAGAGAGCCGCCGGCTTGGAGGGAGCCCCATCAAATTGGCGTAAGACAACAGTTGGTGCTTAGGATTCATGGTGGATAAGGATTATATAAGGGAGGCGTGTGACGTTCGATGCAGTTCTCTAGAATCAACAAGAGTGCACGCATTTGATGAAAATCAAGAACAAAAAATGACATCTCCAGCTCCAGTAGTTGAACATCGTCAGCAGTTGTACCACCATGGCTTGCTATTTTTAGAGGGTTTTGCTGTTGAACTTGAACAACTGTTGACATTTCATCCCCAGGCCCCACTAGTTTGGACACCTGTGGCTGTGTATGAAATTCCTCATGAATGAGTTTTTTTAATCATGTCCACCATCCTGTCCATCATCCCGAACACATCCGGATCCTTTACCCAAATGAGTCTGAGAAGATGCACCCCCGAAGTATGAATTTTTATCATCCCTGGTTGACAATTCGAGAATCTCATTCTGGACTAGGTCCCAGATCAGCTGCGCCCAGCCAAACTTATGCGCTAACCCCACCATTGCTTTCTCAATCGCATCCGACACATTTGACGACAACATGTCTTTGACATGGAACTCGGGGTGGATACACATTTCTATGAATTGCAAGACGGTGTAGGTACCCGCGTCCGAGTTCAAGTTGGGAGGGAGCTCCTTGTGCTCCGTCATGGGTTGGAGTTCAATGTCTGTTGTGTTGAGGAAGGACTCGCGGTTGACATTGACGTGGGTCCCCCAGATGTAGGCGCAGGACTAGTAGCCCCATCGCCTCTGCAGGTGGTAGGAGACGACGAGGTGGAAGACGTGGTCGTGTCGGGGGATACAATCCGAGAGTTGGAGTCACGTGAAGTCGAGGATGCTGAGGTGGCAGAGGGCGGCCTCCGTATTATGGTCGTTGGGCTAGCCCCGGAGAGAGGATGGCGACTGGTAGATGTGGAACTCGGCGGTGGGAATTTCCTCGGACCTACCGCAAACACTTACCATGGCCGTGTTGCAGATCTTTTATGAAATTGTGTTGTCATACTACCGTTCTACCTTCATAAAGTGCATGTCATGTGCACGATGCCTATGATGGGTGTGTTGGGAATGATACTATGCATGCACTATAGGAGGAGCTAGATCTGTATAGAATGTGGGAACAAAAAGAACTAAAAGTGTTGCACAACTTCTAATAGAATGTGCGTGTCATGCATTGTACAAGATATGCCTTACATTTCCAGGGACAAAAGGAATTACAATCACACACATGTTCGTGATCAGTGCATTACTAAAGCTTTGATTGTTATGTTCTTACAAAATAAAAGCTTGTACTGATATATGAAAAAATGTTAGACTATGAATAATAGTAATGCAAACATCAAAATTAAGCACGGGGATAAAAAATAAACCTGTAGATGACTCGCAATATTATCTCTAGTGAGGCAATCCACATTCATCAGCTCCAATATCTTATTTGGAGCAGCCTCTACAAAAATGTCATCAAAATATTTGTTAATGATAAATACCAAATAACCACAAGTGTTGTGTCAATGAATGAGGCAAAAAATATGGTGTCTTACTATCAAGGCCGATCTGGTTGATAGCTTCTAGAAACTTGTTATGAAGCTCAATTGTCCATTTCACCCTTGTATTCTTGTGGGTAGTGGATGCACGAGTGCTCTCTTTGTTCTCGTTAGAACCATCTTTTTCATTGCTCTTACTCTTGGAGTCCTTATTCTTGGCAAGCGTCCCAGGATGTACTCTCTGGTCGTCATCATTATCTCTACTCATGTGGCTTATTGCTTGGGATCTTCTCCTACTTTGAACATGCTGCCATATGTTTTTGAGCTCGTTGGTATGCACTGGCTTCATCAAATAGTCACACGCCCCATGATTTATCCCCTTCATCACGGCCTTCTTGTCGCAATCCACTGATAGCACTGCATGCCATACGACCAACGGCTTAGCTTTGGAATTCAAACGTTCACAAAAATCTATTAACCGAACATAAATTTTGTCTAAGTGCTTATAGACAGAAAAATGAGTTTGATGTTTTCCAATGTGTCGTGCAAGTGGGGAAGCAAATATGTTACACATGATTTTCAAATGATATCACGACTACAATAAATCTGATGTTTCAATGCAAACTAAATGGGAAAACATTCATACACTCAATATAATGGCTAAAAAAAAGCATAACACAATGCCTAAACCATCATCACAACATGTTCCAACTAGGTAAATCAGATCATCACATAAATCTATTGGTGAACCACAAGATCAATTACTATTGTTGACCATGTTTCTCTAGCGTACTAGATAACAGTTGTCGACCCAAACAATGTTCTGAGCATGGTAAGCGGTCACACATATTAGTTTTTATATGGTAAGCAGTATTATCTATGGGGATTTTATTACAATTTAGGAAAATAAATATTTGTGGTTGCACTTTCTGTCAAAAATAATGTAACAGCATAATAGTTTTCTAGTTTAGCAAAACTAATCTGCATGATTTTTATATGATACATGGGTGACCTACTCAATGTATCTTCTTAGAAGTGGCACTCCTACTTTATATGCTATTCTTAAGAGTAGATAGTTTTAACTACTAACAAACTCAAGGAGATTAAAGATGCATAATCCTTGAATAATGTCAGTACAACTTCTCTGTTTTTGGAATTGTATTACTCATGCCACCATAGAAAACATGTATGGTGCAATTGTATAATTTCTGTAATTGGAAGGACTAGAAATTTAAGATAGTTTAGAAAATAATTAAATATAATTTGGTCATATCACGAAAAAGATATATTATAGATTTAATTCTTATGACTAGGATTTTACAATTTTTAGGATACCAAATTAAATTATGTCCATAAATGCACCCATCAAACAAGTACATAGTGGGGTCTACATTACATTGGAATGATAATTACCCATATATATCGTATGCATGATACTGAACTCTAGACTTCCGCATTAATTATTAAATTTGTAAAAACAAATGTATATAGAATGCAGACGACATCTTTGCATGCAATTGGGTGATAAATTGATCGAAAATAGAAGCAGTTCCTATAGAAAAAACACATCTTGTTGCTTGATTATTTGGAATGCATGACCATGTCTCTAGCATACTAAACACAATCAACACAATTATTGAAATCAACAATTATAATGGAATCTCATAACTCATGTGCTAACCTATCCACGTCCATTCCCCTCCCCCACTAGCCATTCGATCTGATGGATGTATGGTTAGATAGGATCCTATTAGTTCGGGTGATGAACCGACACCACTATGTATGGATCCTGCGCTCCCCCTCCTAACTCATGTGTCGATCCACCTCAGTTCTGCTACCTGCCCTGCCGGCCATCCAATCAAAAGGATGAACGGTTAGATGAGATCTGGATCCCACGCCCCCCTCCTAACTCATGTGTCAATCCACCTCTCCTCTGCTATCACACTGGCCATCCGATCGAGCGGATGAACGGTTAGATGGGATCCCGCTGGTCTAGGCTGGGGACCCTACTCTTTAGATCTTCTCAAAGCCCAAGTTCAAAATAGTGTGCGCATGCTGTGCATCTGTATGTGATTTCATAAAGTCATCCTAAAAATATAGGATCTCACATGCTGCCCAATTAAAGGAATAAATATACTTTTAGTGTATCTTTGAAGATTCAGGAGTAAAAGTACTCCTTAAAAACAATTGTACATGCAAAAATAGAATTAGGACTTCGGGTTGAGTAGTGAGTGTACTGATGACGGGCAGATCCATCTCGAGGCCGATGAGCTCGAGGAGCTGGAAGCCGTCCATGTCCGGCATGCGCACATCGGTGAGGACCAGGTCGAATTGCTCCTTCCCCGCCCTGAGTATCTTCAGCGCCTTCTTGGCATCCATCACCATTGTTGCTGCATAGCAGCGAGCATTATTCAGAGAAACAAAAAGGCTCGGATTCTGATCTAATGAACCATGGCAAAGTGGAGAGATCAAGAGACTCACGCTGGTACTTGCAGTGGCGCAAGAGGACCTCTAGTACCTTGAGGCAGACACGGTCGTCGTCCACCGCGAGCACGCGCAACCCCTCCGGGAACTTGTCCTCCGCCGCATCCTCCATCATCTGCCTCTGGTTCCCACCCATCGCGGCCATGTTTTCCCAACTTCTTCCCACCTGTCAAAGAAAACACCATCAAGAAAAGAGTGATTAAGAAACAACGGGGAGGCAGCAATGTAAGAACATAACCCGAAAACCTCTATTGGATAGGTCCCTCCTTTCCCACCTCTATTAAGAAACAACGGGGAGGCTTCCTCGCTGTAGGCAGAACAGAACTGCAGATTTCAGAGGAGAGCAGGACTGCAGTGGTGAGATGGGCTGGAAGATGCGGGGGTCTATTTGTAGGAGGGGAGGAGGGGTGGGTGGAAGGAGTTGAAGTCTTGCGCTCCAGAGGTCAAAGACTTTCTTACTCCATAATTTCTGCAGCTACTGCATTTGTTTTGGCGATGTCAATGTTTGTGTCTGCTTGTGCCATCGGCCCATGGTTCCTCTTCCATGAGAGGAGAGCAAAACCACGGGCCGTCTTGTTATTTTTTTGCTTTGTTGTTTTCTCAGCAAATGTTCGAGCACGAAGATATCATCTGAATTACAAAGGAGAGTAGTCTCTTGCTTTGTTCGGTTGCATGGCCATGGAGAGAGTATCCTTTTACTTCCTTTGACCGGGACGGATTGAGAGTGCCTTCATCGTCTCAAACGGTGAAAATGTGGTCCGTACGAAATATTATCGCGCGTTTAAAAAGAAGAGAGAAAGAACTACAGAGATCGAAGGTGTGGATTTTCTGTGGTCCAGGCAATGGATGTCTATAGTTTCTGCCGTTTTTGGTTTCGTTCCCCTCCATCAAATTTCCCTTTTTGTTTCCATTGCATTCGCAAATGTCAACATATCTGTTCCTGGCATAGCCCATGACCCAGTCTATGTTCCTGGTTGTGTTTTTGTTGCTTTCTCACCTAATGTTGGAGCTACATGATATTTATCATCTGTATTCAAAAAGGGCTCTTAGCACTGTTCAGGTAATATCTCAGATTAATGCCTTCACCACAGGTCATATCTCAAATTAATGCCTTCGCCTCAATTCTAATGAAATTATTCTGATGCACCGAAAGCGTATGTTCATTGTCTCACTAATTGCATCACGCTGTGATATTATGAACTAATAGATGGTTGGTTCAATGAGTGAGGCGATTTGGAGCCCAGGGCCAATAAGCCCATATTTTTTAAAAAAAAATTGTCTCAAAGTTAGCACGTTCGCCTACACTGGACTGCTGACATTCGCCTTGACCGTGCCGTGCGCGTTGGCCGGTGTGGTGCTGGTTGTGCCCATGCCCGTGCGTGGGAAGGGATGGAGGAACGATGACGAAGGAGACGATCTAGCTACCTCCTCATGTCGCTCAACGAGGAACCATGGGAGACGACGACGACGTGCACATGCATCGGGGCCGGCTTCGTCCCATGCTTCCTGCAGCTTCATGGTCGACGGTAACGAGCCGAGGAGGTGCTCCATGGTGACGCTTGGAGACGGGCGATGGTTGACGGAGGTGGTCTACGGTGGCCGACGGAGGCGGCGCTAGTCGTGCCCTCATGCAGCTTGAGCGGGTGGCGGCTCAGGGTGATGGGAAGAGAGAGACTCTGCGTCTAAGTCCTCTCCTCTCCCCTAGCGACTTCGTATTGGTCTTGGGCCAAAAGTCAGTCCAACCGAGCTAGACCGGTCCAAAACCAAAATGGACAGATTGAGCTTCGGGCCGGAAATGGCAGCTCAGATGCCTTGGGACGACATCACAATCCAAGATATTTGGCATTGATCTTTTTTGTTTATTTATTGCACTCTCCAAAACTGATGACAGCAAATTGGGTTAGCCATTACAAAAACGAAGGAATCAAGTCTGGCCGCCGGTGTCGGCATTGCAGTTCTCGGGGGTGAAGTAGACCCTGCTGGCAGTGAGGTCGTAGACGAATAGGATGCCCAATAGAAAAAAAAACAGAGGAGAAGGGTAGGAGTCAATGGCAAACAAATGAAAGGCTAGTCCAAGAGGAGAAGAAAAATAAACAACCCAGGGGACAAGGGTGAGGGGCACAGGTGGGATGGTGGAACAACAAATATAAGGTGACTGTATTTCTCAGCCGCCTGAACTATAGGCGCGCGCTATGTTTTACCCTAAGAGGCCAGGAGTGCATATTGAAATCCCCAACATTGGTAAGACCCGTTCCTCCAAAAGATTGCTAAGACAAACCCCAATTGACCAAGTGGTATTTACGAACATCTCCCAAGTTACAAAAAAAGTCTCATTTGAGAAGTGATGGAATTTATGCCCATTTTGGGAATTTTGTGAGAGACATTAAGTAAGAAGGGATTAACACGCAAGTGCAAAGCATGACAAGTCTTCAGTGCGGTCTTTCGGTGATGCTAAGTAAGAAGGGATTAACACGCAAGTGCAAAGCATGACAAGTCTTCAGTGCGGTCTTTCGGTGATGCTAAGTAAGAAGGGATTAACACGCAAGTGCAAAGCATGACAAGTCTTCAGTGCGGTCTTTCGGTGATGCTAAGTAAGAAGGGATTAACACGCAAGTGCAAAGCATGACAAGTCTTCAGTGCGGTCTTTCGGTGCTCAAGCATCAGGGAGGCCGCTATTTTGAAAAAAAAAATCACAAAACCCATTTTAAAGTATCAAAAAATAAAAATAAAAAACAATCCATGGAAATTTATATGTATTCTGCATGAATGTGTGAAAACTCATTTCAAAATATTATGATTTGTGAAGGCAGAGAGACACACGAAGAGTCACTGCCGTGAAGTTATATGCCCCCCTCCCTCGCGACCGCACCGCCTCCCCGCGGGCGGCCGACCGCGCCTCCGTCCCCTTCTCCAGAGGCCCTCCCTCGCCACCTCTCCCCCGCCGTCGCCGGCGTGCGGGGCCAGGCTTGCCCCGGGCGGCGCCGGTGGCGGAGGTCCCTTCTTTTCCCCTCTCGGAGGCGACCTGCGCGGGGCGGCGCGCTTCCTGGTGGTGTGCTCAGGCAGCGGTGGGGCAACCCGGCGCAGGCGTGGGAGGTTGGATGCGCGGTGGGCTGGCGGCTTCTCATCGACGGCGGAGCCCCCTGGAGGTGGAGTTCGGGCGTAGGAAGGCTGGGTGGGGGCGGCGCCATCGCCGGCTTGCTGCAGCGGGGCGGCAGCGGCTTTGCGGGCCCGAGATGGGCCTGGCCGGGCCCAGGTGGCCTGGTGTGCCGCTGCGGCCGCGTCCGGTCGGCACCTGCGACGGTGCTGGAGGCACAGGCCTTCCGCACGATGGCAGTGCAGGTGGTTCCCTCCGGCGCGGCTCCGATGCTGCCCCTCCCGATTTCTGGCGCTCCTCTTTCCATCCTCTAGGCCTCGTGATGGCGGTCTCAATGAGACGGCATGGATGACCTCAAGACCGTGGTGGCGTATGCTGGTTGGTGGCTAGCTGGCTGGTTGGCTCCGGATCGGACGTATAGTGGTGGTTGGGATGCGGGAGAAATCCCTGCCGGTTCTTCCGGCGCCGACGCGGTGTCGCCTGCGGGCGTCACCTTTCCTTCCTGATGGGCGTAGGTGTTACCCATCCTCCACTCTTCTCCGTGTGCCGGGGGAAACCCTAGGACATGTCCGGGCAGCAGCGTCGTCGATCGACGTCGCATCCCTTCTTGGAGGTACTGCTTGGTTGCGCGGCGATTCGGAGCCTTGGTGTGTGGTGGGACGAATCAGGAGGGCGTAGCGGCGGCGGATCATCTGTGCTTTGCCGAGTTGCTGTTGTTGGCATTTTGTTCTTCTTTTTTCTCTTTTGGGCTTGATGTGCGGTGCGCCCCAGCAGTTATCGTGTGATTGGTGGAAGTTGCTTTATTTATAAAGCGGGAAAACCCTTTTTCAGAAAATATTATGATTTGTAGGCTGTAATTAAGAAAACAAAATTCCGTCCGGCCAACAAAAATGGTCGGCCCTTTTGGAAATACGTATTCTCCCTTTTTTGTACTCCATGCATGAAAGTACAACGTTATGAAATTGTGCACATACTTAGTGTACATGTGTATGTGTGTTCAAGAAACCGAAAAATTTCACGCTGCGGAAATTTGTATTTTGAAAACGAGCTCCCTGCAGCTCGAGCACCGTCGGCATTTTTCTATAAGAAAGATATTTGATCTTTTTGTTTGTTAGTTATTGCACTCTCAATATAGTTTAATTTCCCTTTTATTTCAGAGACAGACGGTTAACCACATCGAATTGGGTTGACCGCTACAGGAACAGAAGATCAATCCTAGACGCCAGTGTCGGCATTGCAGTTTTCAGGGGCGAAGTACACCCTGCCGGCGGCGAGGTCGTAGACGAAGCGCGTGCCCACTTGCGTCGCTGGGCCGATGACAGTAATCTGCGGGTGCGGTTTCACGGTGAGGCACATGTCTTGATCCTGCAGGACAAACAGCTTATTCGGCGTGAGCACAAGGTCCTGCTCGGACTCGAAGTGCAGCGTCACCGTCGGCCAGTGCGACAAGATGGCGCGCGTCGCGCGGAAGCAGAGACCGAAGTTGTGGCGGGGTACGCGCGGCACCCCGAGCCTCCTGCCGTGCTCCGCCAGGGCGCGCTCCAGGATGTCGTACGCAGGCCTGATCATGAACGTACCCCCCCAGAACATCCCGGCGTCAAGCACGCAACCACTGTGCCAACTGCCATCCGCGAGCTTTCGGCGCCTGAACACCTCCGCCAGGTTGCCGCCCAGCCGCGTCCTGCCAAAGCTGATGCCGGCGAGGTTGACGTAGTAGGCGCTCACCTCGGGGTAGAGCAGCCTGGTGCTCTTCATGTGCCTCGTGTCGACCCGGATGTCGCTGCCGAACCGGAGGAACCCGTGCCGGTTCCCCTGCGTGAACGGGAAGAAGAGGCAGTACGAGAAGCGATGCAAGCCGCCACGGCCCAGTAACCAGATGAGCGATGGATACGTCTTGCCCAGGGCGAGGATGCCGGCAAGCACTCCGTGGCTTCTGAAACGCTCGCTGGTGTGCGCGCAGCCGATGACGACGGCGGGTTCGACCGCCGCCGCGGCGCCATGGCCCGAGGCCGCGAAGGACATGGTCTCATGGCCGAGCACACCGCTTGCACTCGCGACACCGAGGAACATGGGGTTGCTCCTGAACCTGCACACGATGCCCCCCGGCGGGGAGCAAAGGTGGTTGGTGGGCGCGAGTGGGTGGAATGACGGCGAGGCCGTCGGGTCGAAGGGCGGCGGCACCTGCTCAAACGGGTTTTGGATCGGCACGCACTGCATCCACGTCAGGCTCTGGGTCATCTCCATCGCGAGGGTGTACGTTCGGCAGCCATGGCCCGTCCCGACGGTGGTGATGATGTTGTACCTCTCTTTGTGAGGAATGTGCGGCCGAAGCACGTTGGGGGCGTGCTCAACTGGCTCGTTCAGGTGCACGAACCCGTCGTCGTCGACATGGATGGTACTGTTCCAGCCGGGGCTAGGGACCAGGCGCAGGCTAAAGCCCTTGCTGCGGCCTGATGTGGCATCGTCAACAGCGACGACGACGGCAGGATGGAGGAGCGCCGCAAGCACCAGATGGAGGAGAAGAGCGTGATTGGAGAGGTCCATGGATGTGGCTGTTGGAGAGTTAACTTGTTGGCTCGTGCACACAATAGTGAGCACTCTTTTGTGTATGGCTTGGCTGCATTTATAATGAACCAAGAATCCTTTGTTGAGATTTGCATATCCCTTGTACACTTCTATGTACACAAGGATTTGGCTGCATTTCTATGTATCTATCTATCTATAACAATACATCTATAAATCTATCTATATGTATCTATATATCTATTTATATCTATGCATCTATCGGTCTATCTATCTATCTATACATTAGAGACTCTAGAAGTTCTCATGTTAATCAGAAAATACGAGACATTAATTTGGTGGGCCCGAGTTATTATGGTTTAGATCTGTCCATTTAATATCCATATTAATCAAAAAATACAAGATGTGCATCTGATGGGACCAAGTTATTACGGTGTAGATCAACCCATGTAACCCTTGGTTGTAATTTCGTTCAATTCTACGAAAATATTTTTGTTCTTAAAAGGCCCACATCCATGTAGAGAAGGGCTTGACTGCATTTATTGTGAATCCAAAATCCCTAGTTGGGATTTGCGTATACCTTGCAACCCTCCATGTATACGAGGGATTGGCTGCGTTTAATATGAATCCAATATCCCTTGTTGACATTTGCAGATCCTTTAAACACCACCATGTAGAGGAAGATATAGTTGCATCTATTATGAATCAAAAATCTCTTGTTGAGATTTGCATATCCATTACACACTTCCATGTACCGCAAACTAATTTATGTCATAAACACAGGTAGGGGCACGAAGGCCCCAAAAGATTTTGGAAAAAAAAATCTTATACGATCAGATCATATGCTCCACCAGGTTACACCCACTTTGATGAGAGAATTCCTTATTTAACACTGTCTTAATTTTTTTTGCCCTATTTAACACCGGAAAACTTTTTCTTCCTTATCTAACAACAATGCTAAATTTTGTTCCCTTTGTGACACTTCTGTCTATTTTGAGCACTACTGGTGTTAAGTGGCACATGAAAAGACGATCTTACCCCTATTGCAACTTGTGACCAAAATAATTCAGAACAATATCAATAACTTGGTCCTGCTGTTAAGTGCAAAACTGGACAGAACCTCCCCTATAAACATGCCATTTTGGAAAGTTTTTTATTTCGAAATTCAATTCAAATTTTGGGCAGAACCTCCCCTGTAATTTGCCATTCCTGTAGACACAATCCACATATACATTTTTCAACACACAACTTTCAAATTTGCCAATGGCATGAGGCATAAACATGCAGACTCACATCCAAGTACACATATATGATTTACAACATATCCAGGTTAGTTCAAGTCCACACACACATGAAATTAGCAACCCAAAAGTGACTCACATCATACCCAGGTTCACATGCATGAGTCCAACTCCACATACATCACATTAGCAACCCAAAAGTGGCTCACATCATACCCAGATTCACATACATGAGTCCAACTCCACACAACATGACATGAGCAGCAACAAAAGTGACTTTAAGTGCAAGAAATTAGATGGAGTTCACAAGCTTAGTCTTCTTTTCCTTCTTGTGCCCATTGCAGGGCTAGTTGGGTAAGCTTTTTTGCTTCTAGTGCCCATTGCAGGGCTGTGAAATGGCACCATCGGATTATAGCAAGCTTCATCTTCCTTGTGGCCCTAAAAAGAAAGACATGGTTGTCAAATTATTATAGTGCATGCAATACATATGGATATATTTGATACATGTATGACAGCAAACAACAATATTAACTATTCATAATATGTGATATTAAAATTCAGAAACAGAAAAGGTCACCTTTTCCCCCCTTTTGCATTTTTCTTGTTTGTAGTCTCCAATGTTTGGTTATGTTTTCCCTTTTTCTTGGTTGTAGTTGAAGGAAATATGCCCTAGAGGCAATAATAAAGTTATTATTTATTTCCTTATATCATGATAAATGTTTATTATTCATGCTAGAATTGTATTAACCGGAAACATAATACATGTGTGAATACATAGACAAACATAGTGGCACTAGTATGCCTCTACTTGACTAGCTCGTTGATCAAAGATGGTTATGTTTCCTAACCATAGACATGAGTTGTCATTTGATTAAGGGGATCACATCATTAGGAGAATGATGTGATTGACTTGACCCATTTCGTTAGCTTAGCACTTGATCGTTTAGTTTGTTGCTATTGCTTTCTTCATGACTTATACATGTTCCTATGACTATGAGATTATGCAACTCCCGTTTACCGGAGGAACACTTTGTGTGCTACCAAACGTCACAACGTAACTGGGTGATTATAAAGGTGCTCTACAGGTGTCTCCGAAGGTACTTGTTGGGTTGGCGTATTTCGAGATTAGGATTTGTCACTCCGATTGTCGGAGAGGTATCTCTGGGCCCTCTCAGTAATGCACATCACATAAGCCTTGCAAGCATTGCAACTAATAAGTTAGTTGCGGGATGATGTATTACGGAACGAGTAAAGAGACTTGCCGGTAACGAGATTGAACTAGGTATTGAGATACCGACGATCAAATCTCGGACAAGTAACATAGCGATGACAAAGGGAACAACGTATGTTGTTATGCGGTCTGACCGATAAAAGATCTTCGTATAATATGTAGGAACCAATATGAGCATCCAGGTTCCGCTATTGGTTATTAACCGGAGACGTGTCTCGGTCATGTCTACATTGTTCTCGAACCCGTAGGGTCCGCACGCTTAACGTTACGATGACAATTTCATTATGAGTTTATATATTTTGATGTACCGAAGGTTGTTCGGAGTTTCGGATGGGATCACGGACATAACAAGGAGTCTCGAAATAGTCGAGACATAAAGATTGATATATTGGACGACTATATTCGGACACAGGAATGGTTCCGGGAGTTATCGGATATAAAACGGAGTACCGGGGGTTACCGGAACCACCCCCCCAGGGGTTAATGGGCCTCATGGGCCCAAAGTGGAGCAGAGGAGGGGCGGCTAGGGCAGGCTGCGCGCCCCCTCCCCCTCTAGTCTGAATTGGACAAGGAGGGAGGGGCGGCGCTGTTGGAAATATGCCCTAGAGGCAATAATAAATTGGTTATTATTATATTTCCTTGTTCATGATAATCGTTTATTATCCATGCTAGAATTGTATTGATAGGAAACTCAGATACATGTGTGGATACATAGACAACACCATGTCCCTAGTAAGCCTCTAGTTGACTAGCTCGTTGATCAATAGATGGTTACGGTTTCCTAGCCATGGACATTGGATGTCGTTGATAACGGGATCACATCATTAGGTGAATGATGTGATGGACGAGACCCAATCCTAAGCCTAGCACAAAGATCGTGTAGTTTGTATGCTAAAGCTTTTCTAATGTCAAGTATCATTTCCTTAGACCATGAGATTGTGCAACTCCCGGATACCGTAGGAGTGCTTTGGGTGTGCCAAACGTCACAACGTAACTGGGTGGCTATAAAGGTACACTACAGGTATCTCCGAAAGTGTCTGTTGGGTTGGCACGAATCGAGACTGGGATTTGTCACTCCGTGTAAACGGAGAGGTATCTCTGGGCCCACTCGGTAGGACATCATCATAATGTGCACAATGTGATCAAGGAGTTGATCACGAGATGATGTGTTACAGAACGAGTAAAGAGACTTGCCGGTAACGAGATGTATGGGTATCCAGATCCCGCTGTTGGTTATTGGCCGGAGAGTTGTCTCGGTCATGTCTGCATGGTTCCCGAACCCGTAGGGTCTACACACTTAAGGTTTGATGACGCTAGGGTTATAGGGAATAGATATACGTGGTTACCGAATGTTGTTCGGAGTCCCAGATAAGATCCCGGACGTCACGAGGAGTTCCGGAATGGTCCGGAGGTAAAGATTTATATATGGGAAGTCCTGTTTTGGTCGCCGGAAAAGTTTCGGGTTTTATCGGTAATGTACCGGGACCACCGGGAGGGTCCCGGTGGTCCACCAAGTGGGGCCACCAGCCCCGGAGGGCTGCATGGGCCAAGTGTGGGAGGGGACCAGCCCCAGGTGGGCTGGTGCGCCCCCCCCCCACAAGGGCCCAAGGAACCTAGGGTTTGGGAGGGGGCGCCTCCACCTAGCTTGGGGGGCAAGTTTCCCCTCTCCCCCCCTTGGCCGCCACCCTAGATGGGTTTGGGACTGCCGCACCCCTTGGGGTGGAAACCCTAAAGGGGGAGCACCCCCTCCCTCTCCCCTATATATACTTGAGGACTTTGGGGCTGCCAACACATGAGTTTTGACCTCTCCATGGCGCAGCCCTGCCTCTCTCCCTACTCCTCTCCCGCGGTGCTTGGCGAAGCCCTGCAGGATTGCCACGCTCCTCCACCACCACCACGCCGTCGTGCTGCTGCTGGATGGAGTCTTCCCCAACCTCTCCTTCTCCCCTGGCTGGATCAAGGCGTAGGAGACGTCACCGGGCTGCACGTGTATTGAACGCGGAGGTGCCGTTCATTCGGCACTAGGATCTCCGGTGATTTGAAGCACGACGAGTACGACTCCATCAACCCTGTTCACTTGAACGCTTCCGCTTAGCGATCTACAAGGGTATGTAGATGCACTCTCCTTCCCCTCGTTGCTATATTACTCCATAGATTGATCTTGGTGATGCGTAGAAATTTTTTAATTTCTGCTACGTTCCCCAACAGTGGCATCATGAGCTAGGTCTATGCGTAGTTCCTATGCACGAGTAGAACACAAAGCAGTTGTGGGCGTTGATTTTGTCAATTTACTTGCCGTTACTAGTCTTATCTTGATTCGGCGACATCGTGGGATGAAGCGGCCCGGACCGACCTTACACGTACGCTTACGTGAGACTGGTTCCACCGACTGACATGCACTAGTTGCATAAGGTGGCTAGCGGGTGTCTGTCTCTCCCACTTTAGTCGGATCGGATTCGATGAAAAGGGTCATTATGAAGGGTAAATAGAAATTGGCATATCACGTTGTGGTTTTGGCGTAGGTAAGAAACGTTCTTGCTAGAAACCTATAGCAGCCACATAAAAACTTGCAACAACAATTAGAGGACGTCTTACTTGTTTTTGCAGCATATGCCTTGTGATGTGATATGGCCAAAAGGATGTGATGAATGATATATGTGATGTATGAGATTGATCATGTTCTTGTAATAGGAATCACGACTTGCATGTCGATGAGTATGACAACCAGCAGGAGCCATAGGAGTTGTCTTAATTTATTTATGACCTGCGTGTCAACATAAAAGTCATGTAATTACTTTACTTTATTGCTAAAGCGTTAGCCATAGTAGTAGAAGTAATAGATGACGAGACAACTTCAAGAAGACACGATGATGGAGATCATGGTGTCATGCCGGTGACAACGATGATCATGGAGCCCCGAATATGGAGATCGAGAGGAACAAAATGATATTGGCCATATCATGTCACTATTTGATTGCATGTGATGTTTATCATGTTTTACATCTTATTTGCTTAGAACGACGATAGCTTAAATAAGATGATCCCTCACTAAAATTTCAAGAAAGGTGTTCCCCCTAACTGTGCACCATTGCGAAGGTTCGTTGTTTCGAAGCACCACGTGATGATCGGGTGTGATAGATTCTAACGTTCGAATACAACGGGTGTAAGCCAGATTTACACAGCAAAAACACTTAGGTTGACTTGACGAGCCTAGCATGTACAGACATGGCCTCGGAACACGGAAGACCGAAAGGTCGAGCATGAGTCGTATAGAAGATACGATCAACATGAAGATGTTCACCGATGTTGACTAGTCCGTCTCACGTGATGATCGGACACGGCCTAGTTGACTCGGATCATGTTTCACTTAGATGACTAGAGGGATGTCTATCTGAGTGGGAGTTCATTAAATGAACTCAATTATCATGAACATAGTCTAAATTGTCTTTGCAAATATGTTGTAGATAAATAGCTCATGTTGTAGCTCCCTGTTTCAATACGTTCCTAGAGAAAGACCAAGTTGAAAGATATTGTAAGCACTGATGCGGACTAGGTGTCCGAGGAGTGTCCTCACTGCTACATAGAAGGCTTACGTCTTTGATGCACCGCTCGATGTGCAAACCCCTACAACGTCGTCTGTGGATGTTGTGAACACCTGACAGACACATCCTGATGACTACTTGATAGTTTAGTGCACCATACTTTACGGCTTAGAATCGGGATTCGAATGACATTTTGAACGCCATAGAACATATGAGATGTTCCAAGAGCTGAAATTGGGATTTCAGGCTCATGCCCGTGTTGAGAGGTGTGAGACCTCTAACAAGTTCTTTTGCCAACAAGATGGAGGAGAATAGCTCAGCTAGTGAGCATGTGCTCAGAATGTCTGGGTGCTACAATCACTTAAATCAAGTGGGGGTTAAACTTCCAGATAAGATAGTGATCGATAGAGTTCTCTAGCCACTATCACTAAGCTACTAGATCTTCGTGATGAACTATGACATGCAAGGGATGGAATTGTTCCCGGAGCTGTTCGCGGTGCTTAAGACCGCAAAAGGTAGAAATCAAGAAGGAGCATCAACTGTTGATGGTTTAACAAGACCACTGGTTTCAAGAAGGGCAAGGGCTAGAAGGGAAACTTCATGGATGGCAAACCAGTTGCCGCTCCAGTAAAGGAACCCAAGGTTGAACCCAAACCCGAGACTAAGTGCTTCTATTGTAAGGGGAACGATCACTGGTAGCGGAATTACCCCAAATGCATGGTAGATAAGAAGGCTGGCAACTTCAACAAAGTATATGCGTGTTATTAATGTGTACCTCGCTAGTGCTCCTAGTAGCACCTGGGTATTGGATATCGGTTCAGTTACTATTAATGGTGACTTGAAGCAAAAGCTACGGACTAAACAGAGACTGGCTAAGGGCGAGGTGACGATGTGTGTTGGAAGTGTTTCCAAAGTTGATGAGATCACCATCGCACGCTCCATCTGCCTTCGGGATTAGTATTGAACCTAGATAAATGTTATCAGGTGTCTACATTGAGCATGAATATGATTAGATCATGTTCATTGCAATACGGTCATTCATTTAAGTTAGAGAATAATGGTTATTCTGTTTACATGAATCATACCTTTCATGGTCATGCACCCTATGTGAATGGTTCATTGAATCTCGATCGTGGTAATACACATGTTCACGCCAAAAGATGTAGAGTTAATAATGATAGTACCACTTTCTCGTGGCACTGCCGCTTAGGTCATATTGGCGTAAGATGCATGAAGAAACTCCATGTCGATGGATGTTTGGAGTCACTTGTTTTTGAATCGCTTGACACATGCGAGCCATGCCTCATGGGCAGGATGACTAAGACCCTGCTTTCAGGTACAATGAAACGGGCAAGTGACTTGTTGGAAATCATACATGCTGATGCGTGTGATCCAATGAGAATTGAAGCGTGCAGTGGATATCGCTATTTTCTCATCTTCACTGACGATTTGAGTAGATATAGGTATATCTACTTAATGAAGCACAAGTCTGAAACGTTTGAAAAGTTCAAGCGATTTCAGAGTGAAGTTAAGAATCATCATAACAATAAGATCATGTTCCTACGATCTGATCAAAAGGGGATTTTCTGAGTTATGAGTTTGGCAATCACTTAAGACATTGTAGAATTGTTTCACAGTTGAAGCCACCTGGAACACCACAAGGTAATGGTGTATCCGGACGTCGTAATAGAACACTATGAGCTATGGTGCGATCTACGATGTCTCTTACCAATCTACCGTTTTCATTTTGAGGTTATGCGTTAGAGACAGCTGCATTCACTTTAGATAGGACACCATCTAAGTCTGTTGAGACGACGTCGTATGAACATTGGTTTGGCAAGAAACCAAAGTTGTCGTTTCTTAATGTTTGGGGCTGCGATGCTTAAGGCTTCAGCCGGAGAAGCTCGAACCCAAACCGGACAAACACATCTTCATAGGATACCCAAAGGTGATAGTTGGGTATACCTTCTATCTCAGATCCGAGGGCAAATTGTTTGTCGCTAAGAACGGGTCCTTTCTCGAGAAGGAGTTTCTCTCGAAAGAATTGAGTGGGAGGAAGATAGAACTTGATGAGGTTGTCGAACCTTTATTTCAACCAGAGAGTGATGCAACACAGAAAGATGTTTTCTGTGGAGCCTACATCTGTTGAATAGGAAGTTAATGATAGTGATCATGAAGCTTCGGATCAAGTTGCTATCGAACCTCGTAGGTCGACAAGGATATGTACTACTCCTAAGTGGTACGGTAATCCTGTCTTAGATATCATGTTGTTAGACAACAATGAACCTACGAGCTATGGAGAAGCGATGGTGGGCCCGTATTCCGACAAATGGTTAGAAGCCATGAAATCCGAGATAGGATCCATGTATGGACTTTGGTGGACTTGCCCATTGATCGGCAAGCCATCAAGATAAATGGATCTTTGAGAAGAAGACGGACGTGGGCGGTAATGTTACCTTCTATGAAGCTCGACTTGTGGGAAAGAGTCTTTTCACAAGTTCAAGGAGTTGACTACAATGAGAATTTCTCACCCGTAGCGATGCTTAAGTCCGTCGGAATCATGTTAGCATTAGCTGTGTTTTTCGATTATGAAATCTGACAGATGGATGTCAAAACAAGTTTTCTTACCAGTTTTCATAAGAAAAAGTTGTATGTGATACAATAAAAGGTTTTGTCGATCCTAAGGATGCTAAAAGGTATGCTGGCTCCAGCGATCCTTCTATGGACTAGAGCAAGCATCTCGGAATCAGAATATATGCTTTGATGGAGTAATCAAAGCTTTTAGGTTTATACAATGTTTGCTAGAAACTTGTATTTACAAGAAAGTGAGTGGGAGCACTACAATATTTCTGATAAGTATATGTGGATGACATATTGTTGATATGAAATAATGTAGAATTTCTGGAAAGCATAAATGGTTGTTTGAAGAGTGATTTTCAAAGGAAGACTTGGATAAAGCTGCTTACATATTAGGCATCCAGATCTATAGAAATAGATCAAGATGCCTGATGATACTTTCAAAGAACGCACACCTTGACATGTTTTTGAAAGAGTTCAAAATAGATCAGTCAAAGAAGGGGTTCTCACCTGAGTTGTAAGGTGTGAAGTTGAGTAAGACTCAAAGATTGACCACGGTAGAAGAAAGAGGAAGGACGGAGGTCGTCCCCTATGCTCTTGTCATAGGCTCTATACGGTATGCCATGCTGAGTACCGCACCTGATGTGTGCCTTGCCACATGTTTGGCAAGAGGGTACAAAGGTGATCTAGGAGTAGATCACCAGATAGCGGTCAAAATTATCCTTAGAGGAATAAGGAAATGTTTCTCGGTTATGGAGGTGATAAAGAGTTCAACATAAAGAGTTACGTCGATGCAAGCTTAACACCTATCCGGATAGCTCTGAGTAGAGATACTGGATACGTATAATGGAGCAACAATTTGGAATAGCTCCAAGTGGAACGTGGTAGCAGCATCTACGATATAAAGTTTTGCGAAATACATAGGGATCTGAATATGGCAAGACCCGTTGACTACAACCTCTCTCACAAGCATAACATGATCAAACCCAGAACTCTTTGAGTGTTTATCACATAGTGATGTGAACTAGATCATTGAGTCTAGTAAACTCTTGGATGTTGGTCACATGGCGATGTGACCTGTGAGTGTTAATCACATGGTGATGTGAACTAGATTATTGACTCTAGTGCAAGTGGGAGACTGTTGGAAATATGCCCTAGAGGCAATAATAAATTGGTTATTATTATATTTCCTTGTTCATGATCATCGTTTATTATCCATGCTAGAATTGTATTGATAGGAAACTCAGATACATGTGTGGATACATAGACAACACCATGTCCCTAGTAAGCCTCTAGTTGACTAGCTCGTTGATCAATAGATGGTTACGGTTTCCTGGCCATGGACATTGGATGTCGTTGATAACGGGATCACATCATTAGGAGAATGATGTGATGGACGAGACCCAATCCTAAGCCTAGCACAAAGATCGTGTAGTTCGTATGCTAAAGCTTTTCTAATGTCAAGTATCATTTCCTTAGACCATGAGATTGTGCAACTCCCGGATACCGTAGGAGTGCTTTGCGTGTGCCGTCACAACGTAACTGGGTGGCTATAAAGGTACACTACAGGTATCTCCGAAAGTGTCTGTTGGGTTGGCACGAATCGAGACTGGGATTTGTCACTCCGTGTAAACGGAGAGGTATCTCTGGGCCCACTCGGTAGGACATCATCATAATGTGCACAATGTGATCAAGGAGTTGATCACGGGATGATGTGTTACGGAACGAGTAAAGAGACTTGCCCGTAACGAGATTGAACAAGGTATCGGGATACCGACGATCGAATCTCGGGCAAGTATCATACCGATGGACAAAGGGAATTGTATACGGGATTGATTAAATCCTTGACATCATTGTTCATACAATGAGATCATCATGGAACATGTGGGAGCCAACATGGGTATCAAGATCCCGCTGTTGGCTTTTGGCCAGAGAGTTGTCTCGGTCATGTCTGCATGGTTCCCGAACCCGTAGGGTCTACACACTTAAGGTTCGATGACGCTAGGGTTATAGGGAATAGATATACGTGGTTACCGAATGTTGTTCGGAGTCCCGGATAAGATCCCGGACGTCATGAGGAGTTCCGGAATGGTCCGGAGGTAAAGATTTATATATGGGAAGTCCTGTTTTGGTCGCCGGAAAAGTTTCGGGTTTTATCGGTAATGTACCGGGACCACCGGGAGGGTCCCGGTGGTCCACCAAGTGGGGCCAGCAGCCCCGGAGGGCTGCATGGGCCAAGTGTTGGAGGGGACCAGCCCCAGGTGGGCTGGTGCGCCCCCCCACAAGGGCCCAAGGCGCCTAGGGTTTGGGGAGGGGGCGCCTCCACCTAGCTTGGGGGGCAAGTTTCCCCTCTCCCCCCCCTTGGCCGCCACCCTAGATGGGTTTGGGGCTGCCGCATCCCTTGGGGTGGAAGCCCTAAAGGGGGCGCACCCCCCTCCCTCTCCCCTATATATACTTGAGGACTTTGGGGCTGCCAACACATGAGTTTTGACCTCTCCATGGCACAGCCCTGCCTCTCTCCCTACTCCTCTCCCGCGGTGCTTGGCGAAGCCCTGCAGGATTGCCACGCTCCTCCACCACCACCACACCGTCGTGCTGCTGCCGGATGGGGTCTTCCCCAACCTCTCCTTCTCCCCTTGCTGGATCAAGGCGTAGGAGACGTCACTGGGCTGCACGCGTGTTAAACACGGAGGTGCCGTCCATTTGGCACTAGGATCTCCGGTGATTTGAATCACGACGAGTACGACTCCATCAACCCCTTTCACTTGAACGCTTCCGCTTAGCGATCTACAAGGGTATGTAGATGCACTCTCCTTCCCCTCGTTGCTAGATTACTCCATAGATTGATCTTGGTGATGCGTAGAAAATTTTGAATTTCTGCTACGTTCCCCAACAGGCGCCCCCCCTTTCCTTTCTCTCCTCTCACCCTTCCTTCCCCCTCTCCTAGTTGGACAAGGAAAGGAGGGAGTCCTACTCCCGGTAGGAGTAGGACTCCTCCCTGGCGCGCCTCCTCCTGGCCGGCCGCCCCTCCCCCTTGCTCCTTTATATACGGGGGCAGGGGCACCTCTAGACACAACAATTAATCCTTGAGATCTATTAGCCGTGTGCGGTGCCCTCCTCCACCATAATCCTCGATAATATTGTAGCGGTGCTTAGGCGAAGCCCTGCGACGGTAGAACATCAAGATCGTCACCACGCCGTCGTGCTGACGGAACTCTTCCCCGACATTCTGCTGGATCGGAGTCCGGGGATCGTCATCGAGCTGAACGTGTGCTAGAACTCGCAGGTGCCGTAGTTTCGGTGCTTGATCGGTCGGGCCGTGAGGACGTACGACTACATCAACCGCATTGTGCTAACGCTTTCGCTTCCGGTCTACGAGGGTACGTAGACAACACTCTCCCCTCTCGTTGCTATGCATCACCATGATCTTGTGTGTGCGTTGGAAATATTTTGAAATTACTACGTTCCCCAACAGTGGTATCTGAGCCTAGGTTTTATGCGTTGATGTTGTGCACGAGTAGAACACAAGTGAGTTGTGGGCGATATAAGTCATACTGCTTACCAGCATGTCATTCTTTGGTTCGGCGGTATTGTTAGATGAAGCGGCCCGGACCGACATTACGCGTACGCTTACGTGAGACTGGTTCTACCGACATGCTTTGCACACAGGTGGCTGGCGGGTGTCAGTTTCTCCAACTTTAGTTGAACCAAGTGTGGCTACGCCCGGTCCTTGCGAAGGTTAAAACAGCACCAACTTGACAAACTATCGTTGTGGTTTTGATGCGTAGGTAAGAACAGTTCTTGCTAAGCCCGTAGCAGCCATGTAAAACTTGCAACAACAAAGTAGAGGATGTATTGGTGTTCACCATATTGATGTTCACCATATTGATGTTCACCATTGATACTACTCCATCTCACATGATGATCGGACATGGTTTAGTTGATTTGGATCACGTGATCACTTAGAGAATTAGAGGGATATCTTTCTAAGTGGGAGTTCTTAAGTAATATGATTAATTGAACTTAAATTTATCATGAACTTAGTACCTGATAGTATCTTGCTTGTCTATGTTTGATTGTAGATAGATGGCTCGTGTTGTTGTTCCGTTGAATTTTAATGCGTTCCTTGAGAAAACAAAGTTGAAAGATGATGGTAGCAATTACACGAACTGGGTCCGTAACTTGAGGATTATCCTCATCGCTGCACAGAAGAATTACGTCCTGGAAGCACCGCTGGGTGCTAGGCCTGCTGCTGGAGCAACACCAGATGTTGCGAACGTCTGGTAGAGCAAAGCTGATGACTACTCGATAGTTCAGTGTGCCATGCTTTACGGCTTAGAACCGGGACTTCAACGATGTTTTGAACGTCATGGAGCATATGAGATGTTCCAGGAGTTGAAGTTAATATTTCAAGCAAATGCCCGGATTGAGAGATATGAATGTTGGGGAACGTAGCATAAATTCAAAATTTTCCTACGTGTCACCAAGATCAATCTATGGAGTCATCTAGCAACAAGGGAGGAGTGGATCTACATACCCTTGTAGATCGCGCGCGGAAGCGTTCAAGTGAACGGGGTTGATGGAGTCGTACTCGTCGTGATTCAAATCACCGATGATCCTAGTGCCGAACGGACGACACCTCCGCGTTCAACACACGTACGGAACGGAGACGTCTCCCATGCCTTGATCCAGCAAGGAGGAGGGAGAGGTTGATGGAGATTCAGCAGCACGACGGCGTGGTGGAAGTAGCGGGATTCCAACAGGGCTTCGCTAAGCGCTGCGGGAGGAGGGAGATGTGTCACGGGAGGGAGAGGGAGGCGCCAGGCCTTAGATTGGTTTGCTCCTCCTTTTTCCCCACTATATATAGGGCCAAGGGAGAGGGGGAGGCGCAGCCCTTGCCCCTTCCTCCAAGGAAGGGTGCGGCCAAGGGTGGGGAGGAGTCCATCCTCCCCAAGGCACCTCGGAGGTGCCTTCCCCCTTTAGGACTCTCCCCTTTTTTTTCTCTCTTGGCGCATGGGCCTCTTGGGGCTGGTGCCCTTGGCCCATATAGGCCAAGGCACACCCCCTACAGCCCATGTGGCCCCCCGGGGCAGGTGGCCCCACCCGGTGGACCCCCGGGACCCTTCCGGTGGTCCCGGTACAATACCGGTGACCCCGAAACTTGTCCCGATGGCCGAAATAGCACTTCCTATATATAATTCTTTACCTCCGGACCATTCCGGAACTCCTCGTGACGTCCGGGATCTCATCCGGGACTCCGAACAACTTTTGGGTTACCGCATACTAATATCTCTATAACCCTAGCGTCACCGAACCTTAAGTGTGTAGACCCTACGGGTTCGGGAGACATGCAGACATGACCGAGACGTTCTCCGGTCAATAACCAACAGCGGGATCTGGATACCCATGATGGCTCCCACATGTTCCACGATGATCTCATCGGATGAACCACGATGTCAAGGACTTAATCAATCCCGTATACAATTCCCTTTATCTAGCGGTATTATACTTGCCCGAGATTTGATTGTCGGTATCCCGATACCTTGTTCAATCTCGTTACCGGCAAGTCTCTTTTACTCGTTCCGTAACACATCATCCCGTGATCAACTCCTTGATCACATTGTGCACATTATGATGATGTCCTACCGAGTGGGCCCAGAGATACCTCTCCGTCACACGGAGTGACAAATCCCAGTCTCGATTCGTGCCAACCCAACAGACACTTTCGGAGATACCCTTAGTGCACCTTTATAGTCACCCAGTTATGTTGTGATGTTTGGTACACCCAAAGCATTCCTACGGTATCCGGGAGCTGCACAATCTCATGGTCTAAGGAAATGATACTTGACATTAGAAAAGCTTTAGCATACGAACTACATGATCTTGTGCTAGGCTTAGGATTGGGTCTTGTCCATCACATCATTCTCCTAATGATGTGATCCCGTTATCAACGACATCCAATGTCCATGGTTAGGAAACCGTAACCATCTATTGATCAACGAGCTAGTCAACTAGAGGCTTACTAGGGACATGGTGTTGTCTATGTATCCACACATGTATCTGAGTTTCCTATCAATACAATTATAGCATAGATAATAAACGATTATCATGAACAAGGAAATATAATAATAACCAATTTATTATTGCCTCTAGGGCATATTTCCAACAGTCTCCCACTTGCACTAGAGTCAATAATCTAGTTCACATCGATATGTGATTAGCACTCAAGATCACATCCCCATGTGACTAACACCCAAGAGTTTACTAGAGTCAATAATCTAGTTCACATTTACCATGTGATTAACACTCGATGAGTTCTGGGTTTGATCATGTTTTGCTTGTGAGAGAGGTTATAGTCAACGGGTCTGAACCTTTCAGATCCGTGTGTGCTTCACAAATCTCTATGTCATCTCCTAGATGTAGCTACCACGTTCCATTTGGAGCTAATCCAAATAACTGTTCTACTTGGAGCTATTCTAAATTGTTGCTCCATTATATGTATCCGGTATCTCTACTCAGAGCTATCCGGATAGGTGTTAAGCTTGCATTGACGTAACTCTTTACGACGAACTCTTTTACCACCTCCATAATCGAGAAAATTCCTTAGTCTACTTGCTACTAAGGATAACTCTTGTACCCCTTGACTGACTCATGGCAAGGCACATTTCAAGTGCGGTACACAGCATAGCATACTGTAGAGCCTATGTCTTAAGCATAGGGGACGACCTTCGTCCTTTCTCTCTATTCTGCCGTGGTCGAGCTTTAAGTCTTAACTTCATACCTTACAACTCAGGCAAGAACTCCTTCTTTGACTGATCCATCTTGAACAACTTCAAGATCATGTCAAGGTATGTGCTCATTTGAAAGTACCATTAAGCGTTTTGATCTATCCTTATAGATCTTGATGCTCAATGCTCAAGTAGCTTAATCCAGGCTTTCCATTGAAAAACACTTTCCAAATAACCCTATATGCTTTCCAGAAATTCTACATCATTTCTGATCCATAACATATACTCATCAGAAATTCTATAGTGCTCCCACTCACTTCTTTGGAAATACAAGTTTCTCATAAACTTTGTATAAACCCAAAATCTTTGATCATCTCATCAAAGTGTACATTCCAACTCCGAGATGCTCACTCCAGTCCTTAGAAGGATTGCTGGAGCTTTGCATCCTTATTAGCATCTTTTCAGGATTGACAAAACCTTCCGGTTGTATCACATACAACCTTTCCTCAAAAATCGTCGAGGAAACAATGTTTTGATATCCTATCTGCAAGATTTCATAAATGATGCAGTAATTGCTAATATAATTCCAACAGACTCTTAGCATCGCTACGAGTGAGAAAGTCTCACCGTAGTCAACTCCTTGAACTTGTCGGGAAACTTCTTAATGACAAGTCGAGCTTTCTTAATGGTGACATTTACCATCATTGTCCGTCTTCCTTTTAAATCCATCTACACTCAACAGCCTTACGACCATCAAGTAGTTCTTCCAAAGTCTACACTTTGTTTTCATACATGGATCCTCTCTCGGATTATATGGCCTCAAACCATTTATCGGAATCCAGGCCCACCATCGCTTCTCCATAGCTCGTAGGTTCATTGTTGTCTAGCAACATGACTTCCAAGACAGGATTACGTACCACTTTGAAGTAGTACGCATCCTTGTCATCCTACAAGGTTTGGTAGTGACTTGATCTGAAGTTTCATGATCACTATCATAAGCTTCCACTTCAATTGGTGTAGGTGCCACAGGAACAACTCTTTGTGCCCTGCTATACACTAGTTGAAGTAACGGTTCAATAACCTCATCAAGTCTCCACCATCCTCCCACTCAATTCTTTTGAGAGAAACTTTTCCTCGAGAAAGGACCCGATTCTAGAAACAATCCCTTATTGCTTTCGGATCTGAGACAGGAGGTATACCCAACTGTTTTGGGTGTCCTATGAAGATGCATTTATCCGCTTTGGGTTCGAGCTTATCAGCCTAAAACTTTTTTCACATAAGCGTCATAGCCCCAAACTTTTAAGAAATGACAGCTTAGGTTTCTCTAAACCATAGTTCATACGGTGTCGTCTCAGCGGAATTACGCGGTGCCCTATTTAAAGTGAATGTGGTTGTCTCTAATGCCTAACCCATAAACTATTGTGGTAATTCGATAAGAGACATCATGGTATGCATCATATCCAATAGGGTGCAGTTATGATGTTCGGACACACCATCACACTATGGTGTTCCAGGCTGTATCAGCAGTGAAACAATTTCCACAATGTCTTAATTCTGTGCCAAACTCGTAATTCAGATATTCATCTCTATGATCATATCATAGACATTTTATCCTCTTGTCACGACGATCTTTCAACTTCACTGAAATTACTTGAACCTTTCAATAATTCAGACTCGTGATTCATCAAGTAAATATACTCAACATCTACTCTAATCATCTGTGAAGTAAGAACATAACGATATACACTACACGCCTCAGCACTCATTGGACTGCACACATCAAAATGTATTACTTCCAACAATTTGCTTTCTAGTTCCATTTTACTGAAACCGAGGCTTTCAGTCATCTTGCCCATGTGGTATGATTTGCATGCCTCAAGTGATTCAAAATCAAGTGAGTCCAAACGGTCCATTTGCATGGAGTTTCTTCATGCATATACACCAATAGACATGGTTCGCATGTCTCAAACTTTTCAAAAACGAGTGAGCCCAAAGATCCATCAACATGGAGCTTCTTCATGCGTTTTATACCGATATGACTTACGTGGCAGTGCCACAAGTAGGTGGTACTATCATTACTATCTTATATCTTTTGGCATGAACATGTGTATCACTACGATTGAGATTCAATAAACCATTCATTTTTGGTGTAAGACCATTGAAGTTATTATTCAAATAAACAGAGTAACCATTATTCTCCTTAAATGAATAACCGTATTGCGATAGACATAATCCAATCATGTCTATGCTCAACGCAAACACCAATCTCGATGGTAGAGGGAGCGTGCGATGCTTGATCATATCAACATTGGAAACACTTCCAACACATATCATTAGCTCACCTTTAGCTAGTCTCCGTTTATTCCGTAGCTTTTATTTCGAGTTACTAACACTTAGCAACCGAACCGGTATCTAATACCCTAGTGCTACTAGGAGTACTAGTAACGTACACATCAACACAATGTATATCCAATATACTTCTATCGACCTTGCCAGCCTTCTCATCTACCAAGTATCTAGGGTAATTCTGCTCCAGTGGCTGTTCCCCTTATTACAGAAGCACTTAGTCTCGGGTTTGGGTTCAACCTAGGGTTTCTTCACTAGAGCAGCAGCTGATTTGCCGTTTCATGGAGCATCCCTTTTTGCCCTTGCCCTTCTTGAAGCTAGTGGTTTCACCAACCATCAACAATTGATGCTCCTTCTTGATTTCTACTTTTGTGGTGTCAAACATCGCGAATATCTCAAGGATCATCATATATGTCCCTGATATATTATAGTTCATCACGAAGCTCTAGCAGCTTGGTGCTAATGACTTCGGAGAACCATCACTATTTCATCTGGAAGATCAACTCCCACTCGATTCAAGCGATTGTTGTACTCAGACAATCTGAGCACAAGTTCAACAATTGAGCTTTTCTCCCTTAGTTTGCAGGCTAAGAAAATCGTCGGAGGTCTTATACCTCTTGACGTGGGCACGAGCCTGAAATCCCAATTTCAGCCCTCGAAACATCTCATATGTTTCGCGACATTTCAAAAACATCTTTGGTGCCTCAATTCTAAACCATTTAACAGAACTATCATGTAGTTATCAAAATGTGTATGTCAGGTGTTCGCAACATCCACAGACAACGTTCGAGGTTCAGCACACTGAGCGATGCATTAAGGACATAAGCCTTCTATGAAGCAATGAGGACAATCCTCAGTTTACGGACCTAGTCCGCATAATTGCTACTTTCAACTTTCAACTAATTTTTCTCTAGGAACATATCTAAACAGTAGAACTGAAACGCGAGCTATGACATAATTTGCAAAATCCTTTTTGACTATGTTCAGGATAATTAAGTTCATCTTATGAACTCCCACTCAGATAGACATCCCTCTAGTCATCTAAGTGATTACATGATCCGAGTCAACTAGGCCATGTCCGATCATCACGTGAGACGGACTAGCCAACGTCGGTGAACATCTTCATGTTGATCGTATCTACCATACGACTCATGCTCGACCTTTCGGTCTTCTGTGTTCCGAGGCCATGTCTGTACATGCTAGGCTCGTCAAGTTAACCCTAAGTGTTTTGCATGTGTTCTGAGGCCATGTCTGTACATGCTAGGCTCGTCCACACCCGTTGTATTTGAACGTTAGAATCTAACACCCGATCATCACGTGGTGCTTCGAAACACGAACTGTCGCAACGGTGCACAGTTAGGGGAGAACACTTCTTGAAATTGTTGTAAGGGATCATCTTATTTACTACCGTCGTTCTAAGAAAATAAGATGTATAAACATGATAAACATCACATGCAATCAAATAGTGACATGATATGGCCAATATCATATTGCTCCTTTTGATCTCCATCTTCGGGGCTCCATGATCATCATCGTCACCGGCATGACACCATGATCTCCATCATCATGATCTCCATCATCGTGTCTCCATGAAGTTGTCACGTCATCTATTACTTCTACTACTACAGCTAACGGTTAGCAATAAAGTAAAGTAATTACATGACGTTTATGTTGACACGCAGGTCATGAATAAATAAAGACAACTCCTATGGCTCCTGCCGGTTGTCATACTCATCGACATGCAAGTCGTGATTCCTATTACAAGAACATGATCAATCTCATACATCACATATATCATTCATCACATCCTTTGGCCATATCACATCACATAGCATACCCTGCAAAAACAAGTTAGACGTCCTCTAATTGTTGTTTGCATGTTTTACGTGGCTGCTATGGGTTTCTAGCAAGAACGTTTCTTACCTACGCAAAGACCACAACATGATATGCCAATTGCTATTTACCCTTCATAAGGACCCTTTTCATCGAATCCGATCCGACTAAAGTAGGAGAGACAGACACCCGCCAGCCACCTTATGCAACTAGTGCATGTTTGTCGGTGGAACCGGTCTCACGTAAGAGTACGTGTAAGGTTGGTCCGGGCCGCTTCATCCCACGATGCCGCCGAATCAAGATAAGACTAGTAACGGCAAGCATATTGAACAAAATCAACGCCCACAACTACTTTGTGTTCTACTCGTGCATAGTAACTACACATAGACCTAGCTCATGATGCCACTGTTGGGGAACGTAGCATAAATTCAAAATTTTCCTACGTGTCACCAAGATCAATCTATGGAGTCATCTAGCAACGAGGGAGGAGTGGATCTACATACCCTTGTAGATCGCACGCGGAAGCGTTCAAGTGAACGGGGTTGATGGAGTCGTACTCGTCGTGATTCAAATCACCGATGATCCTAGTGCCGAACGGACGGCACCTCCGCGTTCAACACACGTACGGAATGGAGACGTCTCCCATGCCTTGATCCAGAAAGGAGGAGGGAGAGGTTGATGGAGATCCAGCAGCACGACGGCGTGGTGGAAGTAGCGGGATTCCAACAGGGCTTCGCTAAGCGCTGCGGGAGGAGGGAGATGTGTCACGGGAGGGAGAGGGAGGCGCCAGGCCTTAGATTGGTTTGCTCCTCCTTTTTCCCCACTATATATAGGGCCAAGGGAGAGGGGGAGGCGCAGCCCTTGCCCCTTCCTCCAAGGAAGGGTGCGGCCAAGGGTGGGGAGGAGTCCATCCTCCCCAAGGCACCTCGGAGGTGCCTTCCCCCTTTAGGACTCTCCCCTTTTTTTCTCTCTTGGCGCATGGGCCTCTTGGGGCTGGTGCCCTTGGCCCATATAGGCCAAGGCACACCCCCTACAGCCCATGTGGCCCCCCGGGGCAGGTGGCCCCACCCGGTGGACCCCCGGGACCCTTCCGGTGGTCCCGGTACAATACCGGTGACCCCGAAACTTGTCCCGATGGCCGAAATAGCACTTCCTATATATAATTCTTTACCTCCGGACCATTCCGGAACTCCTCGTGATGTCCGGGATCTCATCCGGGACTCCAAACAACTTTCGTGTTACCGCATACTAATATCTCTATAACCCTAGCGTCACCGAACCTTAAGTGTGTAGACCCTACGGGTTCGGGAGACATGCAGACATGACCGAGACATTCTCCGGTCAATAACCAACAGCGGGATCTGGATACCCATGATGGCTCCCACATGTTCCACGATGATCTCATCGGATGAACCACGATGTCAAGGACTTAATCAATCCCGTATACAATTCCCTTTATCTAGCAGTATTATACTTGCCCGAGATTTGATCGTCGGTATCCCGATACCTTGTTCAATCTCGTTACCGACAAGTCTCTTTTACTCGTTCCGTAACACATCATCCCGTGATCAACTCCTTGATCACATTGTGCACATTATGATGATGTCCTACCGAGTGGGCCCAGAGATACCTCTCCGTCACACGGAGTGACAAATCCCAGTCTCGATTCGTGCCAACCCAACAGACACTTTCGGAGATACCCGTAGTGCACCTTTATAGTCACCCAATTACGTTGTGACGTTTGGTACACCCAAAGCATTCCTACGATATCCGGGAGCTGCACAATCTCATGGTCTAAGGAAATGATACTTGACATTAGAAAAGCTTTAGCATACGAACTACATGATCTTGTGCTAGGCTTAGGATTGGGTCTTGTCCATCACATCATTCTCCTAATGATGTGATCCCGTTATCAACGACATCCAATGTCCATGGTTAGGAAACCGTAACCATCTATTGATCAACGAGCTAGTCAACTAGAGGCTTACTAGGGACATGGTGTTGTCTATGTATCCACACATGTATCTGAGTTTCCTATCAATACAATTATAGCATAGATAATAAACGATTATCATGAACAAGGAAATATAATAATAACCAATTTATTATTGCCTCTAGGGCATATTTCCAACAATGAAGTCTCCAATTAGTTCTATAGCTGCAAGATGGAGGAGAACAGTTCTGTCAGTGAGCATATACTCAAAATGTCTGGGTATAATAATCACTTGATTCAAATGGGAGTTAATCTTCTAGATGATTGCGTCATTGACAGAATTCTCCAATCACTGCCACCAAGCTACAAGAGCTTCGTGATGAACTATAATATGCAAGGGATGAATAAGACTATTCCCGAGCTCTTCGCAATGCTGAAAGCTGCGGAGGTAGAAATCAAAAAGGAACATCAAGTGTTGATGGTCAACAAGACCACTAGTTTCAAGAAAAAGGGCAAAGGGAAGAAGAAGGGGAACTTCAAGAAGAACAGCAAGCAAGTTGCTGCTCAAGAGAAGAAACCCAAGTCTGGACCTAAGCCTGAAACTGAGTGCTTCTACTGCAAGCAGACTGGTCACTGGAAGCGGAACTGCCCCAAGTATTTGGCGGATAAGAAGGATGGCAAGGTGAGCAAAGGTATATGTGATATACATGTTATTGATGTGTACCTTACTAATGCTCGCAGTAGCACCTGGGTATTTGATACTGGTTCTGTTGCTAATATTTGCAACTCGAAACAGGGACTACGAATTAAGCGAAGATTGGCTAAGGACGAGGTGACGATGCGCGTGGGAAACGGTTCCAAAGTCGATGTGATCGCGGTCGGCACGCTACCTCTACATCTACCTTCAGGATTAATATTAGACCTAAATAATTGTTATTTGGTGCCAGCGTTAAGCATGAACATTATATCTGGATCTTGTTTGATGCGAGACGGTTATTCATTTAAATCGGAGAATAATGGTTGTTCTATTTATATGAATAATATATTTTATGGTCATGCACCCTTGAAGAGTGGTCTATTCTTATTGAATCTCGATAGTAGTAACACACATATTCATAATGTTGAAGCCAAAAGATGCAGAGTTGATAATGATAGTGCAACTTATTTGTGGCACTGCCGTTTAGGTCATATCGGTGTAAAGCGCATGAAGAAACTCCATACTGATGGACTTTTGGAACCACTTGATTATGAATCACTTGGTACTTGCGAACCATGCCTCATGGGCAAGATGACTAAAACGCCGTTCTCCGGTACTATGGAGAGAGCAATAGATTTGTTGGAAATCATACATACAGATGTATGTGGTCCGATGAATATTGAGGCTCGTGGCGGATATCGTTATTTTCTCACCTTCACAGATGACTTAAGCAGATATGGGTATATCTACCTAATGAAACATAAGTCTGAAACGTTTGAAAAGTTCAAAGAATTTCAGAGTGAAGTTGAAAATCATCGTAACAAGAAAATAAAGTTTCTACGATCTGATCATGGAGGAGAATATTTGAGTTACAAGTTTGGTGTACATTTGAAACAATGCGGAATAGTTTCGCAACTCACGCCACCCAGAACACCACAGCGTAATGGTGTGTCCGAATGTCGTAATCGTACTTTACTAGATATGGTGCGATCTATGATGTCTCTTGCTGATTTACCGCTATCGTTTTGGGGTTATGCTTTGGAGACGGCCGCATTCACGTTAAATAGGGCACCATCAAAATCCGTTGAGACGACGCCTTATGAACTATGGTTTGGCAAGAAACCAAAGTTGTCGTTTCTGAAAGTTTGGGGCTGCGATGCTTATGTGAAAAAGCTTCAACCTGATAAGCTCGAACCCAAATCGGAGAAATGTGTCTTCATAGGATATCCAAAGGAGACTATTGGATACACCTTCTATCACAGATCCGAAGGCAAGACTTTTGTTGCTAAGTTTGGAAACTTTCTAGAGAAGGAGTTTCTCTCGAAAGAAGTGAGTGGGAGGAAAGTAGAACTTGACGAGGTAACTGTACCTGCTCCCTTATTGGAAAGTAGTGCCTCACAGAAAACTGTTTCTGTGACACCTACACCAATTAGTGAGGAAGCTAATGATAATGATCATGAAACTTCAGAACAAGATACTACTGAACCTCGTAGATCAACCAGAGTGAGATCCGCACCAGAGTGGTACGTTAATCCAGTTCTGGAAGTCATGCTACTAGATCATGATGAACCTACGAACTATGAAGAAGCGATGGTGAGCCCAGATTCCGCAAAATGGCTTGAAGCCATGAAATCTGAGATGGGATCCATGTATGAGAACAAAGTGTGGACTTTGGTTGACTTGCCCAATGATCGGCAAGCAATTGAGAATAAATGGATCTTCAAGAAGAAGAGTGACGCCGATGGTAATATTACTGTCTACAAAGCTCGACTTGTCGCAAAAGGGTTTCGGCAAGTTCAAGGGGTTGACTACGATGAGACCTTCTCACCCGTAGCAATGCTTCAGTCTGTCCGAATCATGTTAGCAATTGCTGCATTTTATGATTATGAAATTTGGCAGATGGATGTCAAAACTGCATTCCTGAATGGATTTCTGGAAGAAGAGTTGTATATGATGCAACCGGAAGGTTTTGTCGATCCAAAGGGAGCTAACAAAGTGTGCAAGCTCCAGCGATCCATTTATGGACTCGTGCAAGCCTCTCGGAGTTGGAATAAATGCTTTGATAGTGTGATCAAAGCATTTGGTTTTATACAGACATTTGGAGAATCCTGTATTTACAAGAAAGTGAGTGGGAGCTCTGTAGCATTTCTGATATTATATGTGGATGACATAATACTGATCGAAAATGATATAGAATTTCTGGATAGCATAAAGGGATACTTGAATAAGAGTTTTTCAATGAAAGACCTCGGTGAAGCTGCTTACATATTAGGCATAAAGATCTATAGAGATAGATCAAGACGCTTAATTGGACTTTCACAAAGCACATACCTTGACAAAATTTTGAAGAAGTTCAAAATGGATCAAGCAAAGAAAGGATTCTTGCCTGTGTTACAAGGTGTGAAATTGAGTAAGACTCAATGCCCGACCAATGCAGAAGATAGAGAGAAAATGAAAGATGTTCCCTATGCTTCAGCCATAGGATCTATCATGTATGCAATGCTGTGTACCAGACCTGATGTGTGTCTTGCTATAAGTCTAGCAGGGAGGTACCAAAGTAATCCAGGAGTGGATCACTGGACAGCAGTCAAGAACATCCTGAAATACCTGAAAAGGACTAAGGATATGTTTCTCATATATGGAGGTGACAAAGAGCTCATCGTAAATGGTTACCTTGATGCAAGCTTTGACACTGATCCGGACGATTCTAAATCGCAAACCGGATATGTGTTTACATTAAACAGTGGAGCTGTCAGTTGGTGCAGTTCTAAACAAAGCGTTGTGGCGGGATCTACATGTGAAGCGGAGTACATAGCTGCTTCGGAAGCAGCAAACGAAGGAGTCTGGATGAAGGAGTTCATATCCGATCTAGGTGTCATACCTAGTGCATCGGGTCCAATGAAAATCTTTTGTGACAATACTGGTGCAATTGCCTTGGCAAAGGAATCCAGATTTCACAAGAGAACCAAGCACATCAAGAGATGCTTCAATTCCATCCGGGATTTAGTCCAGGTGGGAGACATAGAGATTTGCAAGATACATATGGATCTGAATGTTGCAGACCCATTGACTAAGCCTCTTCCACGAGCAAAACATGATCAGCACCAAAGCTCCATGGGTGTTAGAATCATTACTGTGTAATCTAGATTATTGACTCTAGTGCAAGTGGGAGACTGAAGGAAATATGCCCTAGAGGCAATAATAATGTTATTATTTTATTTCCTTATATCATAATAAATGTTTATTATTCATGCTAGAATTGTATTATTCGGAAACATAATACTTGTGTGAATACATAGACAAACTAAAACATCACTAGTATGCCTCTACTTGACTAGCTTGTTAATCAAAGATGGTTATGTTTCCTAACCATAGACATGTGTTGTAATTTGATTAACGGGATCACATTATTAGGAGAATGATGTGATTGACATGACCCATTCCATTAGCTTAGCACCCGATCGTTTAGTATGTTGCTATTGCTTTCTTCATGAGTTATACATGTTCCTATGACTATGAGATTATGCAACTCCCGTTTGCTGGAGGAACACTTTGTGTGCTACCAAACGTCACAACGTAACTGGGTGATTATAAAGGAGCTCTATAGGTGTCTCCAAAGGTAAATGTTGGGTTGGCGTATTTCGAGATTAGGATTTGTCACTCCGATTGTCGGAGAGGTATCTCTGGGCCCTCTCAGTAATGCACATCACATAAGCCTTGCAAGCATTGCAACTAATGAGTTAGTTGCGAGATGATGTATTACAAAACGAGTAAAGAGACTTGCCGGTAACGAGATTGCACTAGGTATTGAGATACCGACGATCGAATCTCGGGCAAGTAACATACCGATGACAAAGGGAACGACGTATGTTGTTATGCGGTTTGACCGATAAAGATCTTCGTAGAATATGTGGGAGCCAATATGAGCATCTGGGTTCCGCTATTGGTTATTGACCAGAGACATGTCTCGGTCATGTCTACATTGTTCTCGAACCCGTAGGGTCCGCACGCTTAAGGTTTCGATGACAATTATATTATGAGTTTATGAGTTTTGATGTACCGAAGTTAGTTCAGAGTCCCGGATGTGATCAAGGACATGACGAGGAGTCTCAAAATGGTCGAGACATAAAAATTGATATATTGGACGGCTATATTCGGACACCGGAAGTGTTCCGGGTGATTTCGGAGAAAACCGGAGAGCCGGAAGGTTACCGGAACCCCCCCAGGAGAAGTAATGGGCCATATGGGCCTTAGTGGAGAGAGAGAGGGGCAGCCAAAGTTGGGCCGCGCGCCTCCTCCCCCCTGGTCCGAATTGGACTAGGAGAGGGGGGCGGCGCCCCCCTTTTGCTCTCTCTCCCCACTTCCTTCCCCCTCCTAGTAGGAGTAGGAGTCCTACTCCTACTAGGAGGAGGACTCCTCCTTGGCGCGCCTATAGGGCCGGCTGGCCTCCTCCCCTTGCTCCTTTATATACGGGGGCAGGGGGCACCCCTAGAGACACAAGTTGATCCACGTGATCATATTCTTAGCCGTGTGCGGTGCCCCCTTCCACCATAGTCCTCGATAATATTGTAGCGGTGCTTAGGCGAAGCCCTGCGACGGTAGTACATCAAGATCGTCACCACGCCGTCGTGCTGGCGGAAATCTTCCCCGACACTTTGCTGGATCGGAGTCCGGGGATCGTCATCGAGCTGAACGTGTGCTAGAACTCGGAGGTGCCGTAGTTTCGATGCTTGATCGGTCGGGCCGTGGAGACGTACGACTACATCAACCAAGTTAACGCTTCCGTTGTCGATCTACAAGGGTATGTAGATCACACTCTCCCCCTCTCATTGCTATGCATCACCATGATCTTGCGTGTGCGTAGGAATTTTTTTTGAAATTACTACGTTCCCCTACAATATGGTCAAAACATGATGCTAAATTTTATTGTATGAGATGATCATGTTTTGTAATCGAGTTATCGGCAACTGGCAGGAGCCATATGGTTGTCGCTTTATTGTATGCAATGCAATTGCGCTGTAATGCTTTACTTTATCACTAAACGGTAGCGATAGTCGTGGAAGCATAAGATTGGCGAGACGACAACGATGCTACGATGGTGATCAAGGTGTCGCGCTGGTGACGATGGTGATCATGACGGTGCTTCGAAGATGAAGATCACAAGCACAAGATGATGATGGCCATATCATATCACTTATATTGATTGCATGTGATGTTTATCTTTTATGCATCTTATCTTGCTTTGATTGACAGTAGCATTATAAGATGATTCCTCACTAAATTATCAAAGTATAAGTGTTCTTCCTGAGTATGCACCATTGCGAAAGTTCTTCGTGTTGAGACACCACGTGATGATCGGGTGTGATAGGCTCTATGTTCAAATACAACGGGTGCAAAACAGTTGCACACGCGGAATACTCAGGTTTAACTTGACGAGCCTAGCATATAACAGATATGGCCTCGGAACACGGAGACCGAAAGGTCGAGTGTGAATCATATAGTAGATATGATCAACATATTGATGTTCACCATTGATACTACTCCATCTCACATGATGATCGGACATGGTTTAGTTGATTTGGATCACGTGATCACTTAGAGGATTAGAGAGATATCTTTCTAAGTGGGAGTTCTTAAGTAATATGATTAATTGAACTTAAATTTATCATGAACTTAGTACCTGATAGTATCTTGCTTGTCTATGTTTGATTGTAGGTAGATGGCTCGTGTTGTTGTTCCGTTGAATTTTAATGCGTTCCTTGAGAAAACAAAGTTGAAAGATGATGGTAGCAATTACACGAACTGGGTCCGTAACTTGAGGATTATCCTCATTGCTGCCCAGAAGAATTATGTCCTGGAAGCACCGCTAAGTGCCAAGCCTGCTGCAGGAGCAACACCAGATGTTATGAACGTTTGGCAGAGCAAAGCTGATGACTACTCGATAGTTCAGTGTGCCATGGTTTACGGCTTAGAACCGGGTCTTCAACGATGTTTTGAACGTCATGGAGCATATGAGATGTTCCAGGAGTTGAAGTTAATATTTCAAGAAAATGCCCGGATTGAGAGATATGAAGTCTCCAATAAGTTCTATAGCTGCAAGATGGAGGAGAATAGTTCTGTCAGTGAACATATACTCAAAATGTCTGGGTATCATAATCACTTAACTCAACTGGGGGTTAATCTTCCTGTTGATAGTGTCATTGACAGAGTTCTTCAATCACTGCCACCAACCTACAAAAGCTTCGTGATAAACTATAATATGCAAGGGATGAATAAGACTATTCCAAAGCTCTTCGCAATGCTAAAAGCCGCGGAGGTAGAAATCAAGAAGGAGCATCAAGTGTTGATGGTCAATAAGACCACCAGTTTCAAGAAAAAGGGCAAAGGAAAGAAGAAAGGGAACTTCAAGAAGAACAGCAAACAAGTTGCTGCTCAGGAGAAGAAACCCAAGTCTGGACCTAAGCCTGAGACTGAGTGCTTCTACTGCAAGCAAACTGGTCACTGGAAGCGGAACTGCCCCAAGTATTTGGCGGATAAGAAGGATGGCAAAGTGAACAAAGGTATATGTGATATACATCTTATTGATGTGTACCTTAGTAATGCTCGCAGTAGCACCTGGGTATTTGATACTGGTTCTGTTGCTAACATTTGCAACTCAAAACAGGGGCTACGGATTAAGCGAAGATTGGCTAAGGATGAGGTGACGATGCGCATGGGAAATGGTTCCAAAGTCGATGTGATCGTGGTCGGCACGCTACCTCTACATCTACCTTCGGGATTAGTATTAGACATAAATAATTCTTATTTGGTGCCAGCGTTGAGCATGAACATTATATCTGGATCTTGTTTGATGCGAGATGGTTATTCATTTAAATCGGAGAATAATGGTTGTTCTATTTATATGAGTAATATCTTTTATGGTCATGCACCCTTGAAGAGTGGTCTATTTTTGATGAATCTCGATAGTAGTGATACACATATTCATAATGTTGAAATCAAAGATGCAGAGTTGATAATGGTAGTGCAACTTATTTGTGGGACTGCCGTTTAGGTCATATCGGTGTAAAGCGCATGAAGAAACTCCATACTGATGGACTTTTGGAACCACTTGATTATGAATCACTTGGTACTTGCAAAGCGTGCCTCATGGATAAGATGACTAAAACGCAGTTCTCCGGTACTATGGAGAGAGCAACAGATTTGTTGGAAATCATACATACAGATGTATGTGGTCCAATGAATGTTGAGGCTCGTGGCGGATGTCGTTATTTTCTCACCTTCACAGATGATTTAAGCAGATATGGGTATATCTACTTAATGAAACATAAGTCTGAAACATTTGAAAAGTTCAAAGAATTTCAGAGTGAAGTTGAAAATCATCATAACAAGAAAATAAAGTTTCTACGATCTGATCGTGGAGGAGAATATTTGAGTTACGAGTTTGGTCTACATTTGAAACAATGCAGAATAGTTTCGCAACTCACGCCACCCGAAACACCACAGCGTAATGGTGTGTCCGAACGTCGTAATCGTACTTTATTAGATATGGTGCGATCTATGATGTCTCTTACTGATTTACCGTTATCATTTTGGGGTTATGCTTTAGAGGCGGCTGCATTCACGTTAAATAGGACACCATCAAAATCCGTTAAGACGACGCCTTATGAACTGTGGTTTGGCAAGAAACCAAAGTTGTCGTTTCTAAAAGTTTGGGGCTGCGATGCTTATGTGAAAAAGCTTCAACCTGATAAGCTCGAACCCAAATCAGAGAAATGTGTCTTCATAGGATACCCAAAGGAGATTGTTGGGTACACCTTCTATCACAGATCCGAAGGCAAGACTTTTGTTGCTAAATTCAGAGTTTTTCTAGCGAAGGAGTTTCTCTCGAAAGAAGTGAGTGGGAGAAAAGTAGAACTTGATGAGGTAACTGTACCTACTCCCTTATTGGAAAGTAGTACATCACAGAAACCGGTTTCTATGACACCTACACCAATTAGTGAGGAAGCTAATGATATTGATCATGAAACTTCAGATCAAGTTACTACCAAACCTCGTAGATCAACCAGAGTAAGATCCGCACCAGAGTGGTACGGTAATCCTGTTCTGGAAGTCATGCTACTAGATCATGATGAACCTACGAACTATGAAGAAGCGATGGTGAGCCCAGATTCCGCAAAATGGCTAGAAGCCATGAAATCTAAGATGGGATCCATGTATGAGAATAAAGTGTGGACTTTCTTTGACTTGCCCGTTGATCGGCAAGCAATTGAGAATAAATGAATCTTCAAGAAGAAGACTGACGCTGGCGGTAATGTTACTGTCTATAAAGCTCGACTTGTTGCAAAAGGTTTTCGACAAGTTCAAGGGATTGACTACGATGAGACCTTCTCACCTGTAGCGATGCTTAAGTCTGTCCGAATCATGTTAGCAATTGCCGCATTTTATGATTATGAAATTTGGCACATGGATGTCAAAACTGCTTTCCTGAATGGATTTCTGGAAGAAGAGTTGTATATGATGCAACCAGAAGGTTTTGTTGATCCAAAGGGAGCTAACAAAGTATGCAAGCTCCAGCGATCCATTTATGGACTGGTGCAAGCCTCTCGGAGTTGGAATAAACGCTTTGATAGTGTGATCAAAGCATTTGGTTTTGTACAGACTTTTGGAGAAGCCTGTATTTACAAGAAAGTGAGTGGGAGCTCTGTAGCATTTCTGATATTATATGTGGATGACATATTATTGATTGGAAATGATATAGAATTTCTGGATAGCATAAAGGGATACTTGAATAAGAGTTTTTCAATGAAAGACCTCGGTGAAGCTGCTTACATATTGGGCATTAAGATCTATAGAGATAGATCAAGACGCTTAATTGGGCTTTCACAAAGCACATACCTTGACAAGATTTTGAAGAAGTTCAAAATGGATCAAGCAAAGAAAGGGTTCTTGCCTGTGTTACAAGGTGTGAAGTTGAGTCAGACTCAATGCCCGACCACTGCAGAAGATAGAGAGAAAATGAAAGATGTTCCCTATGCTTCAGCCATAGGCTCTATCATGTATGCAATGTTGTGTACCAGACCTGATGTGTGCCTTGCTATAAGTCTAGCAGGGAGGTACCAAAGTAATCCAAGAGTGGATCACTGGACAGCGGTCAAGAACATCCTGAAATACCTGAAAAGGACTAAGGATATGTTTCTCGTATATGGAGGTGACAAAGAGCTCATCGTAAATGGTTACGTTGATGCAAGCTTTGACACTGATCCGGACGATTCTAAATCGCAAACCGGATACATGTTTTTACTGAATGGTGGAGCTGTCAGTTGGTGCAGTTCTAAACAAAGCGTCGTGGCGGGATCTACATGTGAAGCAGAGTACATAGCTGCTTCGGAAGCATCAAATGAAGGAGTCTGGATGAAGGAGTTCATATCCGATCTAGGTGTCATACCTAGTGGATTGGGTCCAATGAAAATCTTTTGTGACAATAATGGTGCAATTGCCTTGGCAAAGGAATCCAGATTTCACAAGAGAACCAAGCACATCAAGAGACGCTTCAATTCCATTCGGGATTTAGTCCAAGCGGGAGACATAGAAATTTGCAAGATACATACGGATCTGAATGTTGCAGACCCGCTGACTAAGCCTCTTCCATGAGCAAAACATGATCAACACCAAGGCTCCATGGGTGTTAGAATCATTACTGTGTAATCTAGATTATTGACTCTAGTGCAAGTGGGAGACTGAAGGAAATATGCCCTAGAGGCAATAATAAAGTTATTATTGATTTCCTTATATCATGATAAATGTTTATTATTCATGCTAGAATTGTATTAACCGGAAACATAATACATGTGTGAATACATAGACAAACATAGTGTCACTAGTATGCCTCTACTTGACTAGCTCGTTGATCAAAGATGGTTATGTTTCCTAACCATAGACATGAGTTGTCATTTTATTAATGGGATCACATCATTAGGAGAATGATGTGATTGACTTGACCCATTTTGTTAGCTTAGCACTTGATCGTTTAGTTTGTTGCTATTGCTTTCTTCATGACTTATACATGTTCCTATGACTATGAGATTATGCAACTCCCGTTTACCGGAGGAACACTTTGTGTGCTACCAAACGTCACAATGTAACTGGGTTATTATAAAGGTCCTCTACAGGTGTCTCCAAAGGTACTTGTTGGGTTGGCGTATTTCGAGATTAGGATTTGTCACTCCGATTGTCGGAGAGGTATCTCTGGGCCCTCTCGGTAATGCACATCACATAAGCCTTGCAAGCATTGCAACTAATAAGTTAGTTGCGGGATGATGTATTACGGAACGAGTAAAGAGACTTGCGGTAACGAGATTGAACTAGGTATTGAGATACCGACGATCAAATCTCGGACAAGTGACATACTGATGACAAAGGGAACAACGTATGTTGTTATGCGGTCTGACCGATAAAAGATCTTCGTAGAATATGTAGGAACCAATATGAGCATCCAGGTTCCGCTATTGGTTATTGACCGGAGACGTGTCTCGGTCATGTCTACATTGTTCTCTCACCCATAGGGTCCGCACGCTTAACGTTACGATGACAGTTTCATTATGAGTTTATATATTTTGATGTACCGAAGGTTGTTCGGAGTTCCGGATGTGATCACGAACATAATGAGGAGTCTCGAAATAGTCGAGAGATAAAGATTGATATATTGGACGACTATATTGGGACAAAGGAATGGTTTCGGGAGTTATCGGATATAAAACGGAGTACCGGGGGTTACCGGAACCCCCCCCCCCCCCCCCCCGGGGGGGGGGGGGGTTAATGGGCCTCATGGGCCCAAAGTGGAGCAGAGGAGGGGCGGCTAGGGCAGGCTGCACGCCCCCTCCCCCTCTAGTCCGAATTGGACAAGGAGGGAGGGGCGGCGCCCCCCCCCTTTCCTTTCTCTCCTCTCTCCCTTCCTTTCCCCTCTCCTAGTTGGACAAGGAAAGGAGGGAGTCCTACTCCCGGTAGGAGTAGGACTCCTCCCTGGCACGCCTCCTCCTGGGCGGTCGCCCCTCCCCCTTGCTCCTTTATATACGGGGGCAGGGGCACCTCTAGACACAACAATTGATCCTTGAGATCTATTAGCCGTGTGCGGTGCCCTCCTACACCATAATCCTCGATAATATTGTAGCGGTGCTTAGGCGAAGCCCTGCGACGGTAGAACATCAAGATCGTCACCACGCCGTCGTGCTGACGGAACTCTTCCCCAACATTCTGCTGGATCGGAGTCTGGGGATCGTCATCGAGCTGAACGTGTGCTAGAACTCGGAGGTACCGTAGTTTCGGTGCTTGATCGGTCGGGCCATGAAGACGTACGACTACATCAACTGCGTTGTGCTAACGCTTCCGCTTCTGGTCTACGAGGGTACGTAGACAACACTCTCCCCTCTCGTTGCTATGCATCACCATGATCTTGTGTGTGCGTAGGAAATTTTTTGAAATTACTACGTTCCCCAACAGTAGTTTCCAAGTTTTGGCTATGGATTACATGAATACATACAAACCGAACTCAGTTTTCGCTTCACACAAATAAAACTTAGTTTTCATTTGGAACAAGCATTGGTGTAGAATTGGTAACCTTGGTGGAAAATACATAGCAACTGCCGGTGCACCATCACCTGTTGGCACAATGGACGAATCAGTTGTTTTAGTACTCTTCCTCCTCTTATTTGGCAGTTCTCTACACGAGCAATAAGAAAGTAGTGAGCATTCATAAGTGATTACAAAACAGTAATGCAAGGAAGTAGTTAACATGCAATAAGAAAGTAGAATGCATAGTTGATTACCTCACTTCCATCAAAGCAGCAATGTCATCTTTGTTACCCTTCTTGCACTTATGCGAATGGTGCCCGTATTCCTTACAAATAGGGCACAAGTGCTGGCCACTTTTCCTCTTTCATGCTGGGATATGTAAAGCCTTTTGTCATTGGAGGGTCTAATTTGTCGTACTCTACATGTGGAGTATGATCTGCCTCATGCAACTCCTCATCTTGCTCTACTTCAGCCTCCTCTACTTCATCTTCCAAATAACGCGGCGAGTACTTCTCTACAATGGATTCAACCAAATCCTTATAATTTGTCAAGTTATAATCAACGACCTTCTCAAAACAAAAACATCTTATGTCCTTTCGAGCTTTTTTTATTGCCAAAAAATTTAATTTTGAGCAGATAACTTGAATTTGGATCCATCCCGTCAATTAAAGAGACAACTTTGCATTAAATCTATGCATGCCTATTGCTAGACAATCTGATCTTTTACTTGAATCTAAGTGAACAAGTACTTTTGTTGGAGTCTCATCTTGTTGTGATCGCAGGCAAGCAAATTAACAGCAACATAAACCAAGTACAACCTATGCATGAATTTACCAATCTGGACAGAAACCTATGCATTATCATTTTCTACTAGTACAAAACATATGCATGATCATTACTGCTAGTACAAAACTAGAGATCTCACAAAACTATACAAACTACTAAGCCATGAACTTTAAATAGGGAGACAATATTTAAAAGAGTGTCATATAAGGAATTTTCTCCACTTTGATTCACGACACCTGTCATTATCAATCTCAAAGCAATCCACCCTAATCCTGATTCCTCTCCTTTCTTTCTTTGACAATTGCTTTTTCTTAATCCCACCATTGTCTTCGATTCGGTACGACCTCTCACCAGCGGCCATCATGCGGCATGACAGAGCAGACTCCTGGTTGCATTGCCCATTCAGCTCCTCCGTTAGGCCACAAGATTAGTCAGGGTGACGAACAACATGAGCTCTTGTCGATAGCAGCCGCACTACACGACGGCACATCATCCTCACAGTTGGCAAAACGGCTACCTATACAGCCTATCGTTGTAGAGAGGGTTTCGGCCATGAGACTGTTTTTTGTAAAACTTGGTTGACATGGAGTCAGGAATGGAATCCTTGATTCGGATTTTGGCCTGATTTTTTTAAGACAAATTTTTCAGGTGTCAACCATGGGGAGGGTCTAGCTATCTCGGGCGTACGACCCAGTTGTGTAAGATTTTTTTCAAAAGCTTTCATAGATTAAAGCGGCTGCATTACAAAGATCAAATCAGGATGCAAAAGAAATAATTACAACCTAGTCCTTGACATTTTCAAGTAGATCCCTAATATGAGGATAGGAAACACACATTTGGGTCCAAATTGCATCTCTACCGCGGATCCAGCTTTTCGTCGCTGGAGATGACACCACTTGTGACCATAGGACCACCACCACATCTCCAGCAGCTATGCATGCCAAAGAAATGAGAAGTGGCCACCACACCATCACTGCACTACCTCCCTTTTGGCACATCGACCGGGAGGAAGATGGGAAGCTGGCAAGATGCCAAAGCTTCATTAGGCCACCCTTCAACTAGAGGATTCACCAAAGAGGCAATGAAACCGACTATGTACTGTTGTCCGGGTGCCAAGGCTCCATCACATACACAAAAGAAGAATCACCAGCACCCAATCGACGTGATCCCAATCTCCTCTCATCCCCTTCTCTGTCCCCATCACCATGGTGGCGACTCGAGAACGGCCCAAGGAGTAGGTAATCCTCCAGATCAAGGATGCTTGCGAGCTTATTAGAGTAGATGTCGTCGATGCATCCATCGACAACTCCAAGCCCCAGCCTATGGAGTATTGCAATCGAAACAGCAGCTCGCGGAGATCCGCAGCGACCCAATGCGGGTCATGGGAAAGGAGGCTGAGAGGACCAAGCGGAGCTGGTAGAAGAGATAGATGCATCGACGGAGAGGGAGAGGCGAGGGGGCGCATATCGAGAGGGGGGAGATATGAGGGAGTGGCGGCACTGGGATAGGGGTTCAGTGGTGAGGGGGTTGTGGGGCAAAGTGAGAGATGCGAGACCAAGGCGCTCTATGTGATTCCACCAAGATGGGGGAGTGCATTCCGAATCATAGGGGAATATCAATAATCCTACACCTACTGCTCTTTTAGGGGTATGTTGCACAATTTTTCCTCACCAATTTCTCCCCCCTGAATTTCACCGGGGTGGGCCCCTTCTTCCGACAATTTTTAAACAAGTTAAGTATCTCTTCGCTTGCTTGCTGTCATTAATTGTGTCTTATTAAAATGCCATTCTTGTCTTATCTTATTAAAATTCTATGACAAATATACAAGTGGACGGTTCCAGCGGTGGAGCGACGTTCCATGTGATGCATCGACGACGTGGAGTCTCGACGGTGTGGCGCGGTAGGGTCTTGTCGACGGATGTGTGATGATGGTAGGGAGGAGGCATTGTCTTGCACCGTGTGGGCGCCTACGGTAGGCCTGGCAAGTTCGATGCGTCAGTACATGCTCTAAAGATGGATCGGTGAAAGAAAGGCGGCGACGACGTCTGAGAGTGCGTCGGACTAGTGTGTGCCCCAGACTCGGCATGACGGCTGGGTTGGGGCCCCTAGCTTTAGATGATAGGCTTTGATGAGACGTTTGGGTATTCGGTTTTGATCATCTGCACCCCTTCATCAAGTGGATAGAAGTAGCGACAGATATTGCCAAGATGGTGCCTTCAGACTTATTGATGTATTACTTTGTGAGGTCTTTATGAATAATTAATAAAATGGTGTATGCATCGTCAAGATGCTGAGGCTGGGTGTCATCCTCCTTTTGAAGAAAAAGAAAAATATACAGGTTTGTTTTCCCGTGAGGTACTGTTTCTTTTTTTCTCCCTTCTTAGGGACAAAGTTGGGTTTGGACTCTGTATGCAGGGCAAAAAATAATAATTTTTGTTTGGACTTTTGGGTTGGTGTTATGCAGATAGATTAGACAAATGTTAATATATGGATGATTATAACATGTATCATTGAGAGGCATGAGAGATCTTTTGGCAGATTTGGGCTAACTAGATCTTCTATATATAGATATGGATGATGATATGTAATTTATGTATCATTGAGAGGCATGAGAGATGCTACTAGGCACAACTTTGTATATGTTCCTGAGGTGATTATTTTTGGGAGAGCATGCACTAGTTATGTATATTTGTTAGTCTCCATAGGCAATTCCGACATGCCGAAATACTTTTATGCATACTGAATCACTTTTTATATGTGACATATATTGAATCTGTTTGTCTACATGACCAACTTGTATGTGATATTTAGGTGGCGAAATTGCTTCACGGACGACTATTTCCGCATGAGATGCAAACGATTTTTCCTCCCCAACAGCGCTCCTGTGTGCATGCTTGCTGTTGGCGCTGCCACAGCAGAATCGTGCACGCATCGGCCGCATGTTCGTCGTCTGTATAGCAGCGCTCTTTAGGGGGGGGGGGGTAGGAGGGGAGGTGGCAAGTCTGTTGCTTATCTGCATGCTTGAATGGGGTGCAACTATGTTTGTGCACTTGCTAGATGACTAGAAGAGAGAGCATCGGCGAACCGAACCTAGCTTAGATGATTACGTTTTTTGTGGTGGAACCAACGCACCAAGGTTTACTTCAGTATTTGGCACTGCTGCTCGCATTTTTCTGGATTTAATTTAGTATTTTCAGCGATGTTCGTTCAGTGGAATAGACATTCCCGTCAACTTGTCGAGCTCGGTCTCTCAGAGATGCTCAGAAGGGTAGGGTGTGTGTGCATTCATAAGGTAAGTGTATGTGCATATGTATGAGCGTCTGCGTCTATACTTTGTTAAAAAAAGCATCGTGTTTCTAAAATTGATTAAATTACTGTCAAAATTAGTTAAATGTGTGTGAATATTTTTGATATTTTGTGCTTCTATATATTAGCGAAATTCATTAAGATGTGACTGAAATAATTAAAATTTGTATGAATCTCTATGTAATGCTTCTAAAAATGGTTGAACTATGATTGCAATTTGTGCGAGTATTTATGAAATACTCCCTCCGTTCCGAATTACTTGTCGCAGATATGGATGTATCTAGATGTATTTTAGTTCTAGATACATCCATTTCTGCGACGAGTAATTTGGAACGGAGGGAGTATGTTTGTAAACATTTTTATACAGTGAATCGTTAAAAATGCACAAATGTGTTTCCTAATATCACTGGAATAATTGAAAACTTCTGTCAAACTTTTTTGGTGAAAATTAGTTTTGTTCTTTTTTGAAATTTCTGCAAAAAATAGGTTTAAAAAATCATTTCTTTTGAAAGAAATATGAACCACCGAATGTGATGGTGGGGCGAGTGATGACATATCAACATCGGAGTAACAAGATAAATGAATCAAATAGGATGTTTCGGTATACTCTATGCGCTGGCGCCATATGATTGGCTCACGGGTCTCGGCAGCAGAGCTGTTTAAAATGAGTTTCAGCCTACTTGCAAAGACATTATTTCGTTTGTACATATTTGATTTTGGAGTTCTACAAGGCTTATGCACATAATGTGGGTTTTGGAGTTTGTATCGGACAACAGAAGAAGATTGAGAATGAAGTTAAGCGCTTCATGTGTAACCGTGAAGGATTCAATTCCAAATTGGCATCCTACAGTTGTATACTTCTATTGTCTGCCATCAATTCTTCCTCACGTTGGCATTCTACAGCTGTGTCCAAGCAAAGGGAAAAGGAGCATGACTGTGGAAGATATATGCAACTAAATTGTGCTCCCTGATACCAAATTTTAACAAGCAAATAATGATTTTATATATGTTTTGATTTACTCTTGGATGTACATAAGCCATGTAATGGATGGGGATTCAAATTATGTTAAATCAAATTTGGCTTGATTTATCACAACTTTGATGATTGTCAAATTATTACATTATATATTGAACCTCAGCCAGTGGATGATTGTCAAATTTACATTATGTGAAATCAATTCTTTGCTCAGACCAGCATCATACTGGAGCACACAACGCTGTTTCTCAATTTACTTTTATACATGACACATAAAAAACTACAGTAAATATTCAGGAAACTTTGGATAGTGACTTGTTGCTTATAGCCTTTTTTACCTCAAAACTGGTTAAGGCCATCCCAGGCAACTTCTAGTAATTACTATTTTTTTTCAACACATACGGGAGCTAGTCACTGAACTTTGTAAATCTTCAGGATATTTTGGATAGTGACTTGCTGCTTACAGCTTACATATCAAAAGTGGAGAAAACCACCCCAGGCCACTTCTGCAACTCAAAATCTTTATAACAAAGAATACATGCTTTGACCACATGACTGAGAAAATCACTGATTTTTTTTTCAACACATAAGTACATAACTGAACTAGTCACTGAATTTTGTGGCAACAGCAAACATGATATTTTTAATAAGGGAAAAGCTGAGCCAAAGCCTCTGATCTGAACAAGGCATATCACGTATTGGTAAGCAATTTAGAAATGAATAGAAACATGTGAAAACATCTCACACCATGCCATTCATTAGGGGCAAATATTATTACTCTGCTATAGGCTACAAGACTACATCACTACAGCTTCCTACGGATCACGAGAGACTGCATCTTCCTATGAAGGAACCGTCGCGGTCAGGGGAGGCCACCCAGGGCGTCGTTGGTGCCTCATCAGACTCGTCTTCACAGCTGCGGAACGTCGTCAGTTATCATGCCTTCGCCGTTGAGACGACCGGCCGGCCGGGTCTATGTAACCGTCGAGCCGTTGCTTTCGCTACTTGCTTGTCGTCCCTGGAGAAGTTCGAGGGAATCATCTGGGCGTTGTCGTCGTACGAGACCTTCGGATTAGGACTTGATTTGGGAGCCGAGAGATCTGGCAACGAAGGACTTGGGGCAGGAGACGCACGACGCACGACTTGGGTCTTGGGTTTGCGATGATGGATCTGGCTTTAGTGGGGTTTCCGCAAACAAAAATATTGGGAGTGACTAATTATCAGACGTCTGTTTTTCAATTTGCTTCAGGCTGTTTTTTATTCCAATGGAGGGTTGACACGCGTCTGCAGTGACTACTCAGTCTAAATGTTAGTAATAAAAAACATCTGTTTTCTCGCTGGGTTCAGGTCGAAAACTATGCGCCAGCCTCTTTGGCCCTTCTGATGGTTTGCGCGTCATCCTTCCTTTCCCCTAATCGGGCCGCCTGGCCAACCCGTTAACACATAAAAACGCTGGAGTAGCCCAAGATCTTACCCAGATTGGGGCGACTTGGAGCCGTAGCTTACTGCCCTGGCTCTAACTAAACCCCAGCTGCATACTTTCCCACACTAAAAAAATTCCCCATACTACAATTTTCCCATGTTGTGAATAAAAACTGAATTCAGAGAAATATCCTGCTGCTGTGTACATATTTTACCTAGAAAAAATGTACTGTCTAAGACTACAAAACAAAAACTGAAAAAAAGAACTTGACCATACATTTGCCGTAAGGAAGAATTAGATACCTCAAAAATAAGATTGAAGAAGAAACATCTTGTTGTTCCCCTATGGGAAAATCACTACAAGAAATATGTTAACTTATGACCACCACTATTGGTCACTGAATGGTCACAAATTTCCATTTATGACCTTTTTGTGACCAAAAACATAAGGTCAAAAGCTGGGCGTCGTAAACTGACTATAGCGACCTTTCTTCTGGAATGGTCGCAAACGTTTGTGACCAAAATATGTCCACTGTGGCGTTTTGGTCACTAGCAACCTCTCCAGGCCACGCAGGCATCCAGCGTGGCAAGCTGATGTGGCACAAGATTCAGCCCGGTCCAATTCGGTTTTCTACATGGGCCTAGCCCAACAATTCGGCCTTTTAATGTATTTTTTTCTGTAAGTTACACGGGCCAAGCCCATTTCAGCCTTTTATTTATTTCTGGGTCGGGTCTTTTAACATTGTTTGGGCCATTATATTTTGGAGCTGGTCCCACTTGTCATCTTCTCACACATTGGGCCCACTTGACAGAAAATTCAAAAATGCTCAGATTATTTTCATAAGTGGATCCCACAAGTCAGGTTTCCATTCCACATGTTTTCAAATCACATACATAATCATTATTTCAAACGGAACAGTACAGATGTAGTACGTCAAATAACACTAAGTCTACTACAATTTGTACATAGTTATTACAACCCAGATATGCCTACTATTACAATATTGCAATATTTACATTCTATTACAATCAAACAGAAGAGACGGCTCTTTGCTGAGTAGAGCTATATGGTTTCGATCTTCAAATTTTGTAGACCTCGAGCTCCTGAACACAAAGACAAACATCATTAGAGATTAGAGTGTACACATGCTAGGAATTGCATTGGTTAAAAATAACTAATAATCACATGATGAAGTCCTAGAATGAAATTTCAGTAGTGACCAGATCTAGATCTATAGGAAACAGAACAACCACGACAAAATCCTAACCAGAATGCATTTAATAAAAATGGATTGCATCTGGTTACTGTAGTGCAAGCTAACGACATGAAGGTTCCATCAAGCAATGATCAACTACTCAAAACCATTTCGTGCTTTGCAAAGAAAATACTAGATGAATCTCACTAACAAGAGCACTAGGCGATTAATAGAAGAAGTAATCAGCAGATGACACAATAACAACAACAGATTCTGGTTAGAGACCAATTATCTAGTGGGTATAATATTTGATTACTTCAAGAACAGATTCTGGTTGGACCAAATATATGATAAAGCAACAGATTCAGCCAACTTCAAGAGACCACAAGAGCATCAATCAACAACAGGTATATTATAATATTTTAGAGACCAATTTTAGAAACATATTTTAGAGACCAATTTTATATCAGAACACTAGATGTTTGTGATGCATCTTCGAGAACCACAAGAACACTAGATATAGTAGAATATGATTCCAGGAGTATAATGCTAACCACAAGAGCATCAATCAGCAGCAGGTATACATCAAACTATCTACTAGACATCATCAGGATAGGAAGGGTCACCTGACATATTGAACTCGATGCTGCAGCAGGCCGATGACGTGGTCGTACAGAGCAGGCCCTTTGTGGCTGGCTAGATGCGCCCCTCCTCCTGCTGCTCCTCGAGCAGGACAAGGATGAGCTGGTACAGAGCATGCAGCTCCTCCCTAAACCAGAAAGCACACAAATCAGTATGCACAAGTGTTGGACCTTCAAATAAGGAGACTTGAATTCACTGGTAAGCATTAGCGGAACTAATATATATTTTTGCATTATCTTAGTGTATCTCTACATCACATAGATTCACCCACTCTATCACTACCAATTCTACTACACAGTAAGAATGGAATGATGCTAATCTATTGAGGGAAAGGATCTGCTCTCATCAGCAGTGGTGTTGCTCCTAGGCCAGGTGAGAGGAGTCAAATCATTTGCCAAAGTCAGAAAGCTGGTAGGAGCATTAGGAGATGTTAACACACACACACACACCAGGATATGTTTGCTTCACTCAACTTGACATAATATAGCAGCATGCAAATACAATGGATCTACAATGGAGAAGGATGCCATGCTGTGGCTCCCATATTAGCCCACTAGCCAGACGGCACAACTACAGTAACGCAAATGACCCCAGTTATGTAGTTATGGTATCTTGTATCCTATAATTGCCAGTTTTATTAGATAAGCTGAGATCACAAAACATAAGCAAGACAAGAACTGCTAGTCTTGGTATCTTGTATCCTATGATGCCAAAGAGGATTGATGGAGGCACACACATATCATAAACAAGTATGCACAGATTATGATTGAAATCTTGCTAGAAGGCATTGCCGAGGTTGTCTTTCACCGTCATGGTGCTAATCTTCCCCTGGACAAGGGCCGACCTTCCTGCATATCCTGCACAGTGTGGTCGCACAGTGGATCAGAGATTGACCGAAATTCCGACGATAGAGGACTATCACATCGCTCTGTGGTAGATCACCTGATTTGGGCCTGCCACGTTGAGCACTTCTTTTCCTTTGCGGAGTAAGGACGACCAATGCATCACAGAATAGTTCTACATCACGTACACATCATGCTTGGAAGTAGCCCACGTGATGTTCCTCAGCTGCACATGTACAAGTATACGGTCAGTGCGTTCGTACCAGAATTCTTCTTAAAACTCTACAGAAATACAATGATGCAAATGAGCGCCATTTTATTCAAGCACACCAAATTCTACTGCGATAACAAACAAGATCGCCCGATGGAGGACATAACAGTGAGCTTCTGTTAAAATTTCTCGGGTAATTACAACTATGTGATTCTACTGTTAATCTAGATCTCCTTCAGGTTTTGATTCATTTAATCAAACAATAGAACACAACTGCTGGAAACTGTTAAGACATACATATTATGTGCACGCTAAAAAATAGCAGATCTGTGAAGGGGGGTGTCTATTAGCAAATTTTGGTCTAAATACAACTTAGGCAGGCAAATGCTTAGTGTAACTAATGAACTGATGTTGTTTGCGTTTCTGAACTTTGCTAAATGAACTCTAGAGGAATACACCAAAAACTAATGAACTCTATCTCCACAGACTCCATCTCTAGACAAATGATACATTATCATTCACATTCACTGGAGAATAATCAACATCATTATTGGCAGTTTGTGGCACCTTCAAGATTTTTATATATATAAACAAAATTTTCAACGGTGGGCAATCAGTCAATTAGGCACCCAAACACAATAGTAGTATAATCTTCGCTAGCCGTCGCTGTGGGGAGTTTGGAAGGGGAGGGGCGAGAGGAGGAAGGCGTGGGGAACGGCGGCGAGCTCCTCATGCCCAGGCTCAACTCCGGCGCCATGTGCCGCTAGACCATCGTCCTGAGAAAAGAAGCACAAGCAGAAGGCAGCCGTGAGTGGGTACCAAGGGAAAAAACAGAAGCCGCAACCAAGAATTGCAAGATTTAGTATAAAGGAAATAGCCTCAGCATTCAGATGTTTCTAATAAGATTGCGCACTAATCTAACACAATATACATAAGGTGTCCTCATAGTTTTACTCATAGCCACTAATAATCCACGGATGGAGATGGGAACCAAAGAATGAGAGAGATGGGGAAGGAGGAGAGGACGCACAGCAGAGGATCTGGAGGAAATTGAAGGGCTTCTCTTCCCCTTCCCCGCCGCCCATGTCTGCCCGTCGACCGCCGAGAAACCTGCGCCGAGGTCTGGAGGAAAACAGAAGGCAGCTGAAGTTATTTGCCTGGTTGCTACGGAAATTTGCAGGGGAGAGAGGAGAGGAGAGGATTCACACCTGACTGAGGGGAGGGGGAGAAGGAGCCGCTGGGAAGGTCCGTCGTCAGCTCCGTCGCCATCTGGATCTCGCTCTGCACGTGTGGTAGGTGTGTTGTGAGTGAGGCTGTGGGTGGGGTGGGGGCGAGGGAGGGCGGAGAAGAACTAGGAGGTTGAGCCCCGTGTGGCGGCGCAGTAGATGTCGGAGAGGGGTCACCGGAGCCGTGCCGGCGATGGAGGCGTCGTCGCCCCCGAAACCCTAGTGGGAGGGTTGCGGCTGAGCGTTGAAGGCCGGGAGCAGCGAATCCCGCAAGGGGGAAGATCCAACAGAGCGAGGCGAGCTCGGGACGGTGCTGCGGGGTGGCGGGAGTCGCTGGAGAACGCCGGAATCGGCCGGCACCTGTGGCGGCGGAGATGTGTCCCAGGAAGGAGAGAGGGTTGTGGGAGAGAGAGGTGGAAGGGTGGGAAGGCGCCTGAGGTGGGAGTGAAGCAGATGGGAGGGAGGAGGCCGCCGGCGTGAGCTGTGGGAGGGACGAGGCGGTGTGTGGGTCGCGGCGGCGGCGATGTGGGAGGGAGGGGATGGATCAGGGTGGGTGGGACGAGGAGTGGGTCGGGGTAGGGTTTGCTTTTTTCTTTCTTTCCTTCTTTTTGGTTTTAGGTTCAGTTCTGAAAGTGGAGGGCGGGCTGAGCCTTCTGGGCGCGCGCGCGCTTACTCTCAACCCAAAATTTCCATCCATTTGGACCAAAGCGAGGAGGGTTGAGAGACATTGGATCTGTTTGGCTTTGACGGCTCAGATTGGTTAGAGAGGGGTGATCCGTGGGAAGAGTGTTTCTCTGTCCTGATTGGTTTGATACATATGTCATATAAAATACTAGTTTCTCAGTATTAAAAACATGACTCTCTGTGAGGCAGCTACCAAGAATATCTTGCAAAATGGCACTATTAAAATTTTCACACAAATTAGACCACATTGTTTGAATGATCACCAACTTGATGCATTTTTTATATTTTAGCTATTTTCAACCATTTATTTTCTACAAAATCAACAGGAACAGGGTTTAATTTGAACAACGGCTGCTTCACAATTTACTGCAAAAGTTTTGCAAAATCCAACCGCTCGCTACGAACGGTCATGCCCGTCGTTTTGAACATATTTTGAAAACGGGCATATGAAATTCAAAAAAAAAATCCTCGCACCGTGTCATTATATGTGACCTAATTCCTGGTAAAAAGAACAAACTTTGACGACGGAATTCCAAACAATGTTGCCTAAGGGAGTTTTCATTTTCTTTGCATGGAAATTCATTTTTCATTTTTCGAGTGCCCAAACTGAATTTTTTTTGTGAAGGAACTGTCAAATAATTGTTGTAAAAATGGATCAAATCAATTTTCTAAAATACTAGGACATATTTGATTCACAATTGACCAAATGGTTGGGTGTCAAAAGCCTTGATCCACCTCTGGTGAAAAAGACAAATTCCCGCCGATTCGGTTGGAAGCGGGTCAAATTTGAACTGCAGTTGCCTCATAGTTTTCTCTTTATTTTTTTAAAAATCATTTCTAGATACATAAGTATCTATTTAATCAGAAAAACATCAAAAGTTTTCCAAGATTCAACCACTAGCTAGGAACGGTCAAGCCCGCCGTTTTGACCGCATTTTGAAACGGGCATAAAAAATTCAAAAAAAATCAAAAAATTGGGAAACCTTCGCATTGTGTCATTATATGTGGCCAAGTTCCCAAGAAAAATAACAAACTTGCAATACGGCAATTATTTTTAAAAAGTGTTCTCAGAAATGAGCTATCATCTCTGAAGATTCATGGCTTTCAAGCCAAATGATCAATCTTATGGCCACATTCGTGGCATAGTTTGTTCAAATGATCTCATATTGTGCACAAGGGTGCATATTGGAATGGCAAACAATGTTGCCTAAGGAAGTTTTCATTTTCTTTGGACGAAAAAACCATTTTTCATTTTCCGAGTGCCCGAAAGGAGGTTTTTTTGTGAAGGAACTACCAAATAATTGTTGCAAAATTGGACCAAATCAATTTTCTAAAATACTAGGACATATTTAATGCACAATTGACAAAATAGTTGGGTGTAAAAATTTTTGATCCACCTCTCGTGAAAAAGACAAATTTCCGCCGATTCAGTTGGAAGCGGGTCAAATTTGAACTGCAGCTGCCTCATAGTTTGCTATTTATTTTTTCCAAAAATCATTTCTAGGTACATAAGTATCTATTTAATCAGATAAACACCAAAAGTTTTCCAAGATTCAACCACTAGCTAGGAACGGTCAAGCCCGCCGTTTTGACCGCATTTTGAAACGGGCATAAAAAATTCAAAAAAAATCAAAAAATTGGGAAACCTTCGCATTGTGTCATTATATGTGGCCAAGTTCCCAAGAAAAATAACAAACTTGTAATACGGCAATTATTTTAAAAAGTGTTCTCAGAAATGAGCTATCATCTCTAAAGATTCATGGCTTTCAAGCCAAATGATCAATCTTATGGCCACATTCATGGCATAGTTTGTTCAAATGATCTCATATTGTGCACAAGGGTGCATATTGGAATGGCAAACAATGTTGCCTAAGGAAGTTTTCATTTTCTTTGGACAAAAAAACCATTTTTCATTTTCCGAGTGCCCGAAAGGAGGTTTTTTTGTGAAGGAACTACCAAATAATTGTTGCAAAATTGGACCAAATCAATTTTCTAAAATACTAGGACATATTTAATGCACAATTGACAAAATAGTTGGGTGTAAAAAGTTTTGATCCACCTCTCGTGAAAAAGACAAATTTCCGCCGATTCAGTTGGAAGCGGGTCAAATTTGAACTGCAGCTGCCTCATAGTTTGCTATTTATTTTTTCCAAAAATCATTTCTAGGTACATAAGTATCTATTTAATCAGAGAAACACCAAAAGTTTCCAAGATTCAACCACTAGCTAGGAACGGTCAAGCCCGCCGTTTTGACCGCATTTTGAAACGGGCATAAAAAATTCAAAAAAATCAAAAAATTGGGAAACCTTCGCATTGTGTCATTATATGTGGCCAAGTTCCCAAGAAAAATAACAAACTTGTAATACGGCAATTATTTTAAAAAAGTGTTCTCAGAAATGAGCTATCATCTCTAAAGATTCATGGCTTTCAAGCCAAATGATCAATCTTATGGCCACATTCGTGGCATAGTTTGTTCAAATGATCTCATATTGTGCACAAGGGTGCATATTGGAATGGCAAACAATGTTGCCTAAGGAAGTTTTCATTTTCTTTGGACGAAAAAGCCATTTTTCATTTTCGGAGTGCCCGAAAGGAGGTTTTTTTGTGAAGGAACTACCAAATAATTGTTGCAAAATTGGACCAAATCAATTTTATAAAATACTAGGACATATTTAATGCACAATTGACAAAATGGTTGGGTGTAAAAAGTTTTGATCCACCTCTCGTGAAAAAGACAAATTTCCGCCGATTCAGTTGGAAGCGGGTCAAATTTGAACTGCAGCTGCCTCATAGTTTGCTATTTATTTTTTCCAAAAATCATTTCTAGGTACATAAGTACCTATTTAATCATAAATACATGGTTTGGTGGCGATACGTCGAGGTTTGGGCGGTGGCTGAGGGCCCCATCTCTAGAGCGCGTAAACTCGCATGCCCGCCGCGTGGTCACCGCGTGATCGTGGAGTTGCCATGTGTTCTGGGTGGCCTAGACATGTCTAGTGGGTTGGGCACTCCCCAGGTTGGTGCTAGGAAGAAAATTACAACATAAGATTCCCACGAGGAGACCGATCGATGCTCAAACGTGAATTAGCAGCCAAGTGTTTGATTAGCGGTACGGGAAATGCACATGGCCAATGGGCGTGAGTTTTGGCTGAGGATGATCATCTACTAAGGAGAATGTCTTCACAAATTTTGAGCTCAAAAGGAGGATCCTAGGTGGTACTTGCTTTGCAAAGTACCACGCTGGACAAAAATATGAATGTTGAAGCTGGGCTCAAAATAATGAATGGAGTGAGTTGAAATTTTGTGAAGGATGGTTATTTGGGCATAGGAAAGCATTGTAGAAAATTGATACCATTTGGACATGCCAAAGTAGTGCTTCCTTCACAATGCCCTTCTATGGACAGAAACTTGGGAAAACTAGTGAGAGAGATTGGATGAATGAAATGAGCTCAAAATTGGTGTAGGTAAGTTACTTAGGTATGGTCATGCTCTGGTAAATTTTCAGATCATTTGGATAAACCTAGCTAGTACTTACTTCACAAAGCTTCTCTCGTGGTAGAAACTTTGGAAATTTCCCGAGAAAGATTTACTAGGAAAATTGAGCTGAATATTATCATGTGGCAATGATTTGGGTATGGAAGAGTGCCCGAAAAGTTTGAGGGTAATAGGAGGGGTCTATATAACAATTGCTTTGCAACATGCCAATTTGGCCATAAAATATAAATTAAACCTGGGCTCACATAGATGATTTGACTGAGCTGCAATTTGGAGGAGGGTGATAATTTGGACATATGAAGGAATTGTATAAATTTCATGTCATTTAGAGATATAAAAAAGGTACTTCCTTCACAATGCTTCTAGGTGGACAAAAACTTTGGAAATTTGCCGAAGAAGATTTGCTAGGCAAATGGAGCTGAATTTTGTCATTCGGTAATGATTTGGATAGGAAAGAGTGCCTAAAAATTCCGAGGGCAATCAAGAATATATAAATAGCACTTCCTTCATAAAGTGTTGTTGTGAACAGAATAGGAAAATGAATATTGTTGAATTAGTTTTGAACTAGGCAAGGAAGGATTTTTACATATTTGATGAAGATATGCCCCAAAGAATTTATGAGATTTTTTTGGGAATTTTGGGAATGATAGAAATATAGGTTGCTTCACAACCTAGGGCAAAAACTGCCTCATGGACATGACACATAGGCAAAACTGATGAGATGGCGCCTAGTCATCACAACCCACCACAATCTACAAGGCTATGACCATCTATATTGGTCATTAACAACTAGAAATAAGGCAGCGGACTAGCACTGTTTGCTTTGTGACCATTTCGTGTAAGGAAATTACGACCTTTCTGACCAAAATGGTCGCAATGGTTTAGGGTTTGGAGCCCCCTGAACAGCTTTTGACCAATTGGTCTAAAATGGTCATAAATTTATGACCAATTCTTCGAGGGTCACTGACAGAAGGTCATAAGTTGATATATTTCTTGTAGTGAATGTAGAAAAAAGTCAAAAATTAGGATGAAGAAAAAACTCTGAAGACTGATGCTACTTGTGCTGAAGACTGATGAAAACGCATACAAAACCTGACAGTAACTTCAATAAAAAACAATGATGGGAACAGAGATCTTGCCAGAATAGCATACGACAACAATTATCTTCGAAAAGTTGTTTCTTAAACTCCGCCCTCGTAAAACAACCACTCCTTGGCTGCTACAGCCGCTGGAAGCGACACAGGTGTCAGTAGGCTTATTAGCGCAGACCCACAAAAAATGATCTTCCTCCGTGAGTTGTATCTTTGAGCGTCAAAAGCATGTATCTGTTGTGATGGGATTCAACACCACTAACGCCCCATTTGGTCCATTTCCAGCGTGCATCTGATCTATAAAAAATGAAGTGAAGCAATAAATATGAAGGCCAAATTAGTAAGATGACAAAATGCAGATAAATTGAAAACTGTATGAACAAACTTGCTAACCTACCTGGGATTTCTTGACAAACTAAGCAACTAGGATGGACAGCTTTATTCGAGAAGATCGAACAAGGACTGAAGTAGCTGAAGGTCTGAATACTCATAAATAAGAAAACAGTCTAGATAAGCAGAACAAATTTTTCGTGGTTGTAGGCTGTGGTGGACTTAGGTCTGAAACAATGAATACTAAATTAAGACTGAACAGTGAATACTAACTAACCTACCTATGTGGTAACACACAAAACTGAACAAAATGACACCTAACACTGAAACTAATAACATAACTAAAAATGACACTAACCCCTGAGAGTACTTAAAATGACACTAGTGTGGGAGAACTTGTTGAGTAAGTGTGGGACAACTTTTGCTCGGAGATGTGAAATATAACCTACAGGTACAAAAATAAAAGGTAAGAAAATGATCAGGACTCATTGGAAAATGACAGAGTGAGTAAGCACTAGGGACTCAGACTGATTGACTAAAAATTGATAGACTAAAAAAGGAAATGAATGCAACAAGTAATGACTAAATGAGAAAAACAAATCTAAGAAAAAGCTAAAGTTTATATAATTCTATCAGCTAAAAGGACTAAGTTTGTATCTGAAGCAGGAAAAAACTGAATTCATACACAAACTAAAGAAGAAATGAAATGTTTAACTGAACAGGACAACTATCATGCTATCATAAAACATACATGGAGGTGTTGGTAATATCCACATCATAGCCTTGTAAAAATGAGTGATGAATGAAAAATGAAACATAACAAGAACTAGACTGTAGTGATAAATGAATAACTGACCATGACAGTGAACTAGACTATAGTGATAATTTTTTTTGAAACAGAACTATAGTGATAAGTTGAACATATTCAAAACTAAGTTACCACTCAGCTTTCAAAGTCCTCAGACAACCAAACCCCAAAATTTAGACGCGATGAGCGACGGTCAGCGCAGTCGGACCTGCAGATTGGGTACGCCATCCCCGTTACATATGTAGCAGAGAAAAAACTATTTTTTTAGCAAAAAGATGACTGAAAACTAAGAACAGAGACTCACCAGATAACTAATTTAAACTACAGGAATTATAAACACATATCAAGTCTAAAAATTTTAAAATGAATGCTGAAAATACAGGAATAACATCATAAACTGAAAATAATAAGCTGAATGGAAACTAACTAGTTAGAATAATAAATGACTTAACTTAAAACTGATAGACTAGAACAAACACTGACCAAATAACTGAAGAGAACTAAAATGAGACACTTAAGATACTAAACAAACACCGACCAAATAACTAATCACTTAATATATAGTTGAAGAGAACTAAAACTGATACTTTAGAGTACTGATGACTAAAAACTGAAAATAATCTAGCAAAAAAAACAGTGCAAAAAACTGAAAACCAAAAACTAAAAACTTAGGACTTACAGGAACATAAGGTTCAAAACAGAAATAATCATCTACTAAAAGACAAGATTCATGAGAGATAGGAGTGAAGAAAGATGCAAATGATAACTAAATATGATAAAAATGAGGACTGATACTATTACCAAAACGAACATAAGACTGAGAAGGCAAGCTTACAAACTGAGGAAGAAAAACACCAATTGCTGGAACAAAATTATAGAAAGGTACTGAAAACGGAAGACTAGACTACAAAAACACTGAAAACAAAGATTCTAAAGACACAGAAAACTGAAGAACTAGAGATAGAGAGAAAAGAGGGCTGAATAAACAAGACAAAAAAGGTGGTTGAATAGTAAGGTGACTCAAGAAGCACTGAAAAGTGAAGGATGAAGACAGAGAAAAGAAATCTGAAGAAATAAACAATTACTAAAGACTGAAGAAAGATGACTGAAAATATATATGAAATAGTTACTGATGACAGGATGAAGAAGAGATGTAATGGGCAAGGTATGCAAACAGATGAATGAAGCAATTCCAACAGGACAATAGGGACCCTAACCACTATATGGCGCAGAGTGGAGGTGACAGTTTGACTGTCGAGCTATTGAATCCTACTATAGCCTGACAATTTGTCTAACCTCCCTGATTGGATAAGTGATTTTCAGGCACTGTAGTTAAAAAAAATATGAAGTGAAGTTTGCAGCAGTTGAAATTCATTTTAAACGATAGCCATTGCCAGAAGAACTAAACAAAAAAGTATGCCCTTTCGCCTTTGAGACACATCGATCTTTCACAACTGGCGCGCAACCTAGCCGACCCGTCTCCTGGTAGATGTTGATTTCTTCGCGTGTGTTCAAAGAAACTAATTTAGGGGTGCTCTGGTTTTTTTACTGTTAGGCTAACCCCTGAAAAAATTGACTTCGAACACACCTTAATTGGAGGCACTACAATGAAAGAAAATCACTGTCTACTAAAAAATGAACACCCATGAACCTGCACTACAGCAAAAAAGAAACCTACACTGAAAAGCAACCAGTGTTCATGCAGGAAAAAGGCCTAAACCTACAAAAAGCATACTGAAAAATTATAATAGCCAATACATAATAGGTAACAGGAAAAATTCAGATCTGTCTATTTTAGCGTGAATAAATCACGCCAAAAAATAACCGTGAGCTTGCTCACAAAAGTCAGGCGTGAGAAGCAAAACCATCTTCATAATGAAGGAAATATTTAAGCTGAATAATGTACAAAACATGGTAAAAAAACTGAATAATCTAGTACCAAAAGCTAGCTCTCATTCACTAAACTGAAAAATGAAAGAAAATCACTGTCTACTGAAAAATGAACACCCATGAACCTGCACTACAGCAAAAAAGAAACCTACACTGAAAAGCAACCAGTGTTCATGCAGGAAAAAGGCCTAAACCTACAAAAAGCATACTGAAAAATTATAATAGCCAATACATAATAGGTAACAGGAAAAATTCAGATCTGTCTATTTTAGCGTGAATAAATCACGCCAAAAAATAACCGTGAGCTTGCTCACAAAAGTCAGGCGTGAGAAGCAAAACCATCTCCATAATGAAGGAAATATTTAAGCTGAATAATGTACAGAACATGGTAAAAAAAAACTGAATAATCTAGTACCAAAAGCTAGCTCTCATTCACTAAACTGAAAAATGATAAGTACAGAAAATATAGATTGTGCGCATGTAACATGTTTTCATCATGGAAGATGCTACCGAACAAAATAGGATTCAGAACATTCCTTCGTCCATGCTTACATCAACAAAAAGCAGACGAAAATGCCGCCTGAACCATTACTGAACATTGCATAGACCCTCCCACAAAAAAATAAAATCACCAGCAAATGCCTAAAAAACTCAAATACCTACTTCCACACATGCAACACATGTGCAGTTTTTAAAAGACTGCAGAGGAGCCGAACCGCAGATCTACATCCAACACTTCGTAGTCAACTTAATGGAATGTTTTGTTTAGTGGTGAAATTGACACTCAACACTTCTTTGAACCGGAGATCTAGATCCAGAAAAACAACAAGCCGGACTTGGCGATGAAATTTGGGGATTGACTGACACACACGCATAGGTGGCTGCAAAATATTCAGGATCGTTTCTCATGAACCACTCAAAATCGCAGATGTGAACTAAGCTATCGCAAAACGTTCCTACCCAAAAACCAGCTAATTGAACAACCCCTGCGACATGGCTCTATGCCCGGCGACCACGACGATGAACTGAATCAAACACAGAAAGAGGCAGATCAGATAGAACAAACAAAAAAATGGACAAACCTAGGACAACAGGGAGACGGAAGTATACCTTGCGCCCCACCGACGCCGGCAAATACTACCTCCCCCAGCATGGGTGCTTGTTGGCGGCGAGCACGACGGGGAGCTCCGCTGAGTTCCTCTCCAGCCCGCGGCCCTCTCTGTGACGCACGCCTCCAGCAATCAAGCGCCACGCTCCATCTCCGCTTGGCCGACCAACCGCTAATCACCGGCGAGGAGGCCCCTTCCCTCCGCCGTCTCCGCCCGCCTCAGCCAACCCCTTCCAATCCCCTCCCTGGCTAGGACAAAGGCCGCCGCCCTTCGCCCCACCGACTGAATAGAAAATTCAAAAAACACTTACGCGAGACTGAGGGCGGAAAACCCGTGAACCCGAAAGCCCAACAACAATAAAAAAATCCACGACACATCGACCCGGTTCACGCGAGACCGAGGGCGTACGACGCGCGGAGATTCGCGTGGATCGGACGGACACAAAAACGACCTGAGACGAATTTAAAAACAGATGACTGAAAAATAGTAAAACTGGAAATATTTGTTAAGTCAGAAAGCGGGCGGGTGACTGCAAATTTTCACTTGGCTGCACGTGAGACGATGGATTTTGATCGGGAGGCTGAGAAACAGAGGGATAGAGGGATACATTTATCCATTGGATTCACAAGATATGCTGCCAATCTATTTTGTTTGTTTGTGCACTCTCGTTATAGTTTATTTTTCCTTCTATTTCAAAAACAGACAGTTGACCACGTCAAATTGGATTGTTTGCTAAAAAACAGGATATCAATCATGCTTGTCGGTGTCGTCATTGCAGTTCTCGGGGGCGAAGTAGACCCTGCTGGCGGCGAGGTCGTACACGAAGCGCGTGCCCACTTGCTGCATTGCCCCGATGATGGTGATGTCCTGGCTCGGTGACACGGCGAGGCAAATGTCCTGGCTCGGTGACTCCCGCACTACAAATAACTTATTTGGGGTGAGCACGAGGTCCTGCTCAAAGTGCAGCGTCACCGTGGGCAACTGCGAGAAGTGGGAGTGTGTCACGCGGAAGCAGAGGCCGGAGCTGGTGCGGCGCACCGGGAAACCGAGCCTCCTGCCGTGCTCCGCCATGGTCTGCTCCAGGACACTGTATGCAGCTTCGATCATCACACTCCGAGTCGTCCCGACGTCGATCACAGTCCCGCTGTGCCACTTGCCATCGGCGAGCTGTCGGCGCCTGAACACCTCCGCCAGGTTGCCGCCCAGCCGTGTCTCTGCAATGCTGATGCCGTTGAGGTTGACAAAGTAGGAGCTATCCTCGGGGTAGAGGATCCTGGTGCTCTTCATGCGCCTCGTGTTGACCGGGATGTCGTTGCCGAACCGGAGGAAGCCGTGCCGGTTCGCCGACCTGGGCACGAAGAGGCAGTAGGAGAAGCGATGCAAGCCGTGACGTTGGAGTAACACCGGGACGAGCGACGGGTACGTCTTACCCAGGCCAAGGACACAGGCGAGCACTCCGTGGCTGATGAAACCCGTGCTGCTGTGCACGCAGCCAATGATGACGGTGGGAAAGACCGTCGGCGCAGATCCCGTGAAGGATAGGGTCTCATCACCGAGCACACCGCTCGCATGTACGCCACCAACGTGGATGGGGGTGACGTGGAACCTGCACACATTGTGCCCCGGGGGCGAGCAAAGGCGGTTTGTGGGTGCGAGGTGGCGGAATGACGGCGATGTCCGCGGGTGGAAGGGCGGCGGCACTTGCTGAAACGGGTGTTGGATCGGCGCGCACTGCATCCACGTCAGGCTGCTGGTCATCTCCATCGCGAGGGTGTACGTGCGGCGGCCATGGTCCGTCCCAACAGTGGTGACAACGTTGTACTTCCGTGGGAGAAAGCGTACATGCGGTCGAAGCGCGGTGGTGTCGTGCCCAACTGGCTCCTTCAGGTGAAGGAATCCGTCGTCGTCGACATGGATGGTACTGTTCCAACCAGGGCTGGGAACCATGCGCAGGCTAAAGCCGCCGTTGAGGCCTGGTGTGGCATCGTCAACAGTGGCGGTGGTGGTGTGGAGGAGCGCTGCAAGCACCAGAGGAAGGAGGAGAGTGTGAGCGGTGAGCTCCATGGATGTATATGTTGTAGAAATGCAAACACATCGACTGGCTAATTAACTTGTGTTGATTCGTGCATGCAACAATGAGTAAGAGTATGTACCCTTTTGTAGATGGTGAATTGAACCATCGGAGAAGGGTTTGGTACCATTTATTATGAACCAAAAACCTCTATTGAGATTTGCGTATCCCTTGCATACTTCCATGTAGAGGAGGTTTTGGCTGCATTTATTATGTACCAAAATCCTTTGTTGAAATTTGCATATCCCTTGCACACTTCCATGTAGAGGAGGGTTTGGCTGCATTTATTATGAACCAAAAATCCTCTGTTATTATTTGCGTATCCCTTGCACTTTCATGTAGAGAAGAATTTGGCTGCATTTACTATGAACCAAAAATCCTCTGTTGGGATTTGCGTATCCCTCGCACTTCCATGTAGATGAGGGTTTGGCTGCATTTACTATGAATTGAAAATCTCTAGTTGGGATTTGCATATACTCCTAGTAAATGAGGGTTTGGTTGCATTTAATATGAATCCAAAATACCTTGTTGATATTTGCATATCCCTTCCACACCACCATGTAGAAGAGGATATTTCTACATTTATTATGAACCAAAGATATCTTGTGGATATTTGCATATCCTTTGGCGTTTGCACACTTCCATGTACTATGAATTACTTTATACTACCTCCTTTCCAGTTTAGGCTAGCCATAGTGGGAGTAACTTAGGTAGTAACATAACGCACCGCAAGACATAGCATATATGTGGCATGGAGTTAATGAGGAGAGTGGTGTTTGTGGTAATATAATATGTTACGTAGCATAACACACCCCAATGCAAAATGAGTCTGCAATATAATAAATGAAGGCATGCATGACACTACACTTATGTTACTACCCACTATGATGGTGGTAATTTAGGCTAGTAACATATGACTAGTAACATGCATATTAAGTTACTACCCACTATGACTAGCCTTATAAGGCTCAATTTATAAATCTCTCCAACCAAGGTAGATGGTGAGTGATGGAATAAATTTCGTAGTTTGTAAAAATACTTAATTACTACACTATTTTTCTTAAAAATTTATGTTTACTGATGCATTAATTAAAATGCATGTATGTATGACCATTAAATAACCAAAAATTTCTACATGCATTGGTTTGTTTTTTTTTAATCCTTGCATGCAGTGATTTAATGCATCTTGAAATCTGACCATATGATGGTGAGTAGTAGAACTGAGACTTATAAAATGGAAAAACAAATATTTTGAGATGAGCCCTATAAATCGGAAAGGAGTGAGTATCATTTTTGAAACAGATGGAGCCATAAAGGCCCCAAAAGCTTTCATAGACTATGAAAGTATTCGCATTACAAAGCTCAAACAAGGACGTGGAAAAAGAAAATTACAACTCAGTCTCTCACATTTTGAATCGGGAGCCCAATATGAGAATAGAAAACACAATTGGGTCCAAATTGCATCTCCGGTCCAGATCCAACCATGCCAATGTTGGGGATGACACCACTTGGGACAACAGGACCACCGCAAGTGCATCTCCAGCCAGTTCTCCAGCAGCTACGCATGCCAGCTAGAGAAAACAGAAGTGACCATCACACTATATCTACACTGCCTCCCTTTTGCCGCATCGACCAGGATGAAGAACGGGTGCTAGCAAGATGCCAAGGCTTTATTAGGCCGCCCTTTGGCCAGAGGATTCACTGGAGAGGCAATGAACATCGAACATTGACCGTTATGCAGGCGCCGGCTTCATCATGAACACCAAAGAAGAATGATAAGGCAAGGGCACTACAGACCCACAAACTTGCAATGGATGTAATGGTTTAGTCCACAAATTTGCAAAAGGTGATCACCTCATCCCTAGACTTGCAATGTATGTGAAGGTTTAGTCCATAGCCAATCACAAGCTGACAAATGGCGCCACGCTAGCCGTGTCTTGCCACACCGCTCAGCCCGGATTTTTTTATGAAAACGCCCTCCACCTTTATGGAAATCACGCACACGGTATTTTTTTCATATCTATATATTTTTTATCAAAGGGCTCACCTCCCCAAATTTTTATTGAAAAAGCCAAGGCAAAAGTTCACATCAAGGATGATTCACTTCTCTCGGCCACAACCTAAAGTAGTTGTGACAAAAGACTTATTACAGCCTTCATGAGCAAGTGATACCTCGGAAGGACACTTTTCGATATTTGGGGGTTAATCTGCAGAAGGATGGTGATATCGATAAAGAAGTGAGTCATCAAATCAAAACTGGCTGGATGAAGTGGCGCCAAACTTCTTCTACCGTTCTCTGTGATAGGAGAGTGTCACAAGAGTTTAAAAGACAGGTTCTATAGGATGATGATTTGACTTGTGATGTTGTATGGCCCTGAATGTTGATCAACTATAAGACAACATGTTCAGCAGTTAGGTATAGCACAGATACACGTGTTAAGATGGATATGTGTCAACACAAGGAAAGACAGAGTCCGGATGATGATATACGTTATAGAGTAGGGGTAGCACCGATTGAAGGAAAGCTTGTCCATCATCATTTGAGATGGTTTGACATATACAACACATGCCTCAAGAAGCGTCAATACATAGCATATAGTTAAAGCGTGCTGATAATGTCAAAAAAAGTCAGGTAGATCAAATTTGACAATGGAAGAAATCCGTCAAGAGGGGTCTAAAGAACTGAAATATCACTAAATAACTAGCCATGAACAGGGGTGCTTGAAAGTTAGCTATCCACGTGCAAGAGCCATGACTTGACTTCAAGATCTTATTAATTTCAATTTTAGTCTACCCCAACTTATTTAAAACTGGAAAGCATTGTTGTTGTAAGATGTCCCGAGCGACGGAAAGTCGATCCTGTAAAGATCTTCATGAATTCGATCGGCAAGCTCAACATGTATTTGTTAATTTTGACCTAACTACATGTCTAAATATAATGCAGTTTCAGTTGAGCTTGCTGATCTTGTGAAGATCTTGCCGCTTGCTGATCAGCTTTGCCACAAATACATAATAATGGAGTTGCGTCCGTCTGAAGGATCAATAGTTTCATTACGTCTTGATCCCGGGTGGTCAAAATCAACAGAAATTGCGTCAGATTCAGACGTGTAGGTTGGTCAAAATCAACAAAAAAACCAAAAGATGAATTTCCGTCGCCGGGACTTGAACCCGGGTCTCTCGGGTGAGAGCCGAGTATCCTAACCACCTAGACTACGACGGAAACGTGGTGGTGCAAATACTGGAACCTATCTGTTTGGGCACAGCACACAAACGAGCTGGCCGCAGCTTTGTTTGATTCACACATGGCTAGAAAAGATCTATAAACCGAGAACGAACTACACTGTCACACCTGGCCACTTGGCATGTGTGACCTGGCAACCCTACGGGTGGGATCCTTCCCGGCGTGTGCGTGTGTGGGTCGCGTGAGTATTTAGCTGGCCACCTGTGGCTGGTGTGGGTATGCGATGTGACCAGTTCAACTCTCACCTAATCTTCCCTCTGCAAGAAAAGTTCATCTTCCTCCCCAAGTCTCGCTCACCCCCTCTCTCGATCCCATCCCTCTCTGGTTCGTTACAGTTGGTAATCAGAGCCAAAACCGCCCCAAAAATTTTTCTCCCACCGCCCTGGTTGTAGATCGGTAACATCCACCGCGCCGGTGTGTGCTGCTCCGGCAAGCTCACCCGAAATCCGTCGCGGGGTTCGATCTCCTCCAAGAAAGGCGACAGCGCCCTCCAAAGCTTCGGCGACGACGCGTCAGGTGCTGGCCGCCATGGACGAGGGCAACAGCAACATCACCAAGATGCTCGAGTCCCTCCTCGCCAAAATGGACGAGCAGAAGGCGGTCCACGACAAGCAGATCGAGATTCAGGCCGCCTTCAACGCGCAGATCTTGCAGGACGTGCGCGGCCTCGCCAGATAGATCGATCTGACGCAGGCCAACGTCGACGCGACTCGCAAGACGATGGAAGGCTCGGCATCGCCATCGGGGTCGGTCACCACCGTGCTGCACCAACCCGCCACTCCGCAACAACCCCCACCACCACCCCCGCCGCCTCCACACTCGCCGCGCGTGGCTACCGAACAGGGCCGCCAGGCGACCGCCCACGCGCGTCTCGGGGACCATCGACCCCCGTTGATTCCGGTGCCTCCACAGGGCGGACTCGCTGCTCCGGCTGCTACTCCCTCCCCAACAGCGGGCCATTACGGCAACGACTTCCACAAGCCACCGAAGCACGACTTCCCTCGATTCGATGGCTCCGCTCCGTACCTGTGGCTGGATCGCTGCCTGGCGTACTTCGAACTCTACAAGGTCGCACCACACAATTGGGTGCTCACCGCGGCGCTGTACATCGAAGGCCAAGCAGCGCACTGGCTGCAGGCATTTCGTCAAACACATCGCGACATCACCTGGGAAGTATTCACGTCCGCCGTGCTCAAGGATTTCGGTGCCGACGAGTTCGAGGTGGTCATCCACAAGCTGCTGCAACTCCGTCAGACGGCCACAGTCGTCGAGTACCGCGCGGCGTTCGACGAGCAAATGTACCACCTGCTCGCGCTCGATCCGTCCATCAACACCAAGTTCTTCGTCACCCAGTTCATCCTGGGCTTGAAGGACGAGCTACGCGCCCCGGTTCGTCTGCAGGCGCCCTCGAGCATCACCAGGGCGTCGGTGTTGGCGCGCATTCAAGAGGAGGAACTGGGCACGACGCGCGCGCCCACGCATCACACCAGCGGGGCGACCCCCACCGGCGGCGGCGCCACAACAACCACGGGCGGCCGCGCCCAACCGCGCCCCCACGGACGACTACGCGCGTGAGCGGCAACTGCGCGACTATCGCCGGGCCAATAATTTGTGTTTCAAGTGCGGCGACCGCTACTCGCGAGAGCACCGGTGCGCTCAGCCCGCCCAGCTGCTCACCATCAGCATCGGGGATCATGGCAAGGTGCTCTCCGACGACACCATCCACGCTCTGCAACTTCTCGACGACCCTGGACCGGTCGCGCAGCCGCCCGCTCCTGCTGGGGACGCTCCCGAGTGCTGCCTCCTCTCGTTGCACGCTCTGGACGGCACGGACTCGGCGACCACGATCCGCCTGCGCGCACTGGTGGGCAACCAGGTCATGCTGCTTCTCCTG